>NC_032019.1:1993284-1994320 GCF_001865875.1 Lupinus angustifolius | reverse complement strand
TAATAAGTGAAGCTGGAGGACGACTCTGATCACAAATTCTTTTTGCAAAAGTGTACTGAAAAATTAAAGAAAATTAGAATTAAATAATATAATTACAAAGGAAGTGTAATTTATAATTTTTTTTACCATTGCATCAGAGTGTGCTCCATCTCTAGATATATATCTTCTAGTTCTTCTTAAATACCACTGCATATACTCAGAGTAGTGGTTCAAAGACATTGTATTTGCTGGTCTTTCCTCCACGACATAATTGTTCCCATTATTCCATATTTCAATCCAGCGGCGATGCTTATGTGGCTAGTTACAATCAGTTTTGCCACGTAAGTCAAGTTTATGAAGTTTTGCACAGTTCACTGGATCTTGTGGAATTGGTTGACCAAAACCAAATTGCCTCATAACCCGATCAGTAGGGTGCCATTCCAAACCCGATCAGTAGGGTGCCATTCCACAATTGCGAAACAGATTAGTGGGACACGTGATCGGCATTTCTCAGAGATGTTTGGCAGGTAAGGCATTTGGGAATATGGCATCCACCGAAACTGGAAAAAATGTTACTTAAAAAATAAATATAATAAAAAATCAAATGTATATATATACTAAAATAACAAATGTAAATATACCTGATCAACGCGCATACGGTCAAACATTGCACGTATGATATTTACAGCATGTCCGAGGATGTTGGTGATGATTAAATGTTGTGACCACCTAGTTGTAATGTTTGTTAGTTAATAAAATTAATGAGTGTTTTTAGTTAATAAAATAACAATTGAATCAGAATCAGTGTTGTGTAATAAATATTTACATGTAATGGTAAAATTAATATATACCTTTTCACTAATGGAAAATAAGGTATTGTTGGGTTCGCGCAGTCTTGGTGCAAGATTTTGAATGCGATCATATACCCATGATTGTAGGAGTAGTAGACATACTCCAATCTCTTTTTGATCAGTAGTTGTTGCTGCACGACATAATCCTCGATAAAGACAAGCCAATACAGCTGAGCCCCAACTGTATTGGAATGTCTCTGTTAAGT
>NC_032019.1:1938075-1993184 GCF_001865875.1 Lupinus angustifolius | reverse complement strand
CGTGTTGTTCAATAACTTCATCATCAGCATTGTCAGGGAGATCACGAAATGTCCTCTCCAGCCAAGTGAGTTTTACCCTGTGACTCATTAATTCGTTACCAGCTGGAACAGCACCCAACAACTGCATGCAAAGGTCTTCCCAATCCATACTTGTCACTCCGGTAATAACTTCTCCTTCTATCGGAATGCCAAGTTGGTAAGCCACATCTTCAAGAGTGACGGTGGCCTCTCCACATGTAAAGTGGATAGTATGTGTTTCCGGCCTCCATCTCTCGATCAATGCTAGTAATAGATGGTTGTTGATTTCTGCTGGTCCAATTGTCAACAAGTTACCAAAAGCAGTGGTGCGAATAACTTGTAACACCGGCTCGAAAGGTAGTGACTGCCAGAAACAATATCTCGGTCGAAAACTACTTTCAATGCCATTCCATACATCATTTGATATATGGTCATTTTGCATTGTAAGTACTGATGTGTCAATTGGCCCTGGATTAAGATAATCCATTTAAAAGTGTTTAAGATGAGATGAGAAGAAAATGTGAATAAGTGATTGAAGTGAAAGAAGGTAAGGTATGGAAGTGGGGAGGTATGAGGATATATTTATAGGAGAAAAAATAAGTGGGTGAGTGTAGTGAATTCGGTGAAAAATTAAATTGAAGGAAGTTTGGTGGGGAATTAATTTGCCCTAACCTAAATCGGCAATTACACTGCCGATTTCAATTAATTTGCCCTAGCCTAAATCGTGGATGGCAGTGCCGATTTCATTGCAAATTTTTTGGCCAGAACGAATCTTGGCAATGACACTGCCGATTTTCATTTAAATATTTTGAATATACACCGTGTATTAAAAGCAATAAATACTATGCAATCAATATTCAACCACTCAATATTAATTGGTGTAGTTATTATTTATTGGGTAGAGCAATATTATGCAATCAATATTTCCTTTAAATATTATGCCTGGTCAATGCAATTAATTTTTGTAACAACTAAATTTAATGAATTCAACCATAAATATATTTAATTCGGTCAAACAACCTATTGAATGCACTTAATGAATATAATTAATATACCTATCTAATGAATATAAATATAATTATTATACCTATCTAAATCGGCTTTACCCTATTGCCGTTTTATACAAAAATATTTAACCTAACTCGACACCTTCATTGCCGATTTGCATGGAATTAAATTATTTTGTACATAACTCGGCATCTCCAATGACGATTTGCATGGAATTATATATTTGGAACTCGGCAACATGGTTGCCGATTTTTGTACGTATAAATTGCCTAATTTCAATTCTACATATTATTCCATTCCAGGTGCTCTGCACTTTAAAACAAAAGAATCTCTGTACCAACAAAAGAATCTCTGTACCAACAAAAGAATCTCTGTATCAACTATTCAAAGATGTATAGTCATTCAACACTGCAAAATTGTAAAGATGTATAGTCATTCAACACTGCAAAGTCTTATGCACATTGGACTCTTGCACATTATGTATAGCTATTCAACTCCTGCACACTACCACACTGCAAAGTGATTCTGCATTATGAATAGCTGTTCAACTCCTGCACACTACCACACTTATTTCTAATTTAAAGTGTTCTGCACACTGGACTCTTGCATTTTTAAATTCTACGCACCACACACTTGCACACGTTATATATTTATATTTATAGTATATAATTATATTATATTTATATTATATAGTTATAGTATATTTATAGTATATAGTTTTAGTATATTTATTTAGTATATTTATAGTACATAGTTATAGTATATTCACTACACATATTTCAGAAAAGAAGTTTAGATCAATATAAATACATTATAAAGGTAATGAGTAAAAAATAAACTATTGTTACAAATGTTGCTTAGAAGTTTTCCTGTTATGACCTTCAGTTCTACACCATCCACATTTTTTAAGTTGTTCACCTTCAACTTCATCCATCTCATTGTGAATGCGTGAAGTCTTTGGTCTTCCACTTCTTTTCATACGCATAACAGAATTAGGAATGAATGTCGGACCTGAATAAGGAGGCCAATATTCTTCATTACCAAGTGGTTGAAACTCATATCCATAAACCTTCTGGAGATTATCTAGGCGGTAAATTGTTGAGATAAATTGGCTGCAGTCTAAATTCAAAGAAGCGCACGTTGCGATAGCATGAGAGCATGGCAATCGTAATGATTGAAATTCTCCACAGTCACACCAATTCTCAGCAAGTTTTACTGTATACAGCCTCACTTGCCGACCAGCAGACCTAGATACAACTTCAACTTCAGAGACTCCAGTCTCTCGAGAAAAATTACGAACCATTTGACATGTAGATTTACGTTGATTTTCTTTAATCACCTTTGTCAATTCTTCGCAATATACATGTCCTGCCATAACCATGTTAGAGGCTTCATTTCGATGTTCATTGAACCATTCGTTTAGCCTATAATATGTTGCTCTAACAAGTGCAGTGATATGAAGAGCTCTTGATCATATGCCTGGCTCCATTTCTCATGTGCCCATATCGTCTCCCTTCATCATATGCCTGGCTCCATTTCTCTTTTGGAATCTGGTCCAACCATGCACCAGCCCTTGAATTTTTTTGACGCAACGAATTCAACATTCGCTCGAACCGTGGTCGTATCAACTCATAACCTACAAAATAAATACAAACATATTAATATCCATAATATATAAAAAAATTAAGATTAAAAAATATAAATATAACATACCCATTTCTACAACTTTGTCTTTGATATCAGAATCACGGAATTCCTTATTGAAATTAATAGCCACATAACGAATACAAATAAACTGATTGTGCACTAGACCATCCGCTCAACTCACTTCGGAGTGCAGCTAATAAACCTGTCCCCCTATCTGATATGATACATAGGTTTTCTTGAGGGGTAACATACGTCTTAAGATTGTAAAAAAACCACTCCCAAGCTTCTTTCGTCTCTCCTTCAACAATGGCAAATGCAACTGGAAATACACGTCTATTTCCATCTTGTGAACTTGCTATTAGCAACGTTCCAGTATATTTCTCGGTCAAAAATGTACCATCCACTTGTAAGATTGGTTTACAATAACCAAACCCTTCAATACATGGTTTGAAAGCCCAAAATATTCTATCGAGAATGATTCGACTTGGGTCTTCCATGCCATCTACAACTTCGTGATGTGCTTGATATTTTACAATTGTGTGCGGACAAAAATATTGTAGAGCATTCATCCAACGTGGTAACTCTTTATATGACCCTTCCCAATCACCATAAATTTTGGCCATTGCCATTTGTTTTGCAGTCCACGCCTTTCTATACGTGACTGTATAACCAAAACGACTAACAACCTCCTTCACCAGTGCCTTAACTGGTATACTCGGATCTGCAGATACCAAGTTAACAATAAGGTCTGCAATGAATGACGAATTTAATTTACTATGATCTTGAGAAACTAACATAGATACACACAACTATGTGTTCCATTAATTTTCCTAATCTCCCAATAATCGCGTTTAACGTTATAAGAAGCGCGAATTCGCCACTCACATCCTGCACCAAAATGTTTACATTTCGCAACGTATCTGTCCGGTCTAGACTCTACAACAATATAGTCAAACGAATTTCTTATATGAAATTCTCTAATTACATTTATTGTGGCTTCCTTAGATTCAAACTGCAAGCCAATAAATAAATCATTATCAACAACATTCGTTAAACTGGTTATGTGTCCAATATCACGATCAACTTGAGAATTTGTGTTCAAGAAAAATGATGACGGAGTAGTATATGTCATACTACGAGATGAACTACTATCAAACTGAACATCTTCCTCATCACTGCATATTTCAATCTCCTCTTCATTACTAAAATCGCTAACAATATCTCTCACAATGGCCATCTACATTACAAAATTAATAACATTAAAATATTTAAACTTACAAAATTGAAATAAAATGGAGTAACTGAATAATATACTAACCTCTAAAATAAAAGGTTACGGAAAGAAACTGATGATGAAGAAGCTATACTGTTTTACAGATTGGTGAGAAAATTCGGTGAAAATAGAACTGGTGAAACCGGCAATATATAGAGTTTGAAAAACTCCTCCCCCATTGCCGAGTTAGGAGGAGGATAATTAAAAATTTAATCATTTTGAAAAACTCCTCCCCCATTGCCGAGTTAGGGGAGGAAAATTAAAAAAAAAAAAATTACAAAACTCCCCCCATTGGCGATTTAGGGGGGAGATTTAAAAAAAAAATTATTGAAAAACTCCTCCCCATTGCCGAGTTAGGGGAGGAGGTTAAAAAAAAATTATTTGACAAAAACTCATCCCCATTGCCGATTTAGGGGGAGGAGAATAAAAAAATAATAAATTTGCTAAAATCTCCCCCCATTGCCGAGTTAGGGGGAGTACATTAAAAAAATATTTATTTTCTGTAAATCGGCAATGGGGTTGCCGATTTACCCTAAAACTACACTACTTTGGTAATTTTTTCAAAAGGTGCACCAAAACCGTAATTTTTCGATCAAGGTGCACCAACAAAGTAAATTTTCCGTCTTGATCATGTTGCCCCTCTGTCCTCTCCCCTCAGTCATATATTCTCCTTCAGCTTTACCCCACTTTTCTCTTTCCATTACATTTTCTCAGTCTTATTTCACACTCTTTGTCTCATTCTCATTCTTTCATTAATGAGTTTTCTCTAGATTTCTCACAGAGCTTGGAATCTATGGCGCTGCAGCATTATCTTCTGCTGCTTCTTGTAGTGTCTTTTGTTGCAGCTGATGAAGGTGAGTGGATAGTTTTATACTCTTTGCTTCAATGCTTTCTCAGTTGATGACTAGTTCTTAGTAAAGAGATCCTGACATCCCATGTTTTTCACTTTTTTTAGTTATATTTGCATTATGAATCTTGCATGCTCCTTGGTTTAGTTTCTTAATAACATATGTTGGCCTCCATTCATTTGAATTGCATGGTTCTTTTCAACCCTTTGTTTGTGATGATTCCTTGCCATATTTTCTGTGAGATTTTGGGGTTTACTTGGTTGGAGTTAGTGTGTTATTTGAGATTTAGTGAGTGTTAGTGTTATGGTGCAGACAAGGTTTGATGGGCATGATAAGGCTTGAGTTAAAGAGTGATTGATAAATCTGCCAACTGCGAATTTGTTTGTTTCCTAATTTGTTGTCCCTTGAGTAAACTATAAGAGCATGCATGTTTTCTTCTTGCTTATTTTGACTGAGATAAAACCTATAGCCAATAAATAATATAAATAAAATGATAAAAACTTAGGTAGGCTATGGTTGATGTTCTTGAATGCGGTCCACTTATGGGATCAGATATATTAAATGGAGTGGGACGACTCTTTTGTCCCTCTAATCAGTCATTTATTGTCATTCTTCTCCCACGTTTGGATGCGTATATCACTTTGGGAAAATGCCTGTGTTTTCAAATAGTAGCATCTCACATCAGTAAAAATACTAGGTGACTATAGTGAAAATGTATTTATGTTATATTACACATACATATTAGTAGAATATGTTGGGTATATTCAAGTATGGAATCTACATTGAACATTGAAGATGAGGGATGATTGAATATAATTTATAAATAGAAAAGACTCATGTATTTGTTGTTTTGGTTCGATACACGTGTCTTAGTTATAGCTCTTAAGTCTTCCCCTGGCCCAAGTATTAACATTTCTGGTAAAAAATTAATTGGGAGAAACAGTGCAACACTTCTTCAGAACAAAAAACGGATTTTTAAACACTATGCTCTACACAAACATATTTCCGGACAACATAATCATTCAACGTATGTTTTTAATTCGAAGAGTTACTTTTAATGTATGTTTGTTCCTTGCAAAACCATTTATTGGTATGAATATTGGAACAGATCTCTCAGATATGCCACACCCTACTCAAGTAGTAGCGCTACTGAAAGCCTAGAAAATTCAACATGTTAGATTGTTTGATGCTGACCAAGCTATGCTCATTGCACTTGCAAAGACAGGCATTCAAGTTGTTGTGACTGTCCCTAATGATGAACTCCTAGCAATTGGTCAATCAAATTCCACAGCTGCTAATTGGGTTTTCCACAATGTGGTAGCACATTATCCTTCCACTAATATCACAGCCATTTGTGTTGGTTCTGAGGTTTTAACAACCCTCCCTAATGCAGCTAAAGTACTTGTCAATGCTATTAAGTACATCCATTCGGCACTCGTGGCGTCCAATCTTGACCGCCAAGTTAAAGTTTCAACACCCCTGTTCTCTTCCATCATACTTCATTCATTTCCGTCTTCTCAGGCTTTCTTTAACCGCTAGCTGAATCCTGTTTTAGTCCCATTGCTTGATTTCCTTCAATCGAGTGGATCATATCTCATACTCAATGTTTACCCTTACTATGCTTACATGCAATCAAATGGTGTCACTCCATTAGATTATGCACTCTTCAAGCCTCTCCCTCCAAACAAAGAAGCTGTTGATTCTAACATCCTTCTTCATTACACAAATGTCTTTGATGCTATGGTCGATGCAGCATACTTTGCTATGGCTTTTCTAAACTACACTAACATTCTTGTGGTAGTGACTGAGTCAGGGTGGCCCTCAAAAGGTAATGGTAACGAGCCAGATGCAACAGTAGACAATGCCAATACTTACAACAGCAATTTGATTAAGCATGTGCTGAACAAAACTGGAACTCCCAAAAACTGGGCCATTGTCAGAGAAAAACTGGGGACTTTTCGACTCAAATGGTGAACCTATTTACATTTTACCGCTTGACAGGGTCAGGAGATACCTTAAGAAATGATACCAGCGATACAATTTTCTGCGTTGCAAAGGATGGTGCTGACCCGGAGATGCTGCAGGCCGCACTAGATTGGGCATGTGGACCTGGAAAGGTGGAATTCTCTCCATTGCTGCAAGGACAACCATGCTATGAACCGGACAATGTGATTGCACATGCAAATTATGCTTTTGACAGTTACTATCATAAGATGGGAAAGACTCCTGATTCATGTGACTTCAATGGAGTGGCTACAATCTCCTCTGCAGATCCAAGTAACTTATATTTTGATTAGCTTTAATGTCTATTGATGACTAATAGGATAATTAACAATTTTTTGAATAATTGCAGGTCATGGTTCTTGTATATTTCAAGGAAGGTAATAATTTGCTTCTTTGATTCATTTTCATGATCCATATTTGCTTGTGTATTAGTATTGTTTACAAGTAGTGTTTGGTTTGTGAATATGTCCAGTCTTGGAAAAAAAAATGGCACCTTGGCTAACTTCACAGCACCATCAGTGAATTATACCAATTGAGATTCTTCAGCCTACAACATCCACAAATGTGGATTGAGAATTAGAAGCCTTCTAATGGTCTTATTAGGTTTTATTTTATGCGGGGTAGATTTATTATATAAAGTGGTATAAGCCAGAATATTAGTGGCTCATTCAAAAAATTTGTGGTGGTTATTAATGCTATGGTTTTGGTAGCATTGTTCATATTGATCCATTCTTTTAATTGATCATCTAATATTACCCAATTATCATTCGGTGTCTTTTGTTGTATATGCAGTCTTTATTTGTTTTTATCTACTATACATGAGACTTTAACTCAATACATAATGATATCAACCATGTATTTCGTGAGCCAATTACCTAAACAACCTTCATCATTATTTTCAAATAAACTATGATTTGTCATCTCTCTTTTTTTTTTCTTTCTTTTTTTCTGAGATGATGATTTGACACCTTAATTTCAAATACTTGGATTTGGATATTATATATGATGACTCACCCTAACAAATTCCCGGAATATTTTCTATTTAACCGCGTAAATCGGTAACTTCACAATGAAACACAAAACCCTAGCCCAATCAGAGATATATAAATAAGCAATTTATAGCTCTTGCCTTCACCAGTTTCGCAGATCCAACCATTTTTCTGATCTAGAATTTCTATCCTTTTCAATTTCTGAATCTATCTGCTTTATCAAATTATGCATCCATTATGATTCTCTATTACTCCAACCATAGTATAGTGAATACGAAAAGATGCAATATTAAATCGGTTCCTCTGGACTGGCATAGTCCCATTTGTCACTGGATTCTTGCTTTTTCTCGTAGGCTCCACAATTAGGTTTTCATCAATATTCCTTAAAATTCAGGAATATACTGCGTTCTAATTTTTTAGTTCGTTTTTAAGTTTGTTATTTTAAATTTGTTTTAGCCTTCTTGCTTTTGATTATTATTCCTTAGAATCTCTGTTTGGATCTTTTAATTGAGTTCAGTTGCAAGCGAATTTTTTATGTCTATCTGAATTTTATGTGTGTTTGAATCTTTGTGGGTATGCTCGATGATGATTATTTTGCTTTAACCACACCGAATAGAAGCTGGATGGGGCTTGTGGTGCCTTTCATTGAAGTAGTAAATAAGCTTTTTGTGCTTGATTTTGCCTAATGATTTCTTTTTCTAATTGAAGAGTTCTCTTTTCCTCTTCTTTTAGGGATCGAGAGAAGGTTTGGTCAAGCTCTTGAAGCAGATTTTTCACTTCAATGGAAGGGGCCTTACCTATCTCAAGTTTTCTCATGTGGAAAAAATTGGCCTTTATCTGAGAGCAACCAACCACTACATTTTTTATAAAAGAACTATTCGTGTTATGCTTAATTATAGAAATAGTGTTTGATCTTTGCATTATTTGTATTAATATTGAATTCAATTAATTTTTCTCTCAGTAGAATCGTAATCTTTGTATTGATAAACACATAGAACATCATATAATAAGTGGATTTATATCAGAATTTGTATAGGCTATCATCTCATAAGTAATATCATTGTTTACTGTTATGCTTTAAGACTTGGTTTTACCTAGTATTGATTATTGTTACACTTTAAGACCTGGTTTTACTTTGCTAACGTATCAGTTACAAATTACAATACATGATAGGTTTGGTTGCACATATGCTCAAACTCTTTAGAGTGAAGGCCCTGGTGCAGGTGAAGGCCCCAGTGTGGGTGAAGGCCCCGGTGCGGGTGAAGGAGCCGATGAGAAAAGACTCGAGAAGAATTTATCTCCAAGAACAACATTTGCTGCATCTGATGGATGGAAAGCATCCCAAAATACATAGTCACCCCGGTTGCTGCATAGCTTAGAATTTGGCAAGCATAAACCTCCTATACTTGTGTCTACATTGCAGCACGATGTATTTGAAACCTTAAAACCTACCAAATTGTTCAATACATATCATGTGTTGAATATAATAGAAGTTGGGAATTAATTTATATCTGTAGTATATTTGCTGAATAAACATTTGCACTCAGAGTTAGTAAATTACCATAAGCAGTTGGATTATCGATCAACTCAAGAACTGAAGGATAGGTGTCTGCAAATATAAGTTTTGCACTTGGAAGGCGATTATTTAGTGTCATGATTAGATTTTGTAATTTAGAGTTGAATTTCCTGATCCATATATTGACTTGCTTTAAACACTGGCCTGTTTTGGATTTAACCCTCTGTGATGGAATGCAGCCGAGTGGACCAAGTCCATTGAAGACCATTTTTCTGGCTCCCAATTGGTACAATGTCTGGCATAATAAATGAATCAATTTAGTAGTGATTTGAGAATTGAGCTTTCTATAGTTCAAATTAACAACTATTGGATTATATTGATGTGAAGAAATGGTGTCACTGACTCAATAAAAGTACTTCTAGCTTTTTGTTAAATTAAAATTTTCAAAGTACTGTTTATTTGTTTTTTAAAATTTATTTTTACTGTGAGTTGTTGATCTAAGGTTGAGATTAAGAGATCTCCGAATTCATCAGGAGTGTATTGCTGGCCATCTGCCAAGAAGGGCTGCAAATAATTGTTGATATAGTCATTGCTGCCTGCAAATAACCAATTGTGATCCTTAGCATAAAGGATGATTCAGGTTCTTTAAACATTTGAAACAATAATAGTATAACATAGAATATTTTTATGAACATGATGTGTTACCAATCCCAATGAAGTATATGGCTTCATTGCAATGCATGTTGGCAGCCTCATCACCTATTTTTGTACTGATTGCTTCTTTGGTCTTCTTGAAATAGTTTATTTGATCATCAAAAGACAACCTTTGAATCTAAAAGAATCCAAGACATGAAGTTATATAATAGGCCACAAAGTTCTAACTTGTAAATAGAGTCTTGAGGGTGAGAACATGATCTGCTTACAAAGTATAGTCCTGTATCATTAAGAATTCCTGCCCCACCAGATGCATAATTTACTCCTTTGAGTAAGGCATCAGTGTTTTGAGGCACTGAAAGGTAAGCTGGTGGTGATGAGATTCCAAGTTTTTCAGCTACAAAATGCCATAAAATTAAATTACCATAACAAGACTTGCTAATAGTTTATCCAAGTTCATTGAAAGAGAAAAAAATGAGATGCAGGAAATACATATGATATCACCAATAGTCCTTCCATTGGTGAATCTTCCAGTAGCCTGGCCACCATTATAGTCAATTCCATACCATGGATAGTCACACTTAGCCAAAGAATACCGCAGAAAATTATTGTTCCCAACATCTGTCAAGGAGTCACCAAAGGTATAGGTCACAACTTGAGCTGATGAAGCCATTGATGCCAATGAGAGAAAAAATACAGCAAAAACCACCCTTTGCATTGACATCTTCAATGTTTGTAGCTTCTTTTGCTGCAAATATGGCAATGAGCCAGAGTGTTTTATAGCAGTACCACATCCAAGTTGTGCACTGTTATCCCAATTCTACAAGTATATGCTCACTAGTTAGGTGGTTATTTTCTAAACCACAAAGATATTTGAGGAGTGAAATTTAATGGCTTCTTTCATCTTGCTGAAGTAGTGGAATCATAAAATTTGGTAGTTGCAATCTCTAACTAGAAGTTGGCCAACTTAGATCATTTAGTCAGCAAAATTAGCTTTAGTTAGTTACTCAAGTGCTCTTAATTTGCCTCACTCGCTCCCTCTATCACATTATTTGCTCTGCTTGTAAGTTATTGTAAATTAAATGGCAAGTAAAGCTATATGGTCAAGGAAGCTTAGTCCATGATGCCATTATGAATTGCATTCAATAATCAATATTGTTCAACAAACTGTGTTATTCGTTAAAGGTAATGCAAAACTGCATATTATTAGGCTTGACCTCACAAAGTCTTGGGCTGCTCAAGGTTAGTAAAGCTACTAATATCCAGCTTTGTTAATCGGGCTTGGTAGTGTCAATTTTCTATCACATGTTTCTTGTTGGAGACAAATGGAATCACTTATATCCCTATTCAATGAGTTTTTTCCAAGTAATACAAATATGTTATTTTATGTTTTTAGAATTTTTCTTTTTAATTAAGTGTTACTTTTTCATTGGATGGAGACAGGAAAATGAGATAAGAATTTGGATTGATGATCTCTGTCCCGAGACAACTAGTGTGAATTCCCATAATTTTTATTTAGAGTGTAATATCAAATGTCGATATATTCAATATCACTGTGAGTACATACATTTTTTCTCTTTTATTTATTAAACTAGCTAATAGTGTACCTTTTTAAAAAAAAGTTCTATTTAATTTTCAATAGTTGATAATTATTAATTTATCATAAGTTTTACCAGAAATTGAAATTTGATAAAAATGAGTTGAAAATATAAAAGTATAGACTATGGTGTATAAATTATCATATGGGTATAGAATATATATTCTAGCATATAATAACTTTAAATTTAAATATATCAAAGTACACCATGATTATTTAATTACCCCAAATTAAAAAGTATACCATGACTCGAAGTTATTAGATAGACTAAATTAAAATGAATAAAAAGAATAACATTATTTTCAAGTTTAAAGTGTTAGAACTTAAAGAAGTGCTTGGATGAAGAGTTATATGGGTGTTGATTGTGGTGCGCACACACTAACAACAAAGAGTAGTGTTATATAAGAGCCAGCTATGTACTGTGAATTAGTTCGATGCTTAATTATATCAGCATCAACATATGATTTATTAACAAAAGAGATAATAAAAAATTCATGGCTTCATACCTTAATTGATGAGTCAGTGTTAGATTTTCGTCTTCAACGTTAACTTGCTATAATTGGCTAGGAGTTCAAGTGGCATTACCAAATAGCTGTATAGAATAAAATACTTCATGCAACATGCAGACTTAGTTTGTCAAAGAAAGATGGGTCAGTTTTGGAAATTGTTTTGGTCTATTTGATTGATGGGGATGAATCAATTTTTTAAGCGACGCCAATAACTTATATACACATAATGAAATTAATTTGAGTTAGAGCTTTGAGATGATTTGGTACTAGAAAAGGACCCTTCACTTGTAGTTTTTCACAATGGTGTTGTATTCCTTGATCATATCACTAGTGCATTAGCTATTTCATATTAATTAGTCTTTGCTTATGTACATCACTTCCACTTGGATTTGGGGAATTGGCTTGTGCTCTTTTTAATACAATTCTTTTTCTTAGAAAAAAAAATGCCATGTGGTGTCACATCATGAAAAGTAAAAATTTCTAAGCAAAATGACTTGTAGTGTGTAACTATTTTGTTGGATTCAATACAAGTGCAAGAAAAGTTGGTAGATTCAGGAAGAAGAGGGGGTGATGAATTTTAAATATGAATTTTATTTTCAGAACCTATAAAAAAGACTACATCTGCCGTCCCACAAAGTGTCATTCTATATGTCACTGCTTGTGATTAATTGAAAAAATATATTTAAATTAAAATTTTAATAATTTTTTTTATCAATCACAAACAATAACACATGGAATGACACACTATTTTAGGACAGCAGATATCTTAAAAAAAAAAAAAAAAAAGAGTTTTGCAACCCACCTAGACATGATAATTCCATTCTATCTTGGTGACTTACCTAATTTTGAATAGCAAAAGAATATAACAAACTACCATTTATTTTATCCACCAAACAAGCTTATACATGTTTAATTTACATCACAAATGTTGATTGGTAATCAGATCATCTGTCTCAATTATATCTCATTTTTTGTCTCAAGTCAATTACATATTGATATGTGAATAAAATAATATTTTAAAAACAAAATATGACAAAAAGTAATATTCTGATTGGCTTGGTACATGAAATGGATACCACCATTCGAGATAGGTGATCTCTATTCCTAATTAAAGAGGGTTTTCATTTTCAACCCATTTTTTTATTTTTTTAATGAACAAAAAAATCAGAAAAAATACTACCTTAAAAGAAACAAAGTGCAATCTCCTATTAATTCATATAAAAAGTCATGAATCACTTAGATATTATCCCACTTTCAACGTCGTCCATCTCCATCTCCATAGACATGTCACCTGATCTTGGATCATGTGGATTTAGATTTTCTCGTTGGTAAGAACATCCATTTTCTCCCAACATATGAAAAAAAGCATGAGGAGCCCAACCTACACATTTCGACCAAATATAGGAAATCAAAGATTTAGAGTTAGACTCAATTTAAATCAATGGTTGGTAATGAAATTAGTATTTGTTTATATGCCTCCTTCAATAGATAAAAGAGAAACATGGAACAAAAAATTGGTTACTCAGTGAGCAACTAATTGAGTATATATAATACTCTCCACCATTTTTTCTCCTAAGTCCATTTTCTTCACTTGTTTTAGGCAAGTCTTGTTTGCTAGAAAAACAATGTAACTAGATACCTAAACTGAAATTCAAAGTTGTGATAATAGAGAAGAAGAATAGATACCCTTTGAAAGAGTGGGAAAGGGAAAGAGAAGCAAATAGCAGATTGTAGACACAGTAAGTCCTGAAGCAACAGATTAAAGGGAGTTAATAGGTTTTATTTGCACACAAAAATATTGAAGTTTTTTTGGTTTCTCACGGATATCCTCGCAGTGGAGGCAATCCTGTCCGAGCAGACAAAAACAAAAATATTGAAGTTCAAAGAGTGCATTAAGATAATGAATGTAAATGTTACTAACCAATAAGACCACCAGCAAAAACATCAGTCCAATGATGCCAGTAATCATCAACTCGACTAACTCCCACAAGAGAAGCAATAAGCAATGGAAACAAGGAAATGCATAGTTTGGCAATGTGCCCCCTACGATCAAATACTCTAACTTTCCCTGATAAATACCATGTAAGAAAACCAAGACCAGCGAAGGACCCTGCATTTTGGTCACCATTAATAAAGGCTAAAGCAATTGTTAACAATTCACTCTTTTCAACACACTGTTACTACATAGAGCCATGTGAGAATGGGATTGGGACCTACTAAATAAAGGGTTGATGCATGTCATTTAGTAGGTCCAAAATGAAAATAAACTAATAATAAAGAGGGTGCTGAACAATGTGTAAGAAAAAGTGTGATGCTAATATTTTTCCTTTCATAATGAAATATTGAAATGGATATTCTACTTACATGAAGTATGCCCGCTTGGAAAGCTTTTGTATCCTTCTTTTATAACTTTCGCGTCCCCACTACACAGAACATCACCAGTGTCAACATCAAACACCTGCATCAACCAATATAACGTCAAAGACTCGATAAAGTCTTATATACAACGGGAGTATTCGTGGTAGTTTTGTAATCTTTCAAATTTAATTTATCTAATGCGAATGACTCAAGGTAGTATCCTTATGCAATGCCATGTATCACAATATCACATTATTACTCACTAGTTTGTACAGTACACAAATTTGTCCATGGGCTCAAAACATTCAGTAAGGAATCATACAGAAAAACAACTACAGAAGTGAAATTAAGATGGAAATGAATGAGGATTTAAGGTTGGCAAGCACCAAGATGGGTTGTTGCAAGAGTCTCCATAACAATATCACAACCATAATTGTGGCGCATTTTCTAGCAGTTTTCAACAATTGCGGGAAAACCAATGTTACGACAACTTCAGCTTAATACATTCGAAGAATGAGAACAAAAACGCACCGGTATTTTGTCAGGAAAACACCGCAGAAAAAAGTTTGGTCGTGGTCTACCAACAGCATCTTTGATGGAATCTGTGATGACTCCAGTTATTAGACTAGCGAACATGAGCCCTAACATTCCAAATTAAAGAACCCATACCAGTGAGATACTAAGGATTAAAAGCTGAAAAATCATAAAACCATTAGTAACAAACTGGTTGAGATAGCAGAAGAAAAATACCTAATATTGCATGGTGTAAATCGTAGATATCTTTTCTGACAAGGTAAAATGCAACAAAGATAAAAATAGGAATGACAATAGAGTAGATCTGTTCCAGGAATAATAAAAAAGTTAAGTTTGTTACCTTAGTTATAATGCAAATGTAATTATAATAATGATCTTGCTATTAGGGCAATGGTTAGAAAAACTGTTATAATAATAGGGCTATAAACTTATAATTAAAAGACTATATCCTTTTATTAGCATGATGATACATACTGGGACAGCCCACATAGGTATTGTATCTTCTTTGAAAGGGAACATAAGATCTGCCATCATGTCTTTGCCAATATAGCGATGAAAAGGTTCAATTATATTTAAGACTCCCTCTATAGCACCAAGAAGCACAAGAATCAGCCAATCTTGCTTATGTGATAGTGCCAATTTGCATCCTGTTGATTGTATAGCCATCTTTTCCAATTATGTCTACAAAAGATAAGGCCCAGTCACCTTTTTATGATAACCTGATAGGTATCTACAAAAACTTGATGGGTGGGTTATTAATCATTATGATTCCTTAGTTTTCATGTTACTCTATAGACTTTATCAAATTTTAGTTTGGCCAATCTAGTTCTATGTTGATGCCTGTTCTAGTTGAGTAGTTCTCATGAAAGTAGACTGTGAATACCATTGTAGCATGAAACATACTCCAGATTTATTGGTAAATAAAAAGATTTTTGTAATAGTGTTGTATATCAAATTATAGTTTTTGAACTGTTATAGAAAGATAACTCTTATTCTGCAAACTAAAATTTTCAATGCTATTTGTTCTCCTAGCTAAATGGACCTAAATAAGGAGAAACTGGCTACCTAAAATTCTACCAGAAAATAGTGAGAAAGGAGTAACAAAGTTAATTTAGAAGTTTAGCTGACATTAACATTCTTATTTAAACATCTTGAGAAATAGATACTAACAGAATAACATGGCAAAGGGAATTGGAACAACACAATATATTGACTATTGGCGTTGTTATCTAACATAAATAGCATGAACACACACTCACAAATAAATAAATATATATATAAATATATATATATATATATATATATATATATTTCCTCATAACATAACCGTTAATGATATTAATAATCTAAATTGAGTAATGCTAAAAATTCAAATGCATCAACGTTTATAATAATATAAATGGTAGCAGGAGAGAAATGAAACACCAATTTGAAGGTATTGAACATTCATAAAATATAGGCCGTACATATATGATCCAAGGGGGACAATGTAAATAATGAAACTAAAATCCGGAAAGATTAAAAAAGAAGAAGATAGAAACCTGGAGAGAAGAATAAAGGAATTGAATTTCAAATAAGGAAGGAAAAAGGAACCTTTAATCTTTAAACATAGAATTTGGAGAAGGAAAGAGGCCAGAGGGGATGTGCGTTGTAGACAACACATGCCCAACGTCTAACATAAAACTACAACGCAAAATAAGATAAATATCAACAACGTTTGGTGAATGGTTTGAGGAGGAATTGCATCTTAGGATCTAAACTTGCATGTTACTTATTGCTGTTTTTTTATAAGAAAAAATGTTGATCTCAAATAATGCATTTCTAGTGTTTATTTAATTATAATTCTTAAACTAGTTTCGGTTTAATATTTCTCATATGAGTTTAGTTTTTGGTGGTGGGTTAGCACAAAAAAAACAATCAAATAAAGTGTATAAAATAAACAGAAGAAACAAGAGAACTTGTTAATAGGGTTCGACAAATTGTGCTTATGTCCCTGTAAGCGCTGAGCGGCTACCAATATATTATTATAGATTAAGGATTACAAACTCTAGTACACATGGGCCTACCTGACCATGAGATATTCTATTTGGTGTTTATATCTGGTACACATTATAGCAAGAGATTTGAGTCCAATATATAACATTAGTTGCTCTACTTTATTTATTTCAATACTGGACAATGTGTGAGATTAACACAATAACATATTTCTAACCGTTTTAAAATATGCTTGAAAAACTAATATTGAAAACAATAGTTGAGTTAAAAAGAAAAGTAAAAAATAATTTAAAGTAATTATAAAATTGAAAAGAAAAAAAAGAACTCCTGGAGTCCATCTTAGTGCACTCCTAGCTAATTGTAAAATAAATAAAGGGACCTTCTCAAGTCCAAGGGATATCAGTAACGTTTTATAGAATAAATAAATGAATGTAATTATTTGTATACTATAGTAGTATAAAGATTCATACACAATTAATGCATCATTCATTTGAATTACTTTTTGTTTGTTTAAGAGTAAATGATAATTGAAAAATGAATGATAGAAGATATAATGACAGTGTAAAAACTCTTACACTGTCAGTATATACATCTTTTTTTTCTAAATAAATATTTATATAAATTCCACCTTTTTTATCATTGGATTTTAATTTTTTTATTGTTGCACTTGGACATGCCTGGTTTTTCTAGTTCCATGGGCTGCAGCATTACATTTGTGAAATCAGTTAATCTTATGGGGAAGAGGTGGATTTGTTAGGGGGGGGGAAATAGATTTGGAGTTTTTATGTTAGATAGTTTCATGATGTTTGGGGTTAAACAGGGTTTGCATGTTTTACCATAATCTCAATTCTTTTAGATCCTAAAATGTAAAGGTTGTTACTGATTTTATGATTTATATATTTAGATCCTAATCTCAATTCTTTTAATGATGTAATCATTTTATAGAAGTGTTTTACCTTGAATATCTCTATTAGTGCACATGGTTGACACTTGACAGGCTGAGGGAACCACATTGGATACATAGAAATGACAAATAATGGAATTTTGTAAAGCTATAAGTATGAGATTGGAACAAGGATTCTCTCGATTAATGGAGAGGCAAACACATATTTTTATACTTGTTTTTAATAGTAAATGTATAATTTTATCATAATTAAAAGGATAGATATGTTATTGAAAATTACATTTCATTTGTTTTTTGAATCATTTGGTTCTTTATTAATGGAGGTATCATAACCCATGGGATTGTGGCTGTATAGTTTTTTAAATTTTTATTTCCTCATTTAGCTACGTTAAAAAGCACATTAGATTTTGATACAGCGGCATACTGGCCAGGAGCCTCCTATCATGATAACACACCTATAAGGTTACCCAACTCTGGGGAAAAATACTTAAGAACAAGGATCATTACTTGATGCCTATCCAGTCAAGAATGATAATTGTGATTGTAGGTACTACCACATCATATAGGCGAAATCTATTCTGAATTAAGAAAACGTCCAGTTAAATCATCCGAACAAGATTTTAATGTTTGTGAAATAGGATACATTTCAAATCACATTTCAGTGAAGTATTGCAAAGCAAACCCCGAAAATAACTGCTTTGTATCATCAAGCGCTATATCCAAGGAAGAAGCCATTGTGCATGCAATACAACAGAATCAAATTCTTCAAGAAATTATAATAATTTAGCCCTGCAGAAATAATGAAATGAAATTAGCTCAATCATACCACCATATTAAGACCATGGTAATGTCTTCTACTAAAAATGGAATCTCAACCTCAGTTTAACAAAACCAAAATACTATAGGATCTCAAATCCACAATGTAGCAGGCACTATTTAGAAGAAACCCTTCTGAATTTTTACACACTCATAATAACATTTCCAATATTGATAAGCATAAGGCCTCTATTAAAGGAGGGAAATAGTAGACTGAAATGCGTTCTATAAAAGGAAACTCGAATTTCACAATAAATAACAAACTATTCCGTATTATAGGTCAATCATTAATGCACAACAAGTTCCAAAAAAAGTGGCATAACAAAATTCAATAGAATCTTAGTCAATACCCATTTTCACAAACCTGAAGCGGAAAACCCCAATCTATAACCAAACCAATTTGCAAAACCACAAAAAAATAGGAAATGAAAAAATTAAAATTAAAAACCAAGGATTGGTAATTGAATTGTTGTAGAGAGCACAGAAATATGAAAATACCTAGAAATTATAACAAAAGCGATGAATTGAATTAGAATGGAAAATAGATCGAGAGAGAAAATGTCGGGGGCAAAAGGTTCGAGCACGAAGATAAGAAGCAAAGATAATTGAGAGTTAGGATTTGTTCCAACGACAACTATTGAGATTTGAGACTTTAGCTATAGATTCGTCTCAGAAATCAGAAGCTATAAATTGGGTGTTGTTCTTATTTTGGGAAGGTGACACCTTTGAGTGGCACTTGTGTAATTTTGGTTTTAGGGGCATTTGTGTCATTTTGATTTGACGCCCATAGATAGTAGTTGGTGGAGTAGAATCACGGTTCCAGTAGAAGAAACAGAGATTTTAACAATTGTGTTGTGTTCAGTTGATTCTACTAGTTCACTGTTCTATGGAATATTTTCCACCTTTTGTTGCCTATTATGAATACTGCTAATATATCTTCAACATTTTTAGGCAGTTGCTATGGCAAATTAAGTCACAGGTATCATTGCAATCTTTCGTCTCAAACTAGGAAAATTAAGACAGGATTCCAAGAAAGTTATTTGGTTTTAATATATACATTTTGATTTAGTTGTTAATGTAGGGCCACTTTTTACCTAACATAGGCTCAGAACCTCTTATCAGAGGGATCACAGAGGAATCTACATCTTATATCGTACTAGGTTTTGCAGTGGATGATGTCCAAACATGACAGCAAAACATTGTAAAATTTATTCCAACAACCATTCCTAGAGTTGGTTTTTTTATATAAAAATCTTATTTAGTTGCTGTTTTTAAGGTTTAGGATAACATTAATTATTCTTTTACCAATTATATTGTACCTTAACCTTTGTAGAAAGAACAAAAAACAATGGAAAGAAGATTAAGGAAAAACAAAAGCAATTTTATTAAAAATTCAATAATTTACTTAATTTATGTAAAAGAACATGTGGCAACACTCCCATTATATTATCATCTCATGTAGCACCTCCCTTCCCTATCTTAGCTACAGTGCAACATACCTTATCCATGACTTATTCGCCTCTGTTTTGTAAGGGTGTTAACATTGGATCAACTAATTAAAAAAATATTTAATTATTAAATTTTTAACTTAAATACATTTTCTTCTATAAATAGTGACAAACAGTACCATTTGGAATGACACACATTTGAGACGGACTAATCAATCAGCATACACATAAAAGTTTGAAACAGCTCCTTTTCTACATTATGAATTTTTAAGTTTTAAGTTAGAACCGTACATCACAACAATGACAAACCAAATCATCATCGGTTCAAGTCGTTGTCCTCTTTGATAAGTAGAATAGAAAAACAAACAAAGCTAAGTAGCCACAACTACACAATTTTACATTAGACATAAAATCTAAATCCCACACACACTCTTACAAGAGTACTTATCATCAAACTACCTTAACCAACAAAACAAACATCCTATGATTCAACACTAACTTCTGTCAATTGAGGCTTCACCTTAGGAGGCCTACCCCTTGGCCTTCCACTACTAACAGGTGCAGCCGCCACGGGTGGTGGCGGCGGCACAGTTCGAGCAATCTTCTTAGGCCTTCCTCTTGGCCTACCACTTCCACTTGGTACCACCTTAGCACTTGGTGGAGCATTAGGGTCCTTAGGAGGACGACCCCTTGGCCTTGGTGAGGACACAGTAGTGCCAGGAGGCATAGCAGCCTTTGGTTTTGGTGGCCTACCACGACCTCTCTTTGGTGGGGCATTAGGGTCAGGTTTCATGTAGTTGTTCTTCAAGAACACAAGCTCACCACTCTCTTTCATCTTGTGGAGGTGATGAGTGAGAAGTGGTGTGTGTCCTGCTGGAATCTCACCATAGGTTGATTCTATGTAACTTGCTATGGCTGATTTGTTAGATCCATTTGGATCATTCAGTGCTTCTACTGCTTTCATTATCATCTGCAACAACAACACCACACATCACAAAATTGGTGGATACCTTCAAAAAGTTATGCCTTTTTTATTAACAAAGTAGTGTATATTGCTTACAAAGAAAAAAAACAACATTTCCTCTTCTGATTGCTTAAATTCCTCACTAACCCTTATCTTAGTTGCTATTTCAGTGAACAAAAACAAAGACTCTAAGTCCTAACTCAGTGAAAATGTATAGATCATATAAAATTTGACAACTTTACAACGAAAAAACCAATAAAGGTTTAATTAATGAAGCAAAGGTAAAAAGGGAATCTTAATTTGGGTGTGAATTTACCTCAGGGTAAGGAGGAAGTGATAGAGGTTTATTAACCTCTTCAGTGGCCATTGTAGGTGAAGGTGGTGAAGAAGCTTTTAAGGCTTAAAAATGCAAACTTTAGCAACAACAAGCTTCAAGATTTTTATGTGAAATGTTTGATATGAGTGGTACCTGCAAAGATCCGAGGATTGAATTTAAAGGAAGATAAGTAAATTAAAAAATTCAAAAGAATAAAGCTTCTTACTCTTTTTCTAACCCTCACTTGTTCATCTTTACAAGAATATGGACGGCTAGGACTCACCAAATGGATATTGATCCAACGGTTGAGGATTCATTGTGAAGAAGGTCCCTCGGATCGATGACATGGTAGGTATGTGCTTGTTCACTGACAATTTTGAAGTTGCCTTGTTGTCCTTTGCTTGATTTTTTCTTTGAAAGAGGTTTCCACTTTTCAGATCGAAACTTTAATTATTTATTTTATAGTGACGACTGAAATTTATTTTAAGGCTTAAATATATTTTTAGTAAGACATGTTTGTCATACAATATTAGAAATAAAAAATTAAAAAGTTAGATTGTCAGCTTTAAATTCAATAAAATTTTCAGTACCAAAAATATATTTAAACTATTTTGATTTTAAGAGAATTGAAAATAAATTCATATACACCCCTCAATATTTTTGTTTGAATAAACATTTTGTATCATTCCTTTCAAAAAAACATTTTGTATTATTCCTTTCAAAAAAACATTTTGTATTTTTATTAGATAATAGTTGTGCTTATCATTAACCACATCTAGAACAACGACACAGTCCTTTTTTCCCCATATTGTTATCCATGTTGAAGTCACGAGTAGAGAGAAGAAGAATTGAGGAGACATGTTTGATTTTGAAAGTTGTGACTTTGTTGTTGTCCAATTAAGATAAAGTAAATGAATAATAAAGGATAATAATATATCTCCTCGTATCAGGAGATAAACATGATGAAACATGACACATGTATCAAGAGATACTTCATTCTCATAATAAATTTAGCAGCAGAAATGTGTAATTCTATCTTAAAGGAAATAATTTGAGATAAGACAAAATGTTTAATTTAGTTTTTTTGTATTATAAAGTATATTTTAAAAAAAACTAATTTTTTTTAGGGATATGATTGCCTTTTTCTCTCAGAGAAATCTAATCCTTAACATTTTACTCGGATCTACTGGGACGTAGACCAACAGCTTCCTGCAAACGTTTAATTAGTTTTGAATCATATAAAATGAAAAGGAGGGTAAACAATAAGGTAAGAGTTCCATTTTTATTATTTTAGTGGTAATTTGTCATTTTAATTTCTCTGTCTTCAAATTTTGCTTCCATCATGTTGATGAATGAATACTTTCATTATGACATTATTTTTTTCACACATGAAAAAAGCAGACATTAATCTTGTTCTTGCCCTTACTCTCCAAAATTTATAGCTTCTTCACTGAACAATGGAGTTAAAGCGGAGTGAAAAACATAAAGTTGTTGTCAAAGTGCTTGTTTCTCAAGTGATACTAGCTCTGTCTTTAAAACTAGTAAGCCTGGTGTAAAACAATTTAAGTTTTTATCTTGGACTTTAGGGTAAAAATAAACTGAAGTATGACAAAACTAGAAGGTTATTGTGATGAACTTATGATCATGTCATGAAAAAAATTATTTCCTCAATTTTTACTGTCCATCATAGATAGTCAAATTTTGAAAGCAATTATTCTATAAAAGTAGAGCTTATATCAGAAAGCAACTGTGAAACACTGTTTACCATACACAACTGTAACTAACAAATAGATACATATTACACTTGATGATGGACCCATGACTATGCTGTGAGGTTTCCAACTTCTCTACTTTTCCTCACCCACCTAACAAAGGATAAGGAAATAAAAGGTAAAATTAACCAAATTTGATGTATTAAGTACTTTTCTTAAATCCCATAATGGCTTAACTTATGTAGTGAGGTAAGGAGACAAAATGGTCTCTCATATTGCAACTTTGAAGAGAACTTGCAAAATTTTGGCTGCACACAATTTTTGTAGGTAGCCCAAACTGACACCTTAAATATGGACAGACTTCAACTTACATAAATCCCTCCCTCCTTGGGGAAAATTTTCTACCCTCCTTGAATCCCAAATGTGCATATGCATCATAATCACCTCCAATAACAATCTGCATTTAGAGAACATGTGAAACATTTCAGTATTTTGGAACATTGTTGCTTAGTAACTAGAATGAATTTCTATATAAAATACATACCTCATGCCTATATATAAGCCTTGTTGTTTAATGCAACCTCACTCCAGCGGATAATTACCCGAGTTCTTCATGCAGTGTTCCACGGTCTTAAGATCACGAAGATGTTGCAAGATTTCTTGAAGCAGGTCCACTCCTTTGTCTCCATTCTGCATTGATCCTAAACAGTGCTTTAGAAACTCCCTATCTGTTTCAAGAGCTTGTAACCTCTCATAAACGCGATCAACTTCTTCTTCAATTGATACCTTCATGTTTTCCATTTCAAGTATTGGAACTGAGTTTTGAATATCAACTGATTCAGGTCTCAATCGTATGTCAAATGAATATGCTTCTTCTTCCTTAGTCTCGTTGTCGGCTGCATCTAAATATGGCAGCAGCCTCTTTGCAAGGGATCCCATTGTTCTTCTTGGAGAGTGTTTATCATCTGAAAATTCATTAGAATATTTATTTTCCTCTGGACTTCTAAAATTGCACTTGTCATCCAAGTTTTTTTCATCATATGCTGATGAATGCTCAATCAGGTTTACGTCTTCAAGAAATTCATCATTATCTTCCATGCTAATAATCTTTTCCTCCAATGCTTTGAGCTGATATAGAATGGACGCCCTCTCTTCCTCGAATTCTGTGAATGAATTATCAAGAACACTTATATGCTTTACACAGTCCAGTGTCATATCCTCCAAATTGGAAACCGGATCAAAAGTTGCATTGTTGTGGCCATTTTCTTCATAGCAATTATCTTTGTCCCTTGTTTCGTGGTTAAGATCAATAGATATCTCATGATCATCAGTGTAGTCCACATTGCTGCAAGAACAAGAACATGAGTCTTTACTTCTTACACTTCCATCCTTCATTCTTTTTAACACTCTTACTCTCTCTTTTGCTTCATAATCCATAACCTTTAGCCGGTACTCTTCCAGTTCCATCTCGAGTTCTTGCTTCTCTTTCTCTCTTTTCACCATTAACTCATTCAAAAGCTGTAAAGCCTCCTGATCATATTCTGCTTGCTCTTCCATCATTCTCTGGTACTGCAATGCTTCCATCTGCATTGCTGCCTTTTCTTCCTGCAGCCTCGTAATCATTGCCATCGTCTGGTTTGTAGCTACTGCGGAGGCACTTCTCTCGTCTTCTAGTTCTTGATATGTAGTGCTTAGAACCCTTTGTTCGGCTTTTAATGCTGTTTTTAGCCGGTCAATTGTTAATACTGGATCACCACATTCTAACTCACTTGCAACACTTCCATCCAGAGAATCCTCACCTCCTAATTCTCTTTTCTCAAAGAGGTTCAATTTCTTTTGTAGGTAATGCAGGCCATCAAAAGAACTAGGGGTTTCAGGAAGTTTGTCTTCTGCGACAGAAGTTGTTTTCTCAATCATTTCAGTGTATTCGTTGTTGTTTATATCTGTTTTATCTTGACCTGCATTGTTGCAGTTCAATTACAGTTACAATCGACAGGTATCGTAAAAGAAAGGAAGTATTTGCATTTTTTTCTAGAATTATGTGCTTCACAAATTGACAAGAATAACATACAAAATGTACAACTTACAGAGGCTATTCTGGGAAATAAGTTTATCAGAGGCAACGAGATCTTCAGTATCACCCTCACTTGTTGAAGATTGATCTTTTGATATGCACTCAAGTGATCTAGCTGGTTCTTCAGAAGGAGGCCAATTGCCTGTTTGAGCAAAAAAAATTCCTTCAATTGAAGTCATAAATGTCTAAATATCATGCTGACCAATTCTAGCTACACATTCTGATCCCTATTAATGAACTAGATGACTAGGAAGTATGAAACATTCGTAAAGGGATAGTATTAACTCTGGTAATCCATGTACTTCTTTGTACCTTGAGACTTATTAAGATTATTCTGAGCAATGAATTCATCAAAGACATTTTGAACTTCAGTATCATCATCATCACTTGTTGAAGATTCATCTTCGTCTATGCACTCATATAAGCAACACAAATGGGAATAGTTAAAATTTCAAAAGTTCTACAAATCATGCATCAGAAGCATACTATTCCTTTTTAGTTTGATGAGAGGACATAACAGGAAGCATTAGCAACACAAATGTGAGTAGTTAAAGTTTCAAAAGTTCTACAAATCCTGCACTCGTACCTCGTGTTGTACTATTTGGCTCTTCAATGGCTACATCTCCATTGTTGTCACCATTGGATAAACTTTCAGACCTACTTAGATTATTCAGAGCAATGAATTCATCAAAGGCGTTTTGGACTTCAGCATCATCATCACTTGATGAAGATTCATCTTCTTGTAAGCATTCATAAGAGCAGACTGGTTCTTGAGATAGAGGCAAATCAACTGCATTATAGAAATATGTGATTTTTATAGTCACAATATACTTATTAAGATCATACTATGCCTTTTGTTTTCATGTGCCAAATCCAATAAAAAGAAATAATAGATGAAGTTTCAGCAATTCTACAAAACATGCATTTTCTTTTACCTTGTCTATTATCTGGTTCTTTTGTGGCTGTGTCAACATCGTTGTCTTTATTCGGCGAAGTTTGAGCTTCATCAGTAGTAATCCTTTGTGGCTGCACCTCAACTACTGAATCCTGTTTTAACTCTTCAAAATCCAATACTATAAAATTCTCTAAGCCTGTCATACCTGTATCCAAGCTTTCAAGTTCTCTCGAGCTTATTTTATTGGCACTGTTATCCATTGTGAGCAATGATGCCCCTTCCAAGATAATTAATTGTGCTTCAATCGGTGACTCAGTAGCAAAACTCTTAACCTTTTGCTCCATCTCCCCGAGATCCTCATCTAATTTGAATGATGATTCAAAATGCTCAGAGGTAATAGAGTCTATTAACTTGACAGGTATCAAGCGTTGAGTATCACAAGTTACATAATGCTCAAAGTGCATATTGATGACTTCAAGTGATCTATCTTCCAAGAATGAAGCCTGCATCATGGAAGTATCAGTAAATTGATGAATAAAATTGTCGGCATCACTTTGATTCAGTTCTGTGATGATAAGGTCTTCTTTTTCTGCATCTTTTTCATCAGAGTGGAAGTTTGAGAAAGAACTTGAACGATCCTCTGCCACCTCTCTGAGGATAAAACTCTCAATATCAAAAAATATATGATGATCATGATCATGATCTTCTCCATTTTTCCTTTCAAACTCGAGATCTCTATCACCTTCTTTTTCATCATCTATTGATTCTACAATTAGGGACCCTTTGCTTGTAAAATTCTCATGCTCCCAAGAAGGCTTCATTAGCAAATAAGTAGGGTAAAGCTTCCTGCTCATACTCTCATTGCAGCAACTGCACCTCTTTATATTCTCATTTTCACCATGATTTGGCGTAGAGGTCAAGCAATCCACACACATGCTTTGTGTCTCTGTGAGTCTTTGATGATTTGAGCAGTAACCAAGCCTTGAAATCTCAGCTGCATGAGTCTCACAGACCAGATCCTTGTGCAAATTTGTGCTCTCTCTTGGCTGCAAGACATGATCAACCCTTGAACACCAAAGACATGGTGGTTTGAGTCCAACTGATTTGGCGAATTTGGTGATAAGATAACTGAACATAGAGTTCAGAAGAAGGAGGACTATCAAGACCCATTCAAGAACTGCATACACTATATTCACAACCATTTTGTTGGTGCTTCTATGCAACATGGTTGCAAACTTGTTGCCAGCCATTGATGTTTGTTTCCACTTTCCAAATTTTGGTGTTCTTGTGTGAAATTGTGTGTGACAGAGTAAGGGAATAAGAGAAATTGTGAAAGAGGAAGAGAAGGAAAGAGGTCAAGAGTTAAAAAAATAGTACAAAACAGATTCAGAAGAAAAATATATGTTTCTCAAATTCTACAAAACAAAAGAAACAGAAACTGAGAAACGTGCAAGTGATTCAGTCACTGTATCAGTAATATATTGGATAAAGTGGATCTCAGCAGTGACACTCATGATCATAATATTTATTATCTATGGTTGTTTTATGCACAACCCAACATGATAATTGCCTGTTAATGATTGTTGCATGTACACTTTTTTCCATCTGTGGCAGCATATTGTGTTCCCATTTATGCTTCAAAATGAAAACATACTTAGTATTGCTGTTTTAATACAGTTGAAATACTTCATAAGGTAACAAGCGCATGCAAAATGAGAGTATAACATGCTTGTTCCTATACATTAAAATTGAGCATGTTGTCATCTCAGTATTAAGTAACTTTCTAGAAATAAAACTTTATAGTAGTAATTTTGTACTTATATCTACTATATATAAATGTGAATCTTCTATCTTCATCCACATTTTTCTCAAAGGAGAAAATTCCTCAACACTTCCAAGCTTTCAGGAAATATAGACATGCCACATGGTATGTCATCCCATATTTTTTACGCATTTAGAATATTTAAAAATACAAAAACTATTGACTAGTTGTATTTCATATATTTATAAAGGAAATAAAAACAAAAGGACATTAATTGCATTAAAATATTTCTAAACATAACCTGAATTGCTTTTAATAATGACTATAAGTTATAAATTAACTATGAATTTCATAATTATAAATTGTCAATAATTATACCTACTTGATCATAATGATAATATTACTGAATAAAGAAATGAAAAAAAAAGGAATTGAATCCCATAGCATGCATGGGTTTAAGCGTAAGTAATAAGGAATTGTGGGTGACTTGGGATTCTGTTATTGAAAAATTTAAAGTGGAAGGTGGGAATGATGGAACAAAGGTGTGAATAGTGGTTAGCATGATGAGAAGGATAAAAAAAAAGAAGAAAAAGTGAGCTGAATGGAGGGAAGGAATTGAATAAAAACTGTTATTTAAGAGCCATGAAGATTGAAATAATGTAATGTGGGATCATGGTGTTACCTCCAGCTTTTGCTTTTTAGCTCTCAACTTTTTCAAAAGTTCTAAAGAGATGGTAAATGAAATAATGAAGAGAATAAAATATCTTACGTCTAAGAAGATAGATTATCTCCTCCGGTCATTCTTATTTAATCATTTTCTATAAAATTATTTTTAAAACTAAACAAAACAGTACATATATCATACATACTTTTATTGGTTTGAGGAGATACGTTATCTCATGTACAAGGATATACTTTATTCTCAATAATTAAATCAAAGTCTACCAACGGGTAACTTATTTAATGGAACTAAAGGTGGGTGATGAGGACATTAATCCAGTGTTCACTACCATGTCGATATAGTTGCTCTATCAGCCAAAATGATACGTTATGACTGAGGCATCCTTCCAACTCAAGGCACTGACCGTATTAACAATTTTCTTTAGGTTCAATATTCTAGTTTTGTTGCTTTTGGTGCCAAAGCAAAGATGCTATAAACATATCTAATCAAACCCAAAAAAGAAAGGCAAAACAAAAGCATATATTTCAACAAGAGAGTGTATTATTCCAGAATCATATTGACTAATAGTATATAAATAATCCAACATCAAGATAAGAAATTACTATATTACATGCACGTGCAATGCACAAAGAACCTTGATACCTGCACTGCAACTCTTCAAACCCCTCTTATGCAGACATTTTACATACTCATAATTACAAATATGCATATGTGAAATATATGTAGAGTATGGAAAGTTCTTACATACAAACATTATGTGCATAGTCATAAATATGCATCTATGGGCTATGAATATGAGGGAAGCTTTGCATTTTTATGATGCAAACCACCAACATGTTCCATCTTACACTAGCAGCAATCACTTACTAGTGATTGTGTGGGTTAATCCTATACTATTTAGAATCCTCATGAGGCATCTATACTGTACAGTATAAAGTTACAAATATTTCTCACTTGGTATCTTCCTCATTACCAGATTCTCTGCTTTGTTTTTCTTCCATGGTGTTTACATCCATCATAAACCTCCAGCTATCACCCTCTTCTATTTCCCACTGTTTTTTCAGTTCATAAATAGCTTTGGATGCGGCAGAGGCAATGGCTGGGTTGCTATCTTCTGCCAGTCTCTGTGACAAGAATCAAATGCATCAATTTTGCCGAATGGAAAAAAATGAAATTATATTACATGCCAGATTTTTTTCTTATATTAATTATAACTGCGCTCCCAAGAAGGCTTCATTAGCAAATAAGTAGGGTAAAGCTTCCTGCTCATACTCTCATTGCAGCAACTGCACCTCTTTATATTCTCATTTTCACCATGATTTGGCGTAGAGGTCAAGCAATCCACACACATGCTTTGTGTCTCTGTGAGTCTTTGATGATTTGAGCAGTAACCAAGCCTTGAAATCTCAGCTGCATGAGTCTCACAGACCAGATCCTTGTGCAAATTTGTGCTCTCTCTTGGCTGCAAGACATGATCAACCCTTGAACACCAAAGACATGGTGGTTTGAGTCCAACTGATTTGGCGAATTTGGTGATAAGATAACTGAACATAGAGTTCAGAAGAAGGAGGACTATCAAGACCCATTCAAGAACTGCATACACTATATTCACAACCATTTTGTTGGTGCTTCTATGCAACATGGTTGCAAACTTGTTGCCAGCCATTGATGTTTGTTTCCACTTTCCAAATTTTGGTGTTCTTGTGTGAAATTGTGTGTGACAGAGTAAGGGAATAAGAGAAATTGTGAAAGAGGAAGAGAAGGAAAGAGGTCAAGAGTTAAAAAAATAGTACAAAACAGATTCAGAAGAAAAATATATGTTTCTCAAATTCTACAAAACAAAAGAAACAGAAACTGAGAAACGTGCAAGTGATTCAGTCACTGTATCAGTAATATATTGGATAAAGTGGATCTCAGCAGTGACACTCATGATCATAATATTTATTATCTATGGTTGTTTTATGCACAACCCAACATGATAATTGCCTGTTAATGATTGTTGCATGTACACTTTTTTCCATCTGTGGCAGCATATTGTGTTCCCATTTATGCTTCAAAATGAAAACATACTTAGTATTGCTGTTTTAATACAGTTGAAATACTTCATAAGGTAACAAGCGCATGCAAAATGAGAGTATAACATGCTTGTTCCTATACATTAAAATTGAGCATGTTGTCATCTCAGTATTAAGTAACTTTCTAGAAATAAAACTTTATAGTAGTAATTTTGTACTTATATCTACTATATATAAATGTGAATCTTCTATCTTCATCCACATTTTTCTCAAAGGAGAAAATTCCTCAACACTTCCAAGCTTTCAGGAAATATAGACATGCCACATGGTATGTCATCCCATATTTTTTACGCATTTAGAATATTTAAAAATACAAAAACTATTGACTAGTTGTATTTCATATATTTATAAAGGAAATAAAAACAAAAGGACATTAATTGCATTAAAATATTTCTAAACATAACCTGAATTGCTTTTAATAATGACTATAAGTTATAAATTAACTATGAATTTCATAATTATAAATTGTCAATAATTATACCTACTTGATCATAATGATAATATTACTGAATAAAGAAATGAAAAAAAAAGGAATTGAATCCCATAGCATGCATGGGTTTAAGCGTAAGTAATAAGGAATTGTGGGTGACTTGGGATTCTGTTATTGAAAAATTTAAAGTGGAAGGTGGGAATGATGGAACAAAGGTGTGAATAGTGGTTAGCATGATGAGAAGGATAAAAAAAAAGAAGAAAAAGTGAGCTGAATGGAGGGAAGGAATTGAATAAAAACTGTTATTTAAGAGCCATGAAGATTGAAATAATGTAATGTGGGATCATGGTGTTACCTCCAGCTTTTGCTTTTTAGCTCTCAACTTTTTCAAAAGTTCTAAAGAGATGGTAAATGAAATAATGAAGAGAATAAAATATCTTACGTCTAAGAAGATAGATTATCTCCTCCGGTCATTCTTATTTAATCATTTTCTATAAAATTATTTTTAAAACTAAACAAAACAGTACATATATCATACATACTTTTATTGGTTTGAGGAGATACGTTATCTCATGTACAAGGATATACTTTATTCTCAATAATTAAATCAAAGTCTACCAACGGGTAACTTATTTAATGGAACTAAAGGTGGGTGATGAGGACATTAATCCAGTGTTCACTACCATGTCGATATAGTTGCTCTATCAGCCAAAATGATACGTTATGACTGAGGCATCCTTCCAACTCAAGGCACTGACCGTATTAACAATTTTCTTTAGGTTCAATATTCTAGTTTTGTTGCTTTTGGTGCCAAAGCAAAGATGCTATAAACATATCTAATCAAACCCAAAAAAGAAAGGCAAAACAAAAGCATATATTTCAACAAGAGAGTGTATTATTCCAGAATCATATTGACTAATAGTATATAAATAATCCAACATCAAGATAAGAAATTACTATATTACATGCACGTGCAATGCACAAAGAACCTTGATACCTGCACTGCAACTCTTCAAACCCCTCTTATGCAGACATTTTACATACTCATAATTACAAATATGCATATGTGAAATATATGTAGAGTATGGAAAGTTCTTACATACAAACATTATGTGCATAGTCATAAATATGCATCTATGGGCTATGAATATGAGGGAAGCTTTGCATTTTTATGATGCAAACCACCAACATGTTCCATCTTACACTAGCAGCAATCACTTACTAGTGATTGTGTGGGTTAATCCTATACTATTTAGAATCCTCATGAGGCATCTATACTGTACAGTATAAAGTTACAAATATTTCTCACTTGGTATCTTCCTCATTACCAGATTCTCTGCTTTGTTTTTCTTCCATGGTGTTTACATCCATCATAAACCTCCAGCTATCACCCTCTTCTATTTCCCACTGTTTTTTCAGTTCATAAATAGCTTTGGATGCGGCAGAGGCAATGGCTGGGTTGCTATCTTCTGCCAGTCTCTGTGACAAGAATCAAATGCATCAATTTTGCCGAATGGAAAAAAATGAAATTATATTACATGCCAGATTTTTTTCTTATATTAATTATAACTGCCGACCTGTAACGCTCCCATCCCTGCATTTCCGAGAGTCCACATGGATGGTGCTGCTGCCAATGCGTTAGCTAAAGCTCGACTAGAAACATAAGCACACGCAGGAAAGACAGAAAGCGAAAGTAAACAAGGGATGGAAATAGGTCAAGGTTTGCGTTCATACTTGGTACTTTTATTTTTGCCCCCTTGGTAGCCTCTTTCCATGGTATTACCATATATTTCTTTAGAAGTAAAATAATAAGCTGAAGCTTTGCATCATTAACTAAACTTTTTTTAGTACGGCTACAATAGTACACAATTAACAAATTCAATATTGCATAACCTTAGTGTCAAGGAAACTTTTATTTTCAGTACTTAAGAAAGTTGTAATTTTATGACAGTGATGAAATATATCAATAAGAAGAATGCAAGTGTAAATCATGGAACCAACCACTCTATTGCTCATCATGCCACATTGCAGTTTACAAAATACCTTCCCTGCTAGATACATTATTGCCAGAAATTTTAAAATAAGCAGAGAATTTGATTCAATGAAAAAATATGGCTCTTCACTTTTAATATCATGGGAAACTTACCGAGTACTGACATCTGGAGAACTAGAACATTCTGCCAACAAAGATACACTTTGTTTGCCATCCATTGCATCAAGGTCGATTAGAGTTGCGATCAACAATTCAAGCTTCTCTCGATAAAAAAAATAGGTAATATCAATATTTAATTGGTGCTAAGATCAGACAGAAACAAAACAAAATGGAGAATCAAACCTCTTCAGGATCAGTGTAATCAATTCCATCTGCTTCAGAAAGTGCTGATGCCATACTCCAGTAAGCTTCCTGTACACCTTAAATTCTTTTAATACTATTGATATGTTCCTGATTCGATTGATTTATATGTGAACAGAAGTAAAAAAGTAAACTGGAAAGAAGAAAGACCTGAAGAGCAGAAATTCGTTCTGTGGTCACATCCCCAAGAAAGGAATTTGTGGTTTTTCCATTCTTTTCGAGCATTATACGACCTCTTACATTATTTGCTGAAAGAGAGCCTCTATTTTTGCACAGAGGACAGAACCCCAGCATCATCAGAAAATATTTAGACCTTAACTTGTTATATATATATATAAGCACTTAAGCAGGCATTTGAAGTTACTTGACTTACAAGTTATACAGCTTGCTCACCATTCTGTCATGGATGTTTTTAATTAACTGCAATGTTTAGTTAATAGAAATAAAAAATCTACTGTCGGAGCTTAAAATTAATGTGTGATATTTCGAAATACATCACGAAGCAGATTTGTTATATGCAGAATAATGCCTGCTACCTGAGATCATTCAGCTTTTAAAAGAAAAATTTGTTCACAGTAAACAGTCTCTGAGAGATAAAATACCTCCATGGACATAAGGGCATCTTCCATTGCACGTTGCTTAGCACGGAAGTCAGCAAGACGTAAATCAGCCTGAAAGTTCAAACTTTGTGTTAAAAGGAGTATTGTATGTACTGGCTATTCATATGTACTTTGAATAATGTAATAGATACTAGTCTCATCATTTTGGTTTTCAAGAGAATGTGAGATCAATTTAATCAAACAATCATGCAGGGTGATATCAAAATTATTCTTCTGCATGTGGGTCGAGAAACTTATTAGGGACTAAAACGATGCCAATTTTTTATGGTAGAAAGACTAAATTGGTGAAAATCTGAGGAACTAAATTGATATCGATTTTTTAACGACCAGATTTATGTCAATTTGCATGACCCAAGGACAAAATTAATGTCAAATTTTTTTAGAGGACCAAAACTATGATTCTTGTATCTTCGGAGGAGTAAGAAGGGGGTTTACTGAAAAAATATAATCCATTCAAGCATCTGAAAGAGATGAAATGGAAAGACGTACTAAAAAACCAAAAGTGAAGTGGTTTAACCGAATTTATTTATGTCCACCAATGAGTTTGATTCTTTGTTTAGTAAATATACAAATCTTCAATGGAAGACAAAAACCAGATGTCTAATTTTTAGATAGTTTTATCATTTTATCTCTTACGATCTGTGAGTAGGTAAACAATGATAGGGAGAGATGCATATAGAGGACAAATGTTACATTATGCAAATTCTATCACTACCAAGATCATTTATAATATAGCATTATGGTGTTGTTCGATTCACGCAGCCGACCATATCCATGTGGCTGACCTCATCTAGTGAGATAAAGAATTGGTTGTTGTTCTACCAATTTAATATAAAACTAACCGATTATAATATCTTCTGGATAAAAACTAAGAGAATAGCATGTTTTACCTCTAAGGCCCCATCACTCCAATGCTCATCAGCAGCACTTTTCAATCTGGATTGCGCTTTATCTTTCAACATCTGCAGAGTATAAGAAAAGTAAAACAAAAATCAGCACGAAATATACCACTAATGTGTACTCTTTCACATTCAATCATAAAATTTGAAGATTCTAGATGATACAGACGGTAGCAATACGACTAAGGCGCATGGCTCTTTCTTTGACACCACGGTCGATTTTCTCAGTATCCTCTCTTGCTCGAGCTATGAAACAAAATAAAAGAAAATGTAAGTTAACAATGAAAGGGGTATACTATACGAGTAAAATCATCAAATAGGTGCTCCTATTGAACCCTTCCCCTCAAAGGAAGTAAAGTTCCAACTTCCAAGCATAACATAAGTAGAGAAAATAAAATTACAAGTAATCACCATAATGGAATTATTTAGTCTTATCAGCATTTCAATATCCAAAAATGGCCCTTCTTCAAACTGAAGATGCTTGTTCCATACACTTGCTCTATCCATTGACTTTTCTGTTCCTTTCTTTTTTGTTGGGCAGAGGCCAAGAAATACAGTAAACTTGTATAGTATTTTTAAAATTTAAACAATTATTACATCTAACAAAAACATTTATTTCATCAGATGAAAGAAGTGATGCAATGTTAAAGTACAATAACACACTATATAAACAAGGTAAGTGAGCTAACCATCAATCTTGAGAAATTCTGTCCCTAGAAAAGCAACATCTTGGCGTGCACGGGCATCCAGCCTCATTATGCCACTGAGGAAACAAATACTCAGCAGTTATTTCCATCCATCATGACTCGGGATAGAAAAGAAGGCGAGAACCAATAATTTAAGTTACTGAGACATATATTCCATTTTGTAGTTCCCATTCATGATCACTAACATATGTAGACCAGTTAAAACATAGCCTATTAGGTAATTGATTGAATATGACTGCCAAAGGGTTCTCCAGTAAAAGAATTCTTTGCCAGTTCACAATTTTCTAACACATGTTAGAAAAAATGGGCAGTAGTGGAAGCACATTTCAAACAAAAATAGGATAAGATCAAAACAAGGTTACTGGTAATACCGTAAGAGCAATATAATGTCATTGCGAGCTCTTTCATTGACAAACTTGGCATCATTATAAACGAATCTACAAGCTTCAGCCAGGCCATGAACATTATGAATGTCATCATTTTTCTCATCTTTGATATGTATTCTGTAGATATGAAAGGATCTCTAATATGTAAGTCTGAACCCGAAGAGTTTCATTCTGATAAATGTACATGCCATCATCAAAAGGATATGAAAGATTAATTTGGCAATTGAAATACAATAATTAAGGGGTACTGGTTCAGATATAGGAAACAACAGATAAAATTGTAACATATTAGATTAATAATATATGGTGGGTGGTTAATCATCTATATTTCAATTTCTTACCTGGTTAAATCAGAAGCATCATCATAAGTTGCAACACACTCTTTTTCTTCAATATTATTTGTTCCTGTTGATTTACATGATATAGAGGATTTCTTGGAGATTAAATGAAGTGATTTTCCATTCATGAACCGGGCATTGAATAAGGTTGGTCTCTCAGCGAGGACACCTCTATATTTCAAATGTTCATGTGTTGGAAGCTGTACTCTGTTGATCCTTGTTGACAAGGAAAAATGATATTTTTCATGTGATCTACAAAGTGTTGTTCTTTGGGTCACAATAGGACCACTAGAAACTTTGTTTGCAGTAGGTGCCATCAGATGATCAAGAAAATAATGACATAGGCTTGACCTTCATTGAACTTCACACATCTCAATTCTGTATAAATAAAACAAATAGGGGGAATGAGAACATAGAATCTATGTAGAGGTAGCCAATTTACCATTCATGAGTACTTTTCTAACCACGAGTTGCATTAAACAACATACATATGATGAGAAAAAGGATTCGCAAAGAAGCATTCTCCGCTTCATATCCAATCCGAACTTTTCTAGAAAAGAGAATCAATTTCATGAAGTGTCACAGCGTTATTTGCTTCTCCACTTTGCCCCGAAATAAAAATTCAACTTATTTTCAGGACCCTGGTTCTGATCACAGTTTTCATTGTTCAGAACTATCAGAAGTTTAAAATTTTATATAAGAACAAATAAGCTCATATGCTCAAAGAACTTGGTCCTAAACGCTTAGTGGTTTGCAAATTTTCCTAAAAAATTGGATGCCAATAGAAGTTGATTTATATGTTAAAGCATCTTGCAGATCAATTGATCAAACATGCTATTCATCCATTTTCAATATCCTGAAGTAGTGTTATGATTGTAAAAATTTCAGCTTTGGATCTTGAAAACTTCATATGTAGATAATATTGCATATTTTCAGACTATAAATTTCTGGTGTGACAATTAAATTCACTAAAAAAGTTACCTACACAACATTTATCATTACTGCATGATGAACATAGAAGCCTGAAATTTAATACACCATAAAAAATAAAAATCTAGCAGTGGAAAAAAAACCAAGTGCAAGGGCAGGTAGCAACTAACCTTTGGAACAAAGACACTGTTTGATGGAGGGAGAAGAACATGAGGGGGGGTAGGAACTAAGGGGTGCAACATTTAAAGGTGCATAATATAATTGTCATATTGATAGAGACTAAAGATTGAAGAAAGGACATGGCCAAAGAAAATAGTAAAAGTATAGGAAAATTGAGAACCACAGGGTGAGGGTGTGGCCCTTTGAATGCCAACAAAGATCAATATCTGAGAATTAAATTCAGTAACTCATGCACATAGTGAAGTTGTGACAGATAAATTATTACACTCCACTTATGCTCCAACTAAATCATCACAATTTTTTAAAATTAAATTTGGTTTATTCCAGAAAAATTGGAATATCATGTAATAATTTCTGGTGCGTTAGGGGTTGGTTGGGCCTCATTGTCATCATAAATTAGGATATAGTTCATAAATTACTCTGCTTTATAGGACAAAAAATTACATTAACTAATAATGAAGATTCTATATTTTTAAGGAAAATAATATATTCTCAAATTAAATATTTCTACAAATCCTCCTGCCCATAAAAAAAATAATATATGTCACAATAAGACTTTATGTATTAATGATTTGTTTATATTTTGTATATTAATTATTTGTTTATAATTGACATATATCATATTTCTCATAGGTATTTTTGTAGAAGGATATAACATTATCCCTTATTTCAGTAAGAAGACATGTCTTGCTTGATAGATTTGGCATTCAGTACAAACGTTTGGTTTTCTATTTGGCTTTCACTATAAAACATGCTTACAGTTAGCCTCGTTAAATGTTGTGTACTAGTGTCTCTTTGGTAAATGATAATGATATTAGGATAGTATTTTTAGTATCATTTTTATTTATTTTTTAGATAACAAGGTCAGAAAAACACACACATATATATATATATATATATACCCTCTATTTTATTTTATTCTTTCATTTTCAAAACAAGCAAAGCTAAAGTGAAAATGAGGTGATCATCAACACTTCAATACTCTCACCAATTATATATAATTTTTATTGATGATTTTTATTCAGTAATTAATAAGTGTTAATAGATATACTAACCATGTTAAAAAGAGAGTTAGTTTGTCGATACACAACTCATTTTCTTTCTTTCTAATAATTTTTCATTAATAACATATTTCTGACTCATGCAAAAAAAATCCTTTGCTGGTACTCTATTAAGTAACAAAAATTTACTTATTATTTGACTAACTTAGTGCTCATTAGTATCCAAGTAACATGCATTATGTCCAAATACTTGACAAAAAGTAATATTATAATTAATCCGAGATAAAAAATGAGACATTATTGGATACAAGTGATCTCTGTCAACCTATAATGACTCGTAAGGCTCCAATCATCCGGTACAAACATCTAAGTCTGATATAGATGTTCTATTTTTCTTCAGCACATTCATACACACATGCACTGTTTATAAATCATTATCAATCAAAAACATAAATTTGCATCTAAATTTCATAAGCTAGGTGACTATAATCGTAGCACCAAAGATACTTATATTAGGTAAAAATATTCTCCCTCTGAAGGGTACAAAACAAAATGTGCCCTTCCACAGTTCTACTACTAATCAGTAACAATTGCTTATATTTATGCAGAGAAAAAAGTTATAGAAGAATTATAAGATTACATTGCTTACTTTTATATAGTTATATATGAAGAAGAAAAAAGAGTACTATTAACTAAGGGCATTTGGGTGCTCCTTCCTTTGTCTTCCAGCTATTGTAGCAAGGGCAAGTTTGCTTGTTGCCATATGTACCAGGAGGAACACAGAGACATGTAGCACAACACTTTTGGCAGAAAAACATGCATGGCTTCTTATGTGAAGTTGCTGAACAACGATAACTACACTTTGGTTTACAATCTGTACATATAATTGTTTCACACTATTATTAGCTAACATTATAAAGAGCCTATGAAATTAACATTAAAATGTTGGTTACTTCTATGCAAAATTGAGAGTTTTGTAAATTCAAAGTTTCTTAATGTATATACCTGAAGGACGAAGATTTGCACTACCATAAACCTGTAATAATAGGATTAAACAGAAACACAATTTTACTTGAGGTAGAACAATTAATTGTGTATTGCAAATTTATAGAGAAGCAAGCATAATTGAGGAAATTAAAGTAAAGTGTGTTTATGTATATTTGTTGTTATGTACCTCAGCCACATTAGAGAATGTAACCAAAAGAAGCAAAGAGAGGACAATGAAGGTGGTGTATGAAAGTACTGCCATTACTATGATAGATATGAAGGACTCACTTAACTTGCAGAGGAAAATAAAAAGGCAAAAGAGAATGAATGTTTAAATCTTAATTATATCTCTTGTTAACAAATTGCATGGATATTTATAGGAATAAGAAGACCAAAACATGTAAGGGCAATAGAATTAATTCCGTTGTTTAAGGCGTTGAAAAGGGGTAGCAGGGAATAGTAAAGTAATTCCACATATAATTCTTATATATCATTCTCTTTTGACACCAATAAAAAATAATCTGATTAAAATTTCTGAGAAATTATTTTTTAGTGAAAGTTAATTTACTTTATTTTTTAACATTGATTGATTGATAAAAGTAATTGAGATAGAAAGAGATTACATCACGTGAAAGTGGAGTGAGCGGTAATAGCGGCGTGTCTGGTGTTTTTTTGTTTTCATTTGCTTTTGTCAACTCAGTAACATGTTTGTACTAATCGTTGGGCCCTTTCTTCTTATTTCATTTGTTTCTAGTTACCATTCTTCCTTTCTTTTTCCTCTCTTTGCCTTCTCCACTGTTGCCAACCTTAATAACGTCAATGTTTTGCACTAGAATATCATATTAAGATCTCAAAATCTTTGAAGAATAATGGTGTATACTTTAAGAGTAAATACTCATTTTAGTCTCGTATTTATTTACCTTACCAATTTAGTCATCTAAAAAAGAAAATGCATAAAATGGTCTCCAAATATTTCAATGTAGCTCAAATTAGTTCTTTTTGGGTCAAATTTATTCTCTACCAAGTATTACAAAACATACTAAGAATAATTATATAAACCTCACCCTTTTGAGGATGAGCAACAGTATCTTACTTTATTAGTTTCATGGCTATACGACCCCAACAAAAGTCCTCACGTACGGACGTAGGACATGTGCATGAACATGGGCTGCACTGTTGCAGGCATTTTAGTATCATCAAATGGTCAATTTCTGATCTTATAATAAATGTATCTTCTATTATTTTTATTTTTTGATGGACACAGGACACTGTATCTTCCTTCGTACATGAAGCGAATTGAAGCATAAGATGCACGAGGTATATTCATTCCATCTTTAGCACCTATATATTAAAATTAAAAACTGTTTTTTTTACACCAAATGGTCCATATATGATGATTTTAGTTTGGTTGGTGGAAAGATCGTGGATTATAAGCAGATTCTTTTTCCAGTATACATGTTTACTTTGGATTGGTTTTTGATTTTATTTTTTAATCGGCTTTTGATTTTATTTTTGGATTTGAACAACCCTATAGTCAAAACTGTTATAAGCTATTTAACAGCTTAATTGCATGATTAAAACTTAAAACTCTGATTAAAATAATTGGGTGTAACATCAGCCAGACTAGGCATAAAGAGGGAACCATCCAAACTTAACTAATATGAGAGTCTAGTCTTAACACGCATATTTTCATGTTTGAGATTTGACATCCGCAAATAATCCATGCGAGTGGCCCCATATAGGAATAAACCCATAACTTCCGAGCTTCTCCCTAGAACTTAACTCAGATTAAAGGTAGCCCAAGTCATTATAAAGTTGTCACTCATATATACTGAATTACCTTGTGTTACTATATTTACTAGTATTGGGTCACTTGCATGGGTATTTACCAGTTGAATCATGAGTCATTTTAAATTTGTAAATTTTTGGGCAATAGCAATCAAATGGAGTGTTGCCCAAAGAGAGAGAAGTGTCAACATCACATGCCAAAACTACAAACTTATTCTAGTGAGTGTCTAACCTAATCACAAGACTGTAGCAGGCCTTAAAATGCAAATTTTCAATAGAATAAAGACCCATCTGATATAATGTTATAACATGCTTTATTAACTTCTGTCCCAAAAGTAATAAAAAAAACAAATATGGCCCAAACCAAGATCCGAACAAATGGGAATTTTAACACTTCAAAATTTGCTTTCAGGCACAATTTGAGTTTCACTAGGTTTACTTTTCTCTATAGCCATTTGGCACTTATCTTAAAAACAATATATAACAAGCCACTATTGGATTTTGGTGAAAGTGAATTCTCAAATTAACCTAAAACTCGAGAGAACACACATCAAAACCAATGTAAATTGGCCATAGCAAGCATCCCTGGTTTCTGTTGTTCCTCCTATTTTTGCTTTCGCTATGTTGACGACTAAGACAAATTGAATCTGTCATCACATTGTAGGCAAAAGCCATTCACCCTGAGCATAAGGGGAGTAAGCCAATTTCAAAACAAGCAAAGCTAAAGTGAAAATGAGGTGATCATCAACACTTCAATACTCTCACCAATTATATATAATTTTTATTGATGATTTTTATTCAGTAATTAATAAGTGTTAATAGATATACTAACCATGTTAAAAAGAGAGTTAGTTTGTCGATACACAACTCATTTTCTTTCTTTCTAATAATTTTTCATTAATAACATATTTCTGACTCATGCAAAAAAAATCCTTTGCTGGTACTCTATTAAGTAACAAAAATTTACTTATTATTTGACTAACTTAGTGCTCATTAGTATCCAAGTAACATGCATTATGTCCAAATACTTGACAAAAAGTAATATTATAATTAATCCGAGATAAAAAATGAGACATTATTGGATACAAGTGATCTCTGTCAACCTATAATGACTCGTAAGGCTCCAATCATCCGGTACAAACATCTAAGTCTGATATAGATGTTCTATTTTTCTTCAGCACATTCATACACACATGCACTGTTTATAAATCATTATCAATCAAAAACATAAATTTGCATCTAAATTTCATAAGCTAGGTGACTATAATCGTAGCACCAAAGATACTTATATTAGGTAAAAATATTCTCCCTCTGAAGGGTACAAAACAAAATGTGCCCTTCCACAGTTCTACTACTAATCAGTAACAATTGCTTATATTTATGCAGAGAAAAAAGTTATAGAAGAATTATAAGATTACATTGCTTACTTTTATATAGTTATATATGAAGAAGAAAAAAGAGTACTATTAACTAAGGGCATTTGGGTGCTCCTTCCTTTGTCTTCCAGCTATTGTAGCAAGGGCAAGTTTGCTTGTTGCCATATGTACCAGGAGGAACACAGAGACATGTAGCACAACACTTTTGGCAGAAAAACATGCATGGCTTCTTATGTGAAGTTGCTGAACAACGATAACTACACTTTGGTTTACAATCTGTACATATAATTGTTTCACACTATTATTAGCTAACATTATAAAGAGCCTATGAAATTAACATTAAAATGTTGGTTACTTCTATGCAAAATTGAGAGTTTTGTAAATTCAAAGTTTCTTAATGTATATACCTGAAGGACGAAGATTTGCACTACCATAAACCTGTAATAATAGGATTAAACAGAAACACAATTTTACTTGAGGTAGAACAATTAATTGTGTATTGCAAATTTATAGAGAAGCAAGCATAATTGAGGAAATTAAAGTAAAGTGTGTTTATGTATATTTGTTGTTATGTACCTCAGCCACATTAGAGAATGTAACCAAAAGAAGCAAAGAGAGGACAATGAAGGTGGTGTATGAAAGTACTGCCATTACTATGATAGATATGAAGGACTCACTTAACTTGCAGAGGAAAATAAAAAGGCAAAAGAGAATGAATGTTTAAATCTTAATTATATCTCTTGTTAACAAATTGCATGGATATTTATAGGAATAAGAAGACCAAAACATGTAAGGGCAATAGAATTAATTCCGTTGTTTAAGGCGTTGAAAAGGGGTAGCAGGGAATAGTAAAGTAATTCCACATATAATTCTTATATATCATTCTCTTTTGACACCAATAAAAAATAATCTGATTAAAATTTCTGAGAAATTATTTTTTAGTGAAAGTTAATTTACTTTATTTTTTAACATTGATTGATTGATAAAAGTAATTGAGATAGAAAGAGATTACATCACGTGAAAGTGGAGTGAGCGGTAATAGCGGCGTGTCTGGTGTTTTTTTGTTTTCATTTGCTTTTGTCAACTCAGTAACATGTTTGTACTAATCGTTGGGCCCTTTCTTCTTATTTCATTTGTTTCTAGTTACCATTCTTCCTTTCTTTTTCCTCTCTTTGCCTTCTCCACTGTTGCCAACCTTAATAACGTCAATGTTTTGCACTAGAATATCATATTAAGATCTCAAAATCTTTGAAGAATAATGGTGTATACTTTAAGAGTAAATACTCATTTTAGTCTCGTATTTATTTACCTTACCAATTTAGTCATCTAAAAAAGAAAATGCATAAAATGGTCTCCAAATATTTCAATGTAGCTCAAATTAGTTCTTTTTGGGTCAAATTTATTCTCTACCAAGTATTACAAAACATACTAAGAATAATTATATAAACCTCACCCTTTTGAGGATGAGCAACAGTATCTTACTTTATTAGTTTCATGGCTATACGACCCCAACAAAAGTCCTCACGTACGGACGTAGGACATGTGCATGAACATGGGCTGCACTGTTGCAGGCATTTTAGTATCATCAAATGGTCAATTTCTGATCTTATAATAAATGTATCTTCTATTATTTTTATTTTTTGATGGACACAGGACACTGTATCTTCCTTCGTACATGAAGCGAATTGAAGCATAAGATGCACGAGGTATATTCATTCCATCTTTAGCACCTATATATTAAAATTAAAAACTGTTTTTTTTACACCAAATGGTCCATATATGATGATTTTAGTTTGGTTGGTGGAAAGATCGTGGATTATAAGCAGATTCTTTTTCCAGTATACATGTTTACTTTGGATTGGTTTTTGATTTTATTTTTTAATCGGCTTTTGATTTTATTTTTGGATTTGAACAACCCTATAGTCAAAACTGTTATAAGCTATTTAACAGCTTAATTGCATGATTAAAACTTAAAACTCTGATTAAAATAATTGGGTGTAACATCAGCCAGACTAGGCATAAAGAGGGAACCATCCAAACTTAACTAATATGAGAGTCTAGTCTTAACACGCATATTTTCATGTTTGAGATTTGACATCCGCAAATAATCCATGCGAGTGGCCCCATATAGGAATAAACCCATAACTTCCGAGCTTCTCCCTAGAACTTAACTCAGATTAAAGGTAGCCCAAGTCATTATAAAGTTGTCACTCATATATACTGAATTACCTTGTGTTACTATATTTACTAGTATTGGGTCACTTGCATGGGTATTTACCAGTTGAATCATGAGTCATTTTAAATTTGTAAATTTTTGGGCAATAGCAATCAAATGGAGTGTTGCCCAAAGAGAGAGAAGTGTCAACATCACATGCCAAAACTACAAACTTATTCTAGTGAGTGTCTAACCTAATCACAAGACTGTAGCAGGCCTTAAAATGCAAATTTTCAATAGAATAAAGACCCATCTGATATAATGTTATAACATGCTTTATTAACTTCTGTCCCAAAAGTAATAAAAAAAACAAATATGGCCCAAACCAAGATCCGAACAAATGGGAATTTTAACACTTCAAAATTTGCTTTCAGGCACAATTTGAGTTTCACTAGGTTTACTTTTCTCTATAGCCATTTGGCACTTATCTTAAAAACAATATATAACAAGCCACTATTGGATTTTGGTGAAAGTGAATTCTCAAATTAACCTAAAACTCGAGAGAACACACATCAAAACCAATGTAAATTGGCCATAGCAAGCATCCCTGGTTTCTGTTGTTCCTCCTATTTTTGCTTTCGCTATGTTGACGACTAAGACAAATTGAATCTGTCATCACATTGTAGGCAAAAGCCATTCACCCTGAGCATAAGGGGAGTAAGCCAACTGGTAATTCTGTCAACTTAAGACAGGTTCAACATTTCTGACAGTTTGTCATAATTCCAGAGATGCGGGTTCTGAGAAATGAAAACAGCACCAGCCGCAAATATGACAGAAACAAATGCCATGCTCTTTATGCATCCATGACCTTGTGACAGTCGCCCCAAAATGATTTTGCAGTACTTGTCTGCATCCTTCAGCAGTGCTCGATGAGCATCATCCTCCACATCAGTCAAGGCCTTCTCGTTCTATAATATGAAGACAAATTAAGGGATATGTGACATTCGTTTTCCAAATACAAATACAATAGAATTAGGTTAAATTTAAAATGCATTCTCTACAATGGCATAGTTGAATTGGCCTGTTAAATTTGGGAAATATATAACAGAGGATCTTATTAAAACATGTAACAGAGGATCTTATTAGAACATGTAACAGAGGATCTGATTAAAACATGCAACAGAGGATCTGATTAAAACATGCAACAGAGGATATGACATTCCTTTTCCAATTACACATTCAATAGAATTAGGTTCAAGATAGAATGCATCCTCTACAATGGCATAGTTGAATTGGCCTATTAAATTTTGAAACATGTAACAGAGATCTGATTAAATCAATGTTGCAAGATATCAATAAAGTTTAAGCACAATGATTTGTTTCCAATCAATCAATGAACCCCAATTTTGTCCATACCTACACTTAGAAGTAAAATAGATAAAGATTTTTTTTATAAGTAAAAACAGATAAAGCTTACCTTCTGACTGAAACTCCTAAGAGTTTCTCTCAATGGATCAAGAACAGGATGTTTAACAGAGTGATCCTTCCATTCATCTGAAAACTTTCTTAGTACAGCAATACTTGCTTCAAGGTTATCTGTATAAAGCAAATCCTGTTTCCGAACATTCAACGTAGAATTATGTTAGTAGCAAAAGAGAAACTTAAGGGGGGAAGTAGGAAGCAAATATAAAAAAATGTTAAATATTTTTCTCTTACCCATTGCTTGTAACATTCAGGGTTCTGAGTCAAACACCAAATAACAATATCACTTGCCTCCTTTGACAGGTCAGGATTGGCTGCAAATGATTCAAGCATTTAAGTTTTCGTACTAAATTACAACACCAACTACTTCCACTCTCAATTATATATACTTGAGCAGACACCATACATTGCAAATAAGTACTTGACATGTGCAGAATTTGAAATAAATAAATAAAAATAACAATCCACATTATCTCAGCATCACCTTCTCCTGCAGCTTTAATTGCAAAGCTTAATATTTGTTGTGCAAGTTGCTTTACTCCTTTACTTCCAGGGGACCCAGCAAGGGCTACCTCTTTTAGTGTTGGATAAACAACCTCAAATCTCTCAGTGGCCTTTAACAAAATATAAGAATAAAAATACCAGAAGAGTAACTCAGTTAATAACTGATGATTGCAATGCCTGTCATCAGAAAATAGACAAGATTCTATTGCTCAAACAAAACAAAACTACCTTGACACGGGCTGAAGGAAGAGGGAAAGTGACTCTCAATAGAGTATCAAGAGCTGATGGCGGCACAACACGCTCCCCCTTTCTGACAGCTCCATTAAGCAAGATAGGACGAGCTTTAGGAAATGCGATAATTCTGTTTAAAAATAATAGAAAGGAGAGAACTCATTAAAATCAAGAAGGATCAGCAAGGAACTCTACACATTTTATCATAAATAAATCAGGGGAATTGATGTTGAATCACAAAGGTTCCCCTACCTCTCAATCAACTGTAAAATCAAGTCTCTTGACTGTGGATTACAACCAGACTTGCTACTCAGCATGGGCAAGAGAAGAGATGCCCACAAGTACAATCCCATAACTAGATCTCCTTGAGAAGCCTATACAAGTTAAAATCCAGTTTAAAATTCAAATAGATACTTCATGTGCATGTTGAGGGTGGGAAGGTAAGAAATCATGTTAAAAACAGTCACCTGGGCAATCATCCAAACAATGACAGGGAGTTTATCCTGCCCTTGATATTTTTTACTCTCCCTCATTATTGGCAATAAATTAATCAGTACATCAGGTTTTCGTCGAAGCACCATTGCTAACACCACAAATATGGCAACCTGCAATTTAAATGATACACCATATTACACCAAATAATCAACTGTATGTTATATACTTATATAGCTCAAAAGCAATTCAAATTTCATTGAAAAAGTCAGACACGAGGAGTTGATTCCATAATACACAGAATTCTGTTAAAAGGGCATCCTTTGTGAATGTCATAGCGGTGATAGAAGTGAATTTTCCCTTATTGGTATATATTTCCAGAAAATCAACAAAACACTTCAAAATTGAGGATCAGGTTATCATAGAGACTTCTGTTCAAGGAGGTGTACATACTACTATACTAGATCCACATCCAAGCTTCTCCCTCCCTGTCTCTGCCAACTATCCTTTCCATCACTTAACACAATTCAGTCTCATAGAACACATAACATGATTGCCCACACTTCATATTGATTAACAAGCTAGTCACCCACTAATCACTATTGCTAATAAAGCTAAGCAAGCACATGAAAACCTTTCAAGGTCTAAGTCAAAAGCTTAAGAGTTAAGAGTGATGAAGATTCAATTATGGCCATATCCGATTTAAATGGAGCCAATTTAGTACAGAAACCAAGACAAAATTGTGAAATTCCTTAAAATTACTATCATCATTCAGAGAAAGTTTTCAATACTAAGACTTGATGTTTCTTCTTACCATCATTGAAATGAAAAAATGTGACAAAAGAGGGGGAATCTTTTTTGCTTGGACATTAAAATTAGGCAGATCATAAGCAATTCAGTTGGCAAGCCAGATCTCGCATACAGCATTCATTGTTAACTACATAGATTATTGAAGCTTGAGAACATAAGTTACAATACTCCATCAAGTGTGTTCAATTCATGCAAGTAGACACAGAAAAGTAATGGCTACCCATTTGTCTCAGTAACTAATATTTAGCAATTAAAGACCCCCCAAAAACTGAGACTGGTAGAAATAAAATTTGAAGTCATCTGTTTTAAATGATTGACATAAACTGATCTCCTGTCATATCATATTCTTTTTCTGCACACCATTAAAAACATGTCAAATTGTGCAGCACATGGTATGATTTCAAAAGATACCTGAGATTTCGATGATGATTGCTGGGCCACCTTTTTAGATCCCTTAGCAACTCCCTGATGACTGGCAAGGTCTGCGAAAATGCTGTCCAATGACCACAGCACAAAGGACCCAAGTGCTTCAAATGATCTGTGACCAATCCAGTCGGTCGATATTTTGTAAATATCCTCGGATATATGCAACAGAGGGATCTGTTCAGAAGGTCAAAATGATATGAAACACCAATTACTGTCATTAACCATAAATTAATAACATCTAAACAATACAAAATAACAATGACCATAAATCAGAATATCAGACTGATTTAAAATGATAAGATCAGAATGTCACAAAATCTTGTGAGACAGATTGAAAATGATAAAATCACATCAAAGGTAAGTCATGCATTTCAAAATACTATATGTTGCATCACAAAAGAACTCCTTTTCCCCCTCTGTCCAGTACAACGCTCCCAGTCGCAATTCACAAATTCAGAAAAACAAACAACTTTTGTACTCAAATTCAAATTATACTTTTTTTCTCGGGAATGAAAACAACTCACATCAACAATCTTTACAACGGTGGACTCCTTGAACGTCTTCAGCCACGGGAATTGAGCTCCACTCACAGACGAGAAAGCACGACCGAAATAATCAGCAAATCGCATCAGCTGAATATCTTGCTGTGATTCATACGAAGCCTGCGCACACATGACACAGAAAACATCACGATCAATAAGATTAAACAGTTTCCATTCATATAATTAGAATCGAATCACTATCACATCAGATCAATCACAAAATTGAAAGTCAACACTCACAGTAATTTCAGCGAGAAACGCGCTGAGTTCATCAGCATTGATCCTAGACGCGGCCTCTGCTACTGTCACCTTCGGCTTCTTCTGCTTCACCTTCTTCACCACCGAAGAACCGCTCTGAACAGCTCCGCCTTCAGCACCATGATCATCATCGTCGTCATCATCGGAATGCAGCTTCGATCTGCTCGCAGCAGAATCCGCCGATGCAGCAGCCGCGTCGATCTGAGACTCAATTATCCGGCGGCGACGCTCCTCGGAATGCTTCTCGACGGAGCGAAAGACGTCGGCGGAGGAGGAGGAGGAGGAAGGATCGCCGACGTGGAGACGAAGATCAGCGGAATTGTGATTATCAGAGGCAATAGGCTGCTTGGAATTGTGTTTGCGGTTGCGTTTTTGATACGACACCGTTTGCCATTCGTTAATTTGGTTAGCTTTGTCTGTGTAGTATTTTGATGTGAGTTTATATCTTCTTATGTGAGCTTCTTCCTCTTCTTCTTGTTCCCTGAGAATGGCTTCAATGAGAGCTGAATTCTCGTCCATGTTGAATGGGATCAAGAACAAAAAGGGATTTTTGATCGGAGAAAGAGATTGAGAGAGAAAGGGTTTGGTTAATTAATTAATTAATAAGAAGGAAAGAGAATGTGAGAGAAACAGAAGAGTTAGTGAATGTGTAAAACGACACGTGGGTGTTTCGTTTCACTTTTTCAGTTTGACATTGCCTCCGTTACTCAATTACAATAATGGCATTATTCGTTTTTTTGGGATTGGGATCGGGATCGCCATCTTCAATTTCTAAAAAACACTCATATGGGATTAAAAAAAGTTGGGAAAACCGGAAAAGTAATACCATAAACTTTTTCAATCATTTTCTTCCTCGTTTCCTCCTTAAATTTTAATTAATTGTTGGTAAAATTAACTTCTGCATAAAGATGGGAGCATGACTATCCATCCCAACAAATAACGCTCCCAGAAATTGAACTTTTAACATTTTGATCATTCTGAAAACCTAATGAGACATTACTCCATTAGACTAACACCTTATTATTTGTTAATATATGCATTTCCTTTTAGTCTTATATAGTTAGATAGTTAGATATTTGTTATTTTATTTTTTATATACAGATACTATTATATTAACCATTTTTAAATCTAAAATTTTCATATGTTCTTCTCAATCAAATTTGTATTTCAATAATTGTTTCATCTAGATATACCTACAATGTTGTATTGTTTTTGTTGTAGGTCTAATTATTGTGATTTCTTTGTTGGTCTATTAGTATTTTAACAATATATTCATATGTTGACCAATTTTACAAGTTAATAAAGTTTAAGAGGTAATTTAGAAGAAAAAATAGTCTATAGTAATTACTCGCAAAAGACATAAAGTTTATAATATGTTGTGGGATTTTCCAAAAAGACATAAAGTTTATAATAGTATTGTTTTCTGTTGGAGAAAAAAATATACATGTTTTGAGTTTTTTCGGCTTAGGTATCCTATAGCTGTTTCTATTTGATAATGAAGTGTATAAACTGTATGTACCAACTAAACTAGTCAGAATTTGGTTCTACATAGTTCATTGTGACATGTATACACATGTCCAAACAGTGGAGTGTGTTGCTTCTCTGCTAGTGCAATGAAAATGTAAAGCTCATTGCAATCATTCTAAGATGTAACACCAATTGCTTCTGGAATGTATTAAGAACTCATTGGCAATCATTCCTATAAATGCATGTATCTTAAGAACTCATAGCAAAACAATATAGATCTAGAACTCTTGATGGATTGCATATTTACATCTGTTGAATATATACTATATTAGAGATGAGCTGAGCCTTTCATGAAAATGACAATGGATTTCAGCCCTTGACTTTTGGACGCCAACCTTCAATGACATCTTGGGGTTGTGTGCGTGTTTTAATGAATGATTCCTTTGAGAAAATAGCCTGTATGTTTTGACATTATTATTAGAAGAAGATATATACATGTAGCATACAATATTAAAAAAAACGGCCGATGTCTCTCACTTAGTGAGGTCTAGAATGAATAGATATACGTACCCTTACCCCACAAGCGGAGAGGCTATTTCCAAGTACCATACAACATAAGTTAAGCTGAAGAACTTCTAATGCATAAGGGGTCAACAACCACAAAACAACTAATTATTGAACTTCGTTGTAAAAATTGACCCCATGAAAATGATATACAACAGTAAATTTCGGTAAAATCATTTTATTAGTCACAGTCCAATTTGGTCTGGAATAATTTATCTATATTTTTAACTTACTGGCCACTCCCATGTTAAATTAGTGAAAATAGTTGTGCTCAAAAGAATTCTGAACATAAACCTTCTTGGTGACAAGATTATTCTCCCATTAACCTATGGCGTTTTCAACATGGACCATACATGACAGAATATCTTTCACATACAATCTCCACAAACTCAATCTACTTTCGGTGTTTTATATTTGCCAGCAAATATATGGGATTAAAGGAAAGTAACCAGCCATACAATTCTAAATTGGAAAATTGTCTTCCTAGAGTAAAAGAGAATCATATGAAGATAGTGACAAGGTAGGCTCATCTTGAACATACCTTCATATAAGACTTCAAAAAGGGAAGGGAATCGGGTACAGTCCATTTCTTAAAATGCCCCAACGCAATCTCCATATGGTATAGCTTTGGTCCAATTGACAAGTCTATGGCAGATATCTCTTTCCCATTGACTAAAGGACCCTTAAAAGAGAAAAGGATCAGTCAATTGAATAAAAATGTAGAGAATTTCCTGCACTTTTTAAAAATAAGCAAATACCAAAGCAAGACAAACTGCGAGAATCAATTACATGGCTGGACAGTACAACATTTAATTCATTTTTTGTTACATAATCATTGGATTAAACCAAATGATATGTGTGTAAAACAATTTCGTTGTCTACTTTATAGCTTAAAAAGGTTTTATACTAGAAACAACAAACTGATCAGATCGAAAACAAAAAACAAATAGATAATGAAAGAAGACACATTTTCCTTGAGGTAATCATTGAAAGAGGTCAGTTCGCTTAGTAACGCTTGCTCTGTTCCATCATTGGGATCTTTGCTCTTGAGAAACCCAATAAAGGTGGAAAAGATCTTCGACCCACTGCAGGCAAAATTTAAGATGGTATATAACTCTAGACCTAATCTTTAAAAACAAAGGAACATCCAAGATTGAAAACAAACAGAAACCAAGCCACATAAGCAATATAACAACAATCAACTCTGATTGAAAATTTTACCAACTCAGAAACAAAGGTTATATGAATAAAGAAAAATAGCATGTTCAGTCATCTACTCCCTTCTTGGTCTCAATTACCAAGAAGTTGTTATATGTGAAGAGATGACTATGGAAGTTTTAAAGAATGAAATGTATTAGACAAAGCATGCAGAACTGTATTCAAGACAGGATGGTATGACTTAAGATTATAAACTGGAAAAAAAACACATAAATGCGAAGAGCTGATCTTCACATCACTCCACACAACAAGGAAGTGAGACAATGAGTTAGGCTTATGAAAGGAAACTTAAATAACTCCAGATGCTATTTGATTCCTCCATCTCAAATCTTAAATATGACTATCTTTTGTATATTTTATTTTCAGCTGAAGCATTCTAGTAAAGTTTGTTGACAATTTTATATTTCTACTCGACTTAAAAAAGGTATGAACTATGAAAACAAAAAAATTCTCAGATCCTTTTGGTGGAATTTCTCTAAGCGTCCACTTATAGCCTTAACAGGACTATTCCTTTGTCCTTAGTCCTTACTAACAGCCACCCAAGGACTTTTATGAAAGGAAAGATGTGAAACCAAAAAAGACTTGCAAAACATCCATGCATTAGATTAGATGTGCATGTAAACATGAATGAATGGAAATGGAGCATGGAAAAGGGGGAAAACATATGTGGGGGGTGGGGTGGGGTGGGGTGGGGGCAGAATTCCAAGTCACGTAACATTGTGCAAGAAAACTACATATAGCATCAAGGCCTAGTAATGAGACTATCTAGAAGATGGATGAATGTACCACATAAATTAGAGAAAACATGCATACACTGTAGTCTTCTCAGGCGGGGTTGTCAATGGTGGGCTAGGATACTTCTCTTCAAGTGTTTGTGTGATAACATCTGAATCTGCAACCCACTTCTCACGAAACTTTATCACAGGTACTTTACCCTGTGGATTGATTTTTAAGAACCTACTCTACCAAAACAAATGATGAGCAACAACTAAAGTAGCAGCAGCACCAGATAAGACCATGTTGTGATGAATAGGTGATTCAGTTTAATGAAAATAAAAACTCTATTAGCACAAATTGAAAACTAAGCCTAGAAAAATGGAACAGAAAGAAGATTACCACTCTGGCTTGTTGGCCAAATCTACCAACTTCAAGTCATAGGGTAGATGTTTTTCCTCTAGTGTGAGCAATACCCTTTGGCAAAATGGGCCTGGAAAGACAATTCAACCAAGAGTCACTAATTGATTGGAATTCACATAGGTACTATAAGTTTAAATCAGTAGGTCAATTTTACTTTGAGTTTAATATATACATAATCAGTACATAATTTATAATGCATTTGTATTTTTATTTTTTTGAAATTAAATGATGATAAAACAAGAATGTATAAGAAACTCATATAGTTGGCTACCCAACCTAGATCCCACCATAGCCTCTAGGCCACCTTTTTCTTTCTAATTCATATATTTTGTTCATAATTACAAAAATAACATTTTAAACATATAATGCTAACTATATAAAAATGGTGAAAAAAATATAACATAAAAGAACATATTAATTCACACTGCTAACATTTTAAAGTTGAATATCTGTTAGTATCACTTAATAATTGTAGAAGGAAACACATAACATTGAATTGAAGAAAGCTGCATATGAAAAAGGGATAAAAATTACTTACAATCACCGATCCTGTTGGGAGTGGTAACAGAAGCTTTAACACAAATTTCGAAAGGGTCAGAGGGAGGAAGAGAAGACATTGAAACCCTGATAGGTTTCATGTTCCTGACGGGTCGGGAATGGTTGAAGAAGTAGTTGGAAGAGACGACGGCGTTTTGATGGAGGCGCAAGTGCATGACGGTGGCCGTGGATTGAATTCTGACGGTGAACATTATTGGCAGAAGGTTGGGGTGAAGTAGAGAGATGAAGAGGTGGATGTCGTGAGAATGAGTGAAACCAAAGCGAGACTCTTTACACTTGCGTGTCACGTTTTAAAAACATTCCGTTTCACACATCTATTAACAATATAATAAAAAACATTACTTCATGTCAGATATCACTTTCTTCTTCTCTCATGTCATTTTCTCCTTTCCTCATGTCACTTTCTCCTTCCATTTCATGTCACATGTTACCTCCTCCTCACATATTTTTCTTCCTACTTTTTATATATTATATATTTTATATTTTATATTTTATATGCTAATAATAATTTAATATTAGTTAGTGATTAGTTCATGTCATTACCCCGTTAAAATTGAGTGTTTACAACATCTATGTTTTGTTATGTTAAAAAGTAATAGTCATTGAATATTAGATGAAATTGAAATCATTTTTCACATTCAAATTATTTCTTTACATTAATCTATCTATATAATTTAATGTTTACCATTAATCTAAGAATAATTTTAATATTACACTTCAGATTCTTTGAAT
>NC_032019.1:1925639-1937975 GCF_001865875.1 Lupinus angustifolius | reverse complement strand
TCTATAATCACACTTTCAACAAATAAATGCTTATACAAACGCATTTATAATTGTTAATATTCTACATATACACTCAAAAATCAATGTTAATATTGTACCTATATGAATGAGAAATATAATGTTTCAATACATGATTTATTGATATTATAAAATATATGTATATTATATTTGCATTATGCATTTATGTATAAACAAAAAAGCGACCCGTGCAAGTGCACGGGTACACTGCTAGTTGATAATAAAATAAGAAGGTAAACTTTTATACACATTTATTTCATCATTCACATTTTAATTATTATTTTTTTGAAAAATTAACTACAATTAAATATCAATGTTAGATGATTCATTTATAGTATATAACACTCATACGCGGTTAGTTCATACATTTTTTTCTCATAAAATAAAATAATTTAATTTATGCCTTATGTTAAATGAAAATGTTCTTTTATGCAGTTGATTTATAGATTTAATATGTATATACTAACAATTTAACAGATTTTACATTAACGATAAATTATCTACCATTGTTTTGTTAACCATTATTGACTCTCAAACAAAAATCATACAAATTAATGATAAATAAAATACTGATAATATAAAAAATATTAGACTATCATTATATAAATTTTAAACTCTTAATTTATTCATTAGTTTAGTTTTGGCAATATATGGGTCAAATATATGGGAGTGCTCCTTGGTATTGGATATCATGGGTGAACATGCTTCTTTCATCGGCTAGTTTTTGTGATTGGTAAGGTAAGGTTCAAATCTTACGTTTATATTTTTTTAATCATGATTCCTCAAAATAAATCTTAAATTATACAATTTTTAATTTCTTTCTAATTTCACTTCAATAGTAATTATGTATAATTTAAAAAAAACATGATATAATAAGATTTTTATTTTAATTTTATGTGATTTTTATATTACATTTTTGAAAGAAAAAAAATTGGGTTTCCTTATTTTTATTTTAAATATAAATTGTGTGACCTATAAGTCAGTCTTCCTGTATTTAGGGTGGGCAAAGTTTTATTAAGCATGCATGTACATTGTCAATGCTAGTTGAGTTGTACATAAATTCATTATCTACAATAAATTTCTCTGTGTCTTTAGTTGTGAAAATAGAGTAACAGAGGACACATATCATTAAGATAAAACAATTTCAGTTTATGATGTTTCATTCAATAATTGAAATCCTCAAACTACACTCTTAGTCTAATAGGAAGTACATCTGTTGTGTCACAATTTGTGTCACTTCATATATCATAAGTTTGTGATTAATCAGAAAAATATTTAATACTTAAATTTTAACTTCAATATATTTTTTCTGATCAATTATAAGTTCATAATTCATAAAGTGGCACAAACTGATGAACAACACCAATATTATTGCTATATTGTTTTGTGAGTCCGGAAAATATTCCAGATCGTCTATATTTCTGATTTGCATAACTACCTTTTATAATCAATTGCCAACAACAGTAAACGAGCAACATTAGACACGCATTCTTAAACAATATATAACTGTGACTAGTAGTTGTTACAGACAGGTAAGTGATAGAAACATGAAATTTTGATAGATGATTTTTTTAACAATTCACTGATATTTTATTCTATTGATCCAGCAATCACTAAAACCAACATGAACAACTAAGTTGGTATTTTAGTGATCTTCTATACATAAAAGGGTTAGTCTTAGCCACAAGTACCTTTAAGAATATTATTATTCAAGTAAAAAATGACAATGCCTTAAAATAAAATGATAATTTAGTTCCATAAAAATTTAGACGGAGCAGCATATAATCAAAGGTCAGGGAACACATTTGTTGTCACACTTTTTATATCATTCCATGTACCACCAATTCTCATTAGTTAAAAAAATTATTTAAATTAAAATTGTAATTATTAAATATTTTTTAATTAATCATACATTCTGAAACATTGAATAATATAAAATTGTTGAACATCATATATGTTCCCTATCATGAGTGTGCAAAGGGTACTACATTATTTAAGAATTTAAGAAGAAAAAACAAGAAAATTATCTTTCACAATTTGAAATCATTCTTCAATAACATCAATTGTACATCACCTTTTCCATTATCATATTTTTCTTTTACTTTTTTTAACTAGTGCATAAGAGAAAAGAATCTAGCAAATGACTTATTTCAAGAAGAATGCTATAAGAATGACAATTGGAGATGCTCTAAATGAATTGATTAGCATTCCCCACAAAAAAATAGTCACGTGATAAAACATTTGTTAATAGATATTTTAAATAATAAACTTGTGTGATGATAAAAGTATGTAGCTTTTGGGAATGAGGTTTACTTTTTATGCCCTATTGTATTCTAATTGAATTGAAATTTGTCACATATTTAAAAAGAAAAATAAAAAATAACATTTTTATATTATTTTGTTAAATACAATTAGCTAGTTTTCAGTGTATATTTATTCACACTTTACATATTAAAAATATATAAATGACCTCCACTAGAAAGAACCACAAGTACATTTCGAGAAGCTCGACAAAAACGAGTGACGTAAAACTTTCATTAGTTAGAGTTAATAGTTGTCATTGCAGCTTTTATCCTTTTAATTTTTCTCAATTATTGAAATAGAGAGAAAATAAAACAAATGCCTTTTTGTTACTAGAAGAATCTATCCAAATGTGGATGTCACCTTCATTTGCCCATTAACGCTATTGTTTCTAAATGGTACCTCTTCAGCTCCTAACGCCATTATTAAGACATGTAATATTTTGCATGGGTCGCATATCTGGCCACCCTAAAATGGCATATAAGTCCCAATATATTGTATAGTTGTAGAGAAAAGGGTGAAAAGGTTAGAGCAATTTAATTATGAGTGTGTTGATAAAATCATATAGTATGACATTTATTTTCATCTTCTGTCTAATTAATTATTACAGATCCAATGTATATATTTGGAGTTATGAGAAATACCTTGCGTGTTTCACTAGGAAGTATCACTAGCACAATCAGTGAAGCGTGGCAGAATCACACATGACACAACATATAACTCCTATTAGAGTGAACAAGTGTCATTGCAATTTTTTCTTATTTCACATCCTAATAACGAGTGTAATCTTTTAGTATAATAATTAATACATCATTAATATAAAACATAAATAATAGATGATGAAATGACAATATATAAAATTCATTACACTGTTCACCCCAAAAATAAAACAAAGTACTTATGTCTATATAAATGAAACCATTTAATTGAGCATGTCATCTCTTTTACCCATTAATGCAACGGCTTCTAAACGGTGCCTCTTGAGCTATTACGGCCATTATCACATAAAGTACGCAAAAAAGTTACAAAAAAAGATGCAAAATTGCAAAAGTAAGTTAACTCATTAACAGTCCCTTAATGGATTCATAGTCGATTATATGTGCCATTGCTTTGAACATTACTTGAAATATGTATCTTCTAATATATTTTAGAACCGAAATTACTAGAAAACAATAAAATATACTGATAGGATTCCTATGTCTTTGTCTAGCCTCATTTTTTGTCCAAAATCCAGTTGGCAAACACATCCTAACAACATTTGAATGAAATCACATTTCACCTATCAATTTGGTTTTGATGTGAAGTCGCTTCTATATTCTAAATCGAATAATCCTCTAAAAAGTAAAAATAGAGAAACATGGACCCAGCATGGACTATTTTATCCCCACACATAACATATTATGCTGAATCTATATGTAAAAGCTTAGGTGGTATGTTGTATCAAAAATAACCATGAGGGGACATTAACAGTAATGATTCCTCAACTACAAAATATAATAATCAAATTGTCCAATCAAATATTTTATCCTAAGCAATGCACATTGGGATGAGATGAATAATAGTATTAGTTCCAAAAGTCACACTTTGATTTCCATGATGAAGAATCTTAAAAAATAAACAAGAGGTGCAGGGAGTAGAGAGTTGATTGAGACTGAAGGGTAGGAGGGGCCCACATGAGGTTAGTCATAGTGGGTCCCTGAGAGTGAGTGGAAGAAGCGTACGGCCACACCCTGATTTTCAAGTGTATGGTGTCTGAGTTATATGTATCCATCTATGATCTATCTATCTATCTCCTTCATCACCATCTTTCTTCCTTTCTTCACATTTCGGTGCTGCCACGGCTCTTCTATGTATTTCCTGCTAACTCAGTTTTTAGCCAACACGTGTCACTCATTGCTCACTTCCTCACACTCCACCACCCCTAAATTTCCTCAATTTATTTGTTTTCTATTACAATTACAACTCAGCTAACATATCAAAATCCAAATTTCACGCAACCAGATAAAAAAACAAAACAAATTAAAATCCACTTTTTTATAGCTTACACTCTCTCTCTCTCTCTCTCAAGTGAGTGTGTTTTTTTACTTTTTTAATTGGAGATGGAGAAGGGGAAAATGTGGGAGTTTGGAGAAGGAGGGAACAATGTGTGTGGGAATGGAATGGATGAGTTACTTGAAGTTCTTGGATACAAGGTGCGTTCATCAGATATGGCTGACGTGGCACATAAATTAGAGAAACTAGAAGATGTGATTGTTACTACTCAACAAAACGGGATTTCTAATCTCGCTACTCACCACACCGTTCATTATAACCCAACTGATTTACACGGCTGGGTTCACAACATGCTTAACCAAATCGATAACAGTGACAACAACAATAACAACGACGTCGTTCCGTCGGTGGGAGTTTACAATGACGATTCTGACCTTAGAATAATAACCGGTGTAGCTTCCTTCCCACCACCAAACGGAGAAGGTGGAAATGCTCATACTCCAAACACGGAACCGCCATTGCCATTGTCGTTGCCATTGACGGATTCTCTCATCAGAAATTCTTCAATTAGATCGGAGTTATGTATTGGTGATAAACCAGAGGCAATGCGTCCGGTGGTTTTGGTTCAAGAAAGCACTGGCGTGCGTTTGGTTCAGGCGCTTATGGCTTGTGCGGAGGAAATTCAACAGGGAAACATGACCATTGCCGATACGTTGGTGAATCAGATAGGACTTCTCGCGGCGTCGCAGGGTGGAGCGATGAGGAAGGTAGCATATTACTTCGCACAAGCACTGGCTTGGAGAATCTATGGTTTCTACCCACTCCAAACCCTAGATTGTTCCTCTTACTCTGATGTGCTTCAATGTCACTTCTATGAGTCATGTCCTTACCTCAAATTCGCGCACTTCACCGCGAATCAGGCGATTCTGGACGCATTCTCCGCCGCAACCACAGTCCACGTCATCGACTTTGGCATCAATCAAGGACTTCAATGGCCGGCGTTAATGCAAGCTCTCGCGTTACGACCTGGCGGTCCACCGGCATTCCGGCTCACCGGAATCGGAGTAACACAGCCGGAGAATGCTGACTCGATTCATCAAGTTGGATTGAAATTAGCGCAATTGGCACAAAACGTTGGCGTTCCATTTGAGTTTCGTGGATTCGTTTGTAACAGCTTAGCGGATCTTAACCCGTTTGTGCTAGAAATCCGATCCGGCGAATCAGTTGCAGTGAACTCTGTTTTCGAGCTTCACCGGTTACTAGCTAGACCTGGAAGCGTAGAAAAGGTTTTCAACATTATCAAGGAGATTAACCCAGAGATAATGACAGTGGTGGAACAAGAAGCGAACCACAACGGTTCGGTTTTCCTGGACCGGTTCACGGAGGCACTGCACTACTACTCGAGCCTTTTCGACTCGCTGGAGGGTTCGTTTCCCGGTTCGAGTGACAGCGCGTTGATGTCAGAGATGTACCTAGGGAGGCAGATATGCAACGTGGTAGCGCGTGAGGGAGAAGAGCGAGTGGAGAGACACGAAACTCTGAGTCAGTGGAGGGTTAGGATGAGCTCAGCCGGGTTCGAACCGGTTCGTTTGGGTTCGAATGCGTTCAGGCAGGCCAGGATGTTGCTGGCGTTGTTCAGTGGTGGAGATGGGTATAGGGTGGTGGAGAACAACGGCTGCCTCATGTTAGGGTGGCATACGCGCCCACTTATTGCCACCTCCGCCTGGAGAGTCGCCGCCGCCACTGACTCGGTGGTCTGAGTTGGTAACCAAAAGTAGAAGACATAACTGTCGGAGTAGTTAGATGTTGGAATGGGGAGTTCAAGTTAGAGACAGTATAATGACGGAGAGGGAGCCAGAGAATAATAGTAAATAATAAATAATTAAATAATTATCAATCATACTTTCTTTCTAGTTGTAATAATTATATTTAAGATAACTTTTCTTGGTGTTAAATCTTTTCTAATTGTTACAATTTGGATTATAGATTTTAGTTCTTTTTTCTTCCCTTAGCTTTTCAGATTAACTCTAACTTTGTTGTTCTCATTTTAGAGTTGTCCAATGGTTAGGTTAGTTTATGTTTAACAATTAACAAAGTTCAAACTAATCATATATCTCATGAGCTTCATGCATATCTTAAACATTAGTGGAATTTGAGCAAGTGAAGAGATTGAGAATAATGATTGTGAAATCTATCTCAGCAAACAAGTTTTATGGCGTTGAGGTCATGAAATGGACCAAGGAATCTCCTCACCTTCCATATGTGGAGTAGGACTGTCTGAATCAGTTTATGAATATGATCCATCAGGGATCATAGGCTGAAAGTGACAGCTCAGACAGGTATTTCGTGCACTTCAAACAAGACATGGAAATGCTAAAGTTAAATATTGTTTTGTAGTCTATTCTTTCCACATATCATTTGTGCTAGATATAAGTCATTTCAAACTGTATCAATAGCATGAACAAAAGAAATTAATGAAATCCAACTAAAGTACCTAGGAGCTCTTCATGTATTTATTGTTTTCAATACTTAGGCTTTCCAAAATCCAGGAATCAGATAAATGCAATGAGATTTTCTGACGTGAAAAGTAAAATCCAACAACTCCTTGTTAGTTTGATTGGGCCTTTGAATATATAGTTGCATGTGGTTGGATTGAGCTGAGTATTCATCCAAAAATAAAATTGGTTGAGTTAAGTTTGGTAGATGCTGATATGATCTTTGGACTGAGATCAAACCAAATTATTGTTGATTGGATTGATTTGGGTCGTCTATTCACTTTATGCATAAAATTGCACATTAACAAAAGTCTATAAAACAAAGGATAATGAGAAACAATTAGGGTTGCCCTTCCAAATTAACAAATCTATTATTGAGAACCAAAATCTAAAATGATAGAAGTTATAGTGAAAATAATATGCAATTAAATATAAAATGAGAAATGACTGCTACTACAAAGTAAAGCTATGAAAAAATATGTAGTTAAATATAAAATGAGAAATGACTACTACTATTACGAAGCAAAGACATATAAGGTCAACTAATAGTCTATATCTCCTATATTTGTTACAGATAATAGTCAATTATAAGTCGAATATAATTTACCATGAATAACAGAATACTTCATGTCAAATGTGAACTACACGCTTAGGGATTCAATTTCCAGATCCACAATCAATCTAATCTAAGACTATTAGTTGATCTACTAGATTCTTGATTGAAACATTTTTTTGCTATGGAAATATAATGAAAAGGGAATAAAAACTATGTTAAGCCCATTCAGAAAAGCCTAAATCAATTTAAATTGAAATAACTTGGTCTAAATTTGCATGGGTAGCTTATTTTGCTAATTCTTTGATGACTTGATCATCAAAGAATGTTATTGCTTCTTTACATGTGGGAATGAAATGATTTGTAACTTTTCTGATAAATTTTACTATTTGAATAGTTACATTTTATACATTTAAACTGTGAAAGTGAATGGTAATTTGACATAGTGGGTATTGTGCATTTTCAGTGCTATTCTTGTTTTTTTGCTTGTACATCTTATGCTTTCATCTATCTTTTGTTTTCTTTATTGCTTTATTACTTATTAACTTTTGGTTTATGGGTTGCATTTTCCATACTGAAGACTAAGGATCACATGAAAATACTAGAGAGGTGGGAACAGGGCAGTGATCTTTGTGGAGAGTCAGGATATTGGAGTTAAGATTGAGGGATTGTTGAAGGTGGCTAGAGAATCCAGAAGATAGCTTTACTGAATTAAACCACCTATGAAACACTATTGCTTGCTTTCTCTTGTATACTAAGGAAGGGAACATGTGAAGAAATACATGCTTTTGGATCAATTTTACTAGCAGTCGTAAGTTCAGCATAAGTGGCTAAGATATGGAGTAAGTTTTTTAAACTTAATCATTGAGTAACTGGATTCCCTCTATTTATATACACTCAGTTTCAATGTATATTGTTTGCATTTCAATTTTCAAAATATCGTCCTTTTAGAAAATGGTAAATATGTTTGTTAGAGTGTAAAAAAATAGCTGCTTACAGTCTTGTTCTGATTGGACTGATAATTTCTTATATACACGCAGGAAGACAATGTTGATGAAGGGAAAGATGATCACAGAAAAGATGAAGTAATAGCCCTAACTTGGATAATGCCAAGACTGGTGCCATGCCCTGCTGAAATTAGGCACTGACCATTTTAACAATGAAGAGAATAATCCTAAGAAGCCAGGCGCTATGAGTAAGTTTTTTCTTAAATTATATTTTGGTCCAATCTAGCTTAGGCACTAAACCAAACCTTGTTAAACTTAGTAAATGCATATTTGTTTTAGCTCTTATTAGTGTGTACATTGTTTATATTAGAATTTTTTATCACCCTGATTTGCTACTTGGCTGACCAAAGCAAGACCCGGTAACCTAGTTTGAACTAAGATGAACTGCAAATAAATGTTGTATCAGCCATAGGTCTGAGTTTTGGGTGTAACATACAAAGGGGGATATGTGAATCATGGCGTTGGACCATTTTTACTACCCACAAGTTGCTCTATACATTAGACCTTATTGTTTAAATAGTCCTAGGTTTTGAGGGAAAAACAGTCAAATATATCTTAGAGGTAGAGCTGCTGCTTTTTTTAGTATTCTGGAATTTTTTTGCTGATAAAGATCTCTTGAAGCAGGAAGTTCTCTCTGGGAAATTGATACTATTCTTCACCACTACTGTTCTCCCCTGTTTTTATTATCATTTTATCTTTGGACATACTGCCTCTGAAAATTTGCATGCTTTTGTTTGTGCTTTTGGGTTTGCTTTGTCTCTGTGAATGATTTGACAGTCAGACCCAAAAGGGTGAAGATAATGTTAGTGGTTTTAGTTCTGTTTCATATGCAACAATACTTGGAGCAGAGGTGAAATCAGTATGGCATGTAATACCATAAACTACGATATCATTATCTCCTCAAGTGAACCTTACAGGACAGAAACAAAAGAGATTTATGATATCATTACCTCTAAAAAATTCAGTCACAATAGTATATCAGTATGGCATGTAATACCATAAACTATGTGTTTCTTTATTTTAGACAGAGGAGGGGTCCTATTGTTTGAATTGCATAGGGTAGTAATAGGAAGAAGTTGATTTTCATGGTTTTGACAAATTCATTTTGCAGGGGTGGTAGTCTCCAATCAGCAGAAATGACTTCACCAATGAACTTAAATCTATTAGAAAGATGCTCATATCTCTTCCTTCTCCCGTGTCTGATAAGATGGGATCATAATGGTGGTTGTCAAACTGTGGCCTAGCATTTGCGAAACTGGGACCACTAGCGGCTTGCAACTGGATGTTGCGGCCGGTTACAAGCTACTGGAGTTGGAAACGGTATCGGGAGATGACTAGTGCAGTGGTGAAGTGGCAGTGGGGCAATGCCAGTGCCATGGGATTGGAGTGTTGCGGATTCGTGACAAGGGATGGGGTCTTGAGACAGAGTGCGGTGCTGGAGGATAATGGTTTTGGTTGTGATGTGTGGACTGTGGAGTAAGAATAAGGGTAAAATTTTCATTAAAAACACAACTCAATGGAGTATTAAAGACAAAAGCCTACAGCTCAATTGTGGATCAAAGAATCAACCGAATTATAGTAATTTCAAATTACACTGTACTATCATTTAAGTTGACATGGCTCATTAGTAGAAAATCATGTAAAAGTCGTTGACAGAGACGCCAAAAGATAGAGACAAATAAGTTTAAAAAAGGTCCAAAACAATTACTTGTTAGGCACCCGCAGTTGCAGGAAAGAGAAACGTTCCTGATTATGATTAGTTATTGATTATCTACTTTTAAGTCTTTTGACTCACAATTTTCCAACCTCCCAATTCAACTCAAATATCGCGTTGATCTCAGCACATGACATTCACATTACTCCCTTCACATCATACCATTAAGTACCTCACACGTTTTCCGTTTCTTTCACCACTTTTTTCTAACTATACAATCTTCATTGATAATTAGTCGCATTTTTTTGTTAAATTAAAATACATAAAACATAATGTTAATATTGCAGTTCACAATACTTGATTAGAGTCATTCACGATGCTAATAATAGAAGCCACTTTAATTACGGATTTTGACTAACATATTAACGATAAGTAAATTAACTAACACTTTAAAATTAGTACTTATACTACTTCATCCATACTTGACAATACTTAAAATAAACCTTATCCTTTTTCCTTTAAACTATTTCAACGGAAGAAGAAAAAAAAAGGAATAAGGCAAAAAAGAGAGGAAGAAACATATGTTAAACCTAATTAATCACAACTGTTACGCGTGTGAACTTTCAATTCTGATTCAGAGGAGTTCCGAAAACGCATTTGAATGATCTAACTACGAGCCATCATTTTTTTGAATTCCTCGAAGTTAACACTGCCGTCACCGTCGGCGTCGACGTTGCGGATCATTCTTCGGCAATCTCCGAGGGAACAAGTCTCTCCGAGCTTCTTCAGCACACTGTGAAGTTCGTTTGCAGAGATGAGTCCGTTCTTGTCGATATCATAGAGATCGAAAGCGTCTCTCAACTCCTTAGAATCGTCGGCGCCGGAGTCTTTAGTACAGTGAAAATCGGCGAACTCCTTGAGATCAATGTAACCGTCGCCGTTTTGGTCTATAATCTCCATCATGAGGCGCACCTCATCAGACGTAGTTTTGGATCCGAGAGCAATAAGCATCTCCTTCAGCTCCGAACACGAGATCTTGCCGTCGCCGTTTTTATCGAACTTGTTGAAGATCTCACGAACTTCGTCGTCCATGGCCACGGCTTCTCGTTGATGAGAGAGAAAGAGAAAACGAAACACACGCGCACTTTCTTTGTCTCTCTAACAAAATTTATTAGATTGAAATTCATTATAGGTTATTATAAAGCGCGGGATAACGCGGTTTGTTGTTACAAAACGCGTGAAGTTGAATGGATGATAAATAAAGAAGGGATAAGGAGTAATGGCTAATAATGTATGCGGGTGTGATCAGCAACGGTTGAGTGTACGGAAAAGGAAATAATGAATAGCTAGTTACCTACCATTCTACCAATATAATTACATTCGAATCCTTTTGTAACTGATGGAAGTGAGAGAGCGTTAGGAGTTACAATTCAATTAAAAAATAAGTATTGAGAATCTCCTCCTATCATGAGATAGTTTATTAGAAACCACATAATATTTAATGTGTTTTGTTTTTCTTTTATAATATATTTGGAAATGAAAATATTTTGAATGAAGATAAATATCAAATATGTGAATTTAAGGTGATAGTTTATCTCCTGAATAATATTTTATTCTATTAAACAATTAGAATATACTCTTTCTATTTCAAAATAGTTATATTCTTATTAAAACTGAGAAAAATAATTCTTGACTTGTTATTCTATGTTTGGAATTTTATTCTTATCTTTAATTATTTGTTTTTATCATAATGAAATTATTAAAAAACAATCATTTAATATCTTCTTGAGATGAATAATTATTTTGAAACAGAAAGTTACATTTCCTTATTTATTTTTCATCGACATATTATCTAAACACAAGCGTACACTGTTTTTTATTGTTTCTAACATTCCATCGTCACAAAATTTGCTGGGTTAATAATCATTGAAGTTCTTATAAAATATCAATGCTAATATTCAAATCCTCCTGATCACATATAAAGACTGATGAGTAATCATATATATTTTTTTCATTTTTGTATTTCTTTACTTCATTTTTTATCTTTTTTTCCTTTCTCATAATATCTCTTCATATATTTCTCTATTCTACATTGTCTTCATCTAAAATGATGATGTGACATAACATTTTAGGAGACTCAATGTCGTGTGTATTTATTTATGGTCTTTTGGAGGGCAAAAGAGTAAATAGAAATGGAATGCTAGAAAAATAGAAAATTGGGGTGCAATAGATATTATAATTGGAGTCAATGTGTTCACCATGATGCAGGCTAGCATCAAAATCATTCAATGGGGATTAGCTTGTTGTTATTGTCCC
>NC_032019.1:1637089-1925539 GCF_001865875.1 Lupinus angustifolius | reverse complement strand
ATTTTGGCTTCCTCTTTCAATTAGCAAAATCTAGACACTGTTTCTATTAAAATATATTGTATCATGTAAATATTGTTGGGTTGATTTTAGCGTTATTAGTTTTTAAGAATAAAAATGAATTAATTGGTTAGTTAGTATTCTTCTTCCTTTTATAAGATAAATTTATTGTATCCGATTCAATCAATTCATTCATTGAATGAATTAAATTCTCATTCTTTCTTTCTTACTTTATCAATATTCATACATGATTCTACCATTTTAATTCTTTTTAATATTTGGAACATAGTGCTTCCCATTTTTTCCTTCATCGACAATAATGCTTCCCATTTTTTCCTTGATGACTAATAGTCTAATACTAATAGTGCATTAGATATTTGTTGGATGTTCTGTTTTGGACAAAAACTTTATTTTACTCCTAAAAGATTGCACGAATTTTAATTATGAAAGCTTTGCTATTTTTGTTTTAATTTCATTCCTAATAAATTTCAAATCAAATTCTAATGTCTTAATTTTGCGGACATTGTTAATCTGGATAATACATAATGGTTTTGACAAAGTATATGTTTGTTGAAAATGAGATACATAAGGCAGGTATGATTATTGGAACTTCAGAGTATTTATCTACACTCCTTGTCTATCAATTATATTAATCTTTGTCTCTTTTTATGTATATATACCCTACTAGCTACAAAGTCCTGAAGTCTAATCTTCTCACGGAAGTAACATAAGATGGGAAATTAGAAGAAGAGAGGCAAGCTGCCAACAAAATTAGTGGTGGCTATGGTTTGAGGGAACTAACTAACTTAGAGTTAGTTCGGGAGTTGAATTTTAGAAGGGAATGAAAATAAAATAAAGACTTTAGAAATCATTTCACAGGTGTATTTCATGACTCTCAAATCTTCTCATTCTCTTCTTTCCCATCCAAAATTAAACTCTTAGACTAATCTTTAAGGTCTCATTATTATTACAAAGTTGGGTCACTTGGCCGGCTTTCATGTATTTTGATACCATTTGTAAATAACCTCATTTAATTCATATTATAAACCGAATTAAAAGAAATTTGTGACATAAATAACAGAAGTAATAAATAAATGTATAGTTGAAAAATAAAATATAATATATTAAAGTTTAAAAAAAATTAAAACATACTTAATAGAAATATATATATATCAATCGAATTTTCCTTATCTCTTGCTGCTTTATTCCTTTATAACGTGACGTTAGTTTTGGCTGGAAATGGAAGAACATAACTTATATGACCACGTGGACATTCTACGCGCTTCAGTAATTGGAGCTTAGACAAGTAAACAAGTAGTACCACCCATCACGCATGAGATCTGCACGATGAACTATGAAGTAGTTAGTAGTTATGATATAATATAATTTGTTATCATTGAAAATAGTGCTACCCATTTATTCAGAGATGTTGAGTACTTTAATCATTCATTATTCATTGTGTTTCATGGGAGAAAAACTTGTGCATTTTATAAGTGCATTTTAGAGACAAGTGCATTTTATGCTTGCTGGTAATATTATTTATGATTAAATTTTAAACAAAATTAAATTTTTAATGTATTGACAGGATTTAATTGGTTATCTCCATATATATACGTCTCCATGTAAGTCTTTCTTGTTTCATGGATACCTCAAGAGATGCTAATAGAATCAGCCTTATTGGATTTGGAGTCTCTTCTCACCAATTTTAAATATTGGCCCAAACAAAACTACTTCATTTGGAACTAACACCCCCTCTTTAATTAGCTTTCCATAAGATTTTTTACTTTTCTATTACACGTCACATCCTATTACTTTGGCTATAGTATAAATCACATGTGTTTTGTTTCAGATTTTTTTATTAAATGGTAAAAATATTATAATTATTGTTATTAATATTTATAATAATATTATTAGTCTGGTCAATAATTGACTTGATTTTCCCCCTACATAATATCTGACTTGATTTAGTATGTATGGAGAATACATTCAAAAAGCTAACTTTTAATATTTTGTTGCAGCATGCACGAATAACTTTCCACCTTCAATTTTTATTTATCTTATTGCATGGGCAGCCCGATCCACTGCCCGACCCGAAAAATCTAAGAAGATTGATTATTCTCCATCATTAGCACTAAAAAACAAAGGAGTAGAATGAGTAAATACTCAACTAATGCCATTAAAATTTAAAAGTTAAAACTACACATTCCCTATTTTTAGTGCTTTGTTTTGCTTCATCCGCAACTGAGTAACTACAACATCACAAACCAGTAATACTGTCATAGCATACCTCACACTCTTGTCTTTTCTTTCTTCATTTCGACATTTCCAAAGCCAGTTCCCACTTTAACTCAAACCCCATCACTTCTAACCCCATTTATTATCATTCCTCTAACTAAGTAAAGACCTTTTTCTATGGCTCTTCTTCATTGTGGTGCTTTTTCCTTCAGAAGCTTGAATTTTTCTCACCCTTCTAGTTCAATTAACTTCACTCAATACTCTGTTAAAGCTTCTTCCTTTTCTTCCCCTCTTCCTTCTCCGCTTCTCAGATTCAATGTCACGGGTAATCATATTCTGGGTCTTCATCATTTTTGTTCTTTAACTATTAAAAATGCATTTTTTATTTGGAAGTTGGAACCTTGAATATGATTGTGTCTGGGTATATGATTGAATTTTCACTTTCCAACTATTGTTTGTAATAGGCAAGGCAATTCCTGGTGATGGAAAAGCTGAAACAAAGGAATCGTCACTTGTGGTGTCATTCGGAGAAATGCTCATTGATTTTGTACCAACTGTTAATGGTGTTTCTTTGGCTGATTCACCTGCATTTAAAAAGGCTCCAGGAGGTGCTCCTGCTAATGTTGCTGTAGGAATAGCCCGTTTGGGAGGTTCATCAGCTTTTATTGGGAAGGTTTTATATGAATACTTCATAATGTTCTTTCTATACTTTTGTGAAATTTAGGCATACAAGTATAAAACCAATATTGGCCATGCATCCCAGTCTCTTGTTTTGTGAGTTTCATCATGTTTGTTTTCACAATTACTTTTTTATGAAATAGAATATAAGGATGATTAAATGGTGATATACCACTTGGTTGTTTCTTTAATCTAGTGGTGTTTATAAACCCTTGATATATATTCTTTATCAGGTTCTTGTGTTTAGTTATGGTTTTTGTCATGCTTGACAGTTGCCTATGTCAACTGGTAGCAATATGTGAATATTTCATGTGAATCTAGAAAAGAGCTTCTTAGATGCCCATAACTGAACTCTTCAAGGATGGAATTTGCTCTAGGGGTCAGGAAATCATAAAAGAGAAAATATCTGTCTTTGAATCTTAAATTTAGTTGTGAAAAAATGTACAATTTCTTCAATATCCAACTGATAATCTGAGATCCCATGATATTAGCATTTAGAATCATCTAGTCTTATGAAATTTCGGGTGTTATACTGACTGTCTGACTTTACTAACTTGTCCTTTTTCTTCTGCCTGTTATGCATAGTGCCTATAATTAAATCTCAAGGCATTGAGGAATTCAGTGTATACCCTCCATGACGGTTTAGCGAGTAGCTCATATCTGATAACTCATGTGATGTGTTTACGGCTGATTTTCAATAGAGCCTCTGACTTTGTATTTTTTACTGCTGTTTTGTCTGGAAGGAAAATGAGATTTAGATATCAAGATAAGTAGACTCAAATTTCAAATCAGTATTTTACTTTTTGTCAATTGGAAATCATGGTTAAATTTTCCCCTTGAAATTCAAATTCAACAAGAGCTCAATGCTTCATGCACGCGAACAGGTTGGTGAGGATGAATTCGGATATATGCTTGCTGATATACTCAAGGAAAATAATGTGAACAGTGAAGGGATGCGTTTCGACCCTGGTGCTCGTACAGCTTTAGCATTTGTTACATTGAGGAGTGATGGAGAACGAGAGTTCATGTTTTATCGTAACCCCAGCGCTGATATGCTTCTCCAAGAAGATGAACTCGACTTAGACTTAATCAGAAAGGTAAAACCATAGCTGTCATTTGTTGTACCTAAAGTAAAGCAAAGTGTATGTCATGTTGCATATGACTTGAATCGAAGGGAAACCAAAACACCTTTGTGCAAATTGTTCAATATTCTTTCTGCTGCACGTTCCTAAATTAGTCTAACTTGATTCAGTTACTCCAAATCACTTTATTAAGCTGGTAGTTGGTGGATTTGGTTAACCACAACTAGTCGCTGTTTAAGTATCTAAAGATTGCTTATATAGCATTGCTGTTTCTGTAGTTTAAGAACTCCCTATCAGGTTCTTTTATATCAGGTAAAACATCGAAACTATGTTCCCTTTATTCATCTCCACTTCACTCTATACTTAATTCATAAATTATTGTAGTAATATTGGTCTATTATTTCTTTCTGGCAGGCCAAGATCTTTCACTATGGTTCTATAAGTCTTATAACAGAGCCATGCAGATCAGCACACATAGCTGCAGCAAAAGCTGCAAAAGATGCTGGTGTAGTTCTTTCTTATGACCCTAACCTGAGGCTTCCTTTATGGCCGTCCGCAGATAGTGCTAGAGAAGGAATTTTGAGCATATGGGAGACTGCAGATATCATTAAGGTTCCTCTCCTACTCAAAGGGCAGATTATATTTTCTCTAGGTCCCGATAGACTTTTCTTGTTCTGTTTTTAAGAGCAAAGATTACCAAGAATGCAAAATAGGGAAACAATAGTAACAGAACCAATCTGGTAAATAATTTCAGATAAGTGAAGAAGAGATTTCTTTTCTCACAAAAGGTGAAGACCCATATGATGATGCTGTTGTTCGTAAACTATTCCATCCAAACCTCAAGCTACTCCTTGTTACGGAAGGTGCAGACGGGTGCAGGTATTACACCAAGGTAAGCCTTCCAAAGATGCTATTTTCTAGGATTCATTTCAACTCATGCTAATATTTATGGCCACCCTCTGGTGTATCTTTAAAGGTGTGTCGGTAATAATATTTAAGAGCATCAATTATAATTGAACTGACAATTTGATGTCAACGATAAATGGAGAACCAATGTGATGTCAGATGTATGGTTGGAGGACCAAAAAAGGTGTTTACTGAAGAAAAAGAAAAAAAACCGCATAACTATTCTGCATGCAAAATAAATATTTTCTCTATGTACCAAAAGAATGTCCCAATATCCTTCCACAGTCATGCAAGTCTATACAAATCTTCAGGATCTCTAACAAACTCAGTCTTATCAAAGTTTTTTTTTAGTTGTGGCACAATTCAAAGGAGGTGTACAACTTGTTGTGGGAAGGTAGGCTAAGTGGATGCCAGCCTCAGAGGGCTTTGAACCAGGTCTGCAAGTAGACTTGGTGCCACTTTTGCTAAGGTTCTTCGGCAATTTGTCTGGTTTTTCTTTTAAGGTTTTCTGTCAAACACAGAGATGTTTAACGATCAACCTGTTACAATTACCAGAGAGTCTTTGTTGCAGTTCTTACAGACTACATTATCTGCTTGTTTGACAATCCATATTGTTTGTCAGAATTGATTACAGACAATTAAAATGAAGTTCTAGGAGAGTTATTTGTTCTAATAACAATTCTGCGGCTGGTGATAATTTATTCTTTTGTTATTATGATTTGACACATGTTCTATCTCTTTCTTTGCAGGATTTCAATGGTAGAGTCGAGGGACTGAAGGTGGATGCTGTTGACACTACTGGTGCTGGTGATGCTTTTGTGGCCGGAATATTATCACAACTAGCTGAAGATCTTTCATTACTTCAGGTGATCAAAATATCTTTTCTTTTTAATATATTACCTATCCAAAAAGTTTACAACATAAAACTGTAGAAATTCATATATGGTGGAACATCTATTATTGTTTGAATTATCAATAGGAATTCTCTTGATCTCTATGACATGTTCCATACTTGTACGTAATTCCGGATATACCTTACATAGTGAGAATTCCTACAATATGCTAAAAATATCATTTTTTATGGATAATGCATAAAATATTGGTGTTATTTATTTCTCTCTTTCAAGCATGACTTCAATTTTGAAAATTTTGGATGTATTTGCAATTTTCTCACTAGTTAACTACCATGCCTAATTGTCTTCAAATATATGTATTTTAATTAAAATTATAGTTCCTTAATCCTGGATGTCATTCTGGTTTATTTTACAATTTACTTTCCATCCTTTGTTCCTTGTATATGTTTCCTCAAATGCGATGTATGCCGTTTTAACTTGCAGAATGAAGAAAAATTGAGAGATTCTCTCAAGTTTGCTAATGTCTGTGGCGCATTGACGGTGACGGAGAGAGGTGCAATACCAGCTTTGCCCACCAAAGAAGCTGTCCTCAATGCCTTGTTCAAGCCTGTATCATAACTTCACAGCCGAACCTATGTAGTTATATGAGGAACTACTCTTTTTTGGGCTATAAATTCTTAGGAATTATGTGAGCTAATGCATAAATAAGAACTAGTAACAGCATGTAAGAATGTGTCACGTTTGTATGTTTTACTTCTACTTTAATAATTACACGTGACTAAACTTATGGAATAGTTCATATGTCTGAATTCAATTGTTCTAGCTGTTTTTTCTAAGACTTCAAAAATTTACAGTGTAATGTTCTCCTTCCCCATTTTATATTTTAGAAGAAAACCATGACTGAGACCTATACTATCAAAGTATTTTTCACTTTATGCTGTTCCTATAATTTAATTTAATTTAATTACTTTTATTTTATCAATCAAATAGCATGGTTAAGGTTGGTCAAAAGAGGCTTAATTGGTACTATATCATATGATTGTTCTTTTGTTTCCCCTTTTATTATTTCTTTGATCAAACATTCTCTCTCTGATAATGATTTTTACTCGTTATTTTCTCCATCTGCACGATGTTATATAGGATAATAAAGCAAATCCTTTGAAGAGAAATATCAAGTCCCTCCATTCCTAAACAAATAGTGGTTCATTTTCAACCATAAGCAAATCCGGTAAAACAGTTATGAACCATGTTATTTTGGCGACAAAAATCTTAACGTTGTCAAAAAATGACACCCCCTATATTAAAGGATGTCCTTTCCTTAAAGGGTATATGTTTACTTTAAAAACCAAGGTCCTCATGCATTTGCCCTTTGAACTTCCAATCTAAGTGCAACTCCAAAACCAGAAGAAACTCATTGTCATATATACACACACATATTCTACAATGGCAGAAGATCATCCACAAGATGTAGCCGATAGGGAACGTATTTTCAAACATTTCGACGCCAATGGCGATGGCCAAATCTCGTCATCGGAGCTTGGTGATGCACTAAAAGCACTTGGATCAGTGACAGTAGAGGAAGTGAAGAAAATGATGGATGAGATTGACACTGATGGGGATGGTTTCATTTCATATGAGGAGTTCACAGAATTTGCTAGAGCCAACCGTGGTTTAGTAAGGGATGTTGCCAAGATTTTTTAAGATTTGTTACTTTAATCAACATTGGTTAAGTAATTAATTTTCGTTTTCTTTCTTTGTGCTATGTTGTTAGCAGTTAGAAGAGAAAATGGTTGTTGTGTGTGCAACATTTATTATATATACATAATATAATGACAATGAGAGGCTTATTAAATTCATCATGTCACACTCTTTTGAATTTTCTAATTCCAGAGTCGCGTTGGTTCTAAACTCGTATAAGACGAATGAAAAGTAAAATTAAACCATAAATAAAAAAACGCTAGAAGGAGGGGTTGAACCTCCGACCTTGTGGTTAACAGCCACACGCTCTAACCAACTGAGCTATTCCAGCTTTATGTTATACTTTGGTGGTTGCAGCTTCATATACCAAGACTCATTTGATAAAATGATGTGATGCTATTTTAATGAATTTTAATCTTATTTAATGTTTGATATGCATCATATAATATTATATTTCCATATCTTGTGTTTGACAAACGGGGCAAGAATGATTCCATTTTGATTCTTGAAAACTCTTTTAGGTATAGGATTCAAGTTTAATAACAATATACTCTCTAGTGGGTTGGATAAAGTTAAATATAGATGGTGCATCAAAACTCAACGAACCACTAGCATTCTCGATATGAGGGCATTTTCGAGGGACATTATGGGAATTTTAATGCACAATGATGGGGAATATTCATTGTTTTGAAATGCTTGGAAGTTAAGCAGCACAAGGGTACTACTTGTTGAAAGTGACCCTTTCAATGTGGCTAATCCTCTTCACAATCTAGCATAGGAATCTCATCCAAAGCTAAACAACCCTTTGATTATCAGATATGAATGACACTTAAAAAGTTGGTAGGTCCACGTTTGTCACATCCTCCATGAAGATAATAGATAAGTAGGTTGTTTGGCACACTAACCCATTAATTAATGTTGGGCCTTGGTCAATTTGCTACTAATTTTCATAGATAATTAGGTACTCTCAGTTTTAGGTTTCATATTTCTAAGTATATAAGGGTGACAGGGGTGATAATGTACAAACAAACATAATAAAAATTTAAGTGTTGATATAGGGTGACTTGATAAAAATTCTTGAGAAGGAAACAGAAAATTGTACCCCTGATTGAGAATTTGTCTGTGATATAGTTTCATTTTGTATATATGTGACTATTGTGTCACCCCACGACTACAAAAGTATAATCGTTTTGATTTGATTTGCTTTGTCAATATTTCTTAAAGAAAGAGGCCAAGGGGGCTTTTGTTGGTTAAGATGGTGCATTCAATTTATGTATTGATACTGCATTATCAATTCCCAAACTGGAGCATTACTAATTTATCCAAATTCCTACACTTTTGGCCTTATCATTTGATTCAGTTTAGCTATATCATTTTTAGTTATTTAACATCTAAAACAAATCTTGTTATGAGAATTTTAAACATTTTCAATGAGAGTATTTATACAGACAGCACAGAAGACTTAAAAGAGTGAAAATATTAACTTTATTGTGCTGGCTTAACTGTTTAGGATTATATATATCAGCTGTAACTTCATAAGGATTATTTGGTTATCTTTCATGCAATCTCAATACTTGCCAGTGGCACATTGATCCTAATGTATGATGTCACACCTAAAGCTTATTTTGGAACCTTCTAAGAAGCTTTCTTACTATATGAATATTGATATTGATCCAACTATCTAGCTAAGTCAACAACATGTTTAAAACTGTTTTTCTTACTATATGAGAGTAATATAGCTGAGACTACTTACTAGAATGGTGATTTTAGGATATGAAGCCTTAGATCAAGGATTTGAACGAAGAGACACAGTTTATGAAAGTTAAGTATATGGCACCCTCATGTTTAAATAATTTAAATACATTTTTGTGCCTATTCCACTATTTTATGACGACAACAAATAAAGTCAATAAAAAACCACCAAATGTCAATTTTGAATTTTCTGCATTACATTACATGTTAGAATCGAAATTAATTTATACCAGGAAAGATAAAAGGCAATACAAATTAAAATAAAACGACTATGAATAAATCAAGAAAGAGCAAGGAAGAGAAATCAAACATTTAAACTACTCATGAAGTCATCCAAATAACATTGTGACTAACAGTGCTTCCAAACAAGCCAAAACCAGCAACCCCACAACTCTGTTTTGCGCGGCAGAGTCATAATTATATGCATCTGCTGGCACACCCGTTATATATATGAACCTTGGCGGCGGTGGTGGAGTTGGTGGAGGTCTTGATGGTGGTGGTGGTGGTGGTGGCGGCGGCAATGATAGTAATGGTGGTGGTAGATCACAATTCTCTGGAGACGAAATCTCAGGAAGCGGTTGCGGTTGTGGTGGTGGGTTTTGTGGAGGAGGAGGAGGTGGTGGTGGAAGTTGCTCGTCACAGGGATTTCCACAAGGACATGATCCACATTTGATTTCAGTGTCTAACTTGCTAGAAGAAGTGGTGGCTTCAACTATAGATGATAATGAAATGCAAAATAGGAACAATAAAGTTGTGAGTTTTGGAGACACCATTGTATGAGTATGGAGTTAGAATTTGATTCATTTTGAGGCAAGGTATAGAAATAAATAATAGCTTGTATGTGAAACAGAATGTAGGAACTAGGTAATGTTCCTACCTTACGTTTATTGCAAGAATAGTATGCATGCGGTAACTTGAATTAATTAACTAGTTTCAAACTTTTAATACAAATTTCAAGTCTTCATTTATTTATGCAACAAATTCTAATCTTTATTTATTAGTTCTTATCCTTCCTTTGCATCTCTCAAGCAACAATGGAACATAATGCTGCCCTTCTTCACTTTGCATAAAGTGCATAGCTGGCAATATTCTTCTCCTTACACGACCAATATTGGCATCTTCATTTCATGTAGCTTGCACTTATGATAGAAGTATCTCATAATTATCCTTTTTTTCTTATGAACCTCAAAGGACAGAACAATAGCCTCTATAAGCATGGTTGAATTTTATATTTAAAGAATCTTGAGTTCGTTAGCTAGTTTAGTAACCTACACAAAATGGATAGACAAGTTTAATAATTAATATATTAAATAAAGAAATCAAGAAAACCAAGGAAACCCAGAATTCAATAATTCAAGAAAACAAAAAATCAAAAAAGATAATAAATTAAGAAATCAAGAAAATCAAGAATTCAACCAATAAAAAAACAAGAATAAAAAAAGCAATACAATCAAGTAAACCAATAAAATTAATTAATTCAAAAAATTAAGAAATCGTATGTTGATATTTATATACTTGACAAATATAATATAGGTAATATATGAGTTGTATAATTGTTTATTATTTCTGAGCCAATGCATCACATTACGAATGTTTCACCCCGACCAACCGAGCATCTCACATTGGTTGAGCTAGTCTCTTTCTTGAATGGCCGAGAATGGGACATGTACGAATATATGCTTATTCAGATGTCTCACTATTAGTAAGACATAATGGGGCGGTTCTGGGATCAATACTCCAATATCTTGATTGACTCGTGCCAACAATGTACTATTATGTCCTCTATAAATTTTACCTAACTTTCTGCCAACACGACAAAGACTTGCATACGATATGGCTGTCAAGCCTGCTATAAGTCAACTATGTATAGAGTGCGGCTTGACAAACCTAACATGGGCAAAGCAACCCCCAACAAACCCAAATAGTCGGTGACACCAACGGTATCCACTAATGACTACTTGATTCATCCTACCACTATAAACAGGGGAATCTCCCATAATAAAGCCTAAATTGTTCATAAGGGTGGAAACAGGCCAGACCGCCTACCAGGGGCCTATTACCTAGCCTATAACAGGCCAGGCCAGACTTTCTTCGTAAACAGGTCAGGCATAGGCTTTTTGAAAAGCCTATTTAGTTAAATAGGTCAGGCTGTAGGTCATCCAAAAGGCCTATTAAGCCTAACAGGCCGGCCTATTTAATTATATTATGTAATATGTTCATATTATACAATTTTAATATAAATAATATTATTATACATATGTAATATTAATATAAAAAATATAATTTAATTGTTAGGGTTAGAAGAGTCTAATTAAAAGTAAGAATATTAATCTATCTAAATGTAGATATGATGACCTATTTCAAGATGATATAGTAAAACATGCTTTTAAACAGGCTAACAGGCCAGACCAGGCTTTTAAACAGGCCAGGCCTAGGCTTTGAAATTTTTTTTAAACAGGCCAGGCCCAGGCTCCTACATACTATATAGGCTGGGCCTGTCAGGCTAGGCTTTGAAATTTTTTTTAAACAGGCTAACAGGCCAGACCCAGGCTCCTACATACTATATAGGCTGGGCCTGTTTAAGGTAAAGCCTGGCCTGACCTGGCCTGTTTCCACCCTTAATTGTTCACTCTTATTACTCTTGCTTTCTATCCTTAACTTTCTATTTTCTCTGGTCAATCTCATACTAACTTGATCATCAAAATACATTTTCAAGTACTTCCACTCACAGGTCTAAGCTCAATTCAGACACCTCCAAGAATACTTTTTGTCGGCCTTCCAACCTGGCCCACGTGACTTATCCACAAAAGAAAATGGAAAAATAAATGGTTTTCTTATTGTTTTTGGAAGATAAGCTAATTATAAATGTATACTACATTAAACAATGAAAAAAAGACACGCGTCACTTAGGTTGTACCTCATAAAGACACGTAGCAAAGAATGTTTTCCATTTCTGACACGTAGAATAATAGCTTGGGGATAAACCGTCCAATCACAGAACTCAAAGACAAATCTCTCATGAAATTTAATATTCCCCACCAACTAAGAAATTAAAATCCGTTCTATATAATGACTAAGCTCCTATAGTTAGTTCGTTGAACTTAATCAAGTTGCAAAGTGCTCTTCTTCGATTCAATTTTACAAAGTATTATAAGCAATTCTATTCCTTTTACTTGATCATAAGATGGTTGGAGTAGGGGTTCCAATTTGCGTTCAATGTGGCACCACCAGCAACCCTTGCCGGTGCAAAGTGGTTGGGCCAACGCTCGGGTTTCTGGCGTTTGCGGTGGCGGCGTTGGTGGAGTGGCCGGTAGGTGCTATCGTCTATCCCTTCCGCCATATGAAGGGTCGCAAAATCATGGCGCATCCCGCCACTGTGGTCTATCCTTCCGTCACTAATGCAATTCCTATATAAGTTAAACAAGTTATTCAACATACACTGATACGTGGAAGCAAATAAAGCTTGCAGATTTTCTTGCTAATATGTGTTATTAGGTCCTTCTAGCTGAAGGGTCTAGTTGTTTTTTCTCCTATTCTTACAACAAAAAGAAGTTCTACTTTTTTTCCACTTTCATTCCTTTAGTGTATGTTGATGTATGAATTATGATATTTTCAACTTTATTAATATATATGTTCTATTTCTTTTCCCTTGATCTAAAGTGGCATAGTTCATAACTCTTCGACTTCACTATTTGGATCAAGTTTCTCACTTCACCCTTGATTTGATCAAGTGCAGCCTCACCCCTCACCATAAAATTGATCTAATAGGTTGATTTTTTTGGTTGTTTATTCTTATAGTGTAGCTGTGTACTTTGTATTCATATATAAAATATCTAAATAATAGCTTAAAAGAATTACCTCGGATACTCCTAAATGAATGTTTAATAACCAATCATGGCATCCCATAAAAAATAACAATATTGAGAGAAAAAGAAATGATATTTGAGATAGCTTACACACATTTCAAATGCAGAATAATGTCACGCGTGTCAATAATAATAATGTTTCGTGTAGCTTAACCTAAAAAATAACATAAATTAAGCTTTACCTTTGACAACGTATTCCAGAGAATGGAAGGTTGAAAATTAAAAACATCTAACAAAACTTACAATAATTTACCAATGGTGTTTGACATAGCTCAATTTGCGGACTTTACCAAAATAAAGCCATGGAACAAAAACGAGACAATTAGCTTGTACCAAATAATGATGACACATGTAGCAATAAAATTCCCTCGACCTAAGGAATTAAAATTCGTTGGATATAAAAGATCAAGCTCCTGAACATAATAAAGTTCAGAAAATATTGATAAGCAAATTACACTTGTGCAACCCTATTCATTTCGTTGGATCATATAGTATTAGAGGAAAATGCTTGGAGTTGGGCTTCCAATTTGTGTTCAATGTGGCACTGCTGGCAACCCATGTCGGTGCAAGGTGGTAGGGCCAACGGTTGGGTTCCTGGCGTTGGCGGCGGCGGCAGTGGTGGAGTGGCCGTTGGGTGCTTTTATATATTGCTTCGGCCGCCATGTAAAGGGTCGCAGAATCATGGCCCATCCCGCTACGGTGGTGTACCCCTCCGTCAATAGAGCCATTCCTATCTAAGTTCAATTTTTTTTTTTTAAGTTAATATTTCCACCTTTTATTGTATATATGTTTTTTATTGTTTAGTTGCTGTTTGTATTTGAACTGGAATCATGTTGATTCACAATAACTAGCAAATAAACCAATGGTCCGAGATTTTATTGTGTATATGTTGATGTTTGATAAATATCTAAATGGACTCATAGTATAATTGTTCCCTTTAATATATATATTTTATCAGCCAATAATATATGAATTTATTAAAAAGTAAGGAGGACATGAAGAACAGTAGTACTCCAAGCATCATCATGAGGAAAAGGACCACATGGTGCATAATGCATATATTGGCCAACGCTGATACTTTACAATCAATTAACCATCATAGATTAATTAAGCACCATAAAAATACTATCCGAATCAACTATTCAAAAGGTGCGGACAATGTTTTCAATGTAAGCAACATCAGGCAATTAGAATTTAGAACAAACATTCAATAATAAGTGAACTAATTAAGCAGTTAATAACTTAATATGACCTAGGACAAAATAACGTTTAGAAAGGGGCCAGAAACCCAAATGCTGACAAAACGACGACCCAACTTAACTACTCCAAGTCAAGTAAACCCTTTAGACAATCACCATTTCCCATGTCATGCCACGTAAACAAAATTACGTGAAATTAAGGATATAGAGGGATAGAAATCACTTATCCCATTTTCATGTCCCAGTTCAATAAGAAAGTGTCACTGAATTAAAAAAAAATTATAAAAACACAAATTAACATTTTTATATTACTTAGATGAAGCTGATCCAAGACACAAAAACATACTCATACACAAAAGAGTATTATGCATCAAAACATGCGTGTATAAATTTGTACAAATATAATTATCCATTCTAATGCTGTCCTTTTATGGAAGACTAGGCTAGCCAAATCAATAAGGCTATGTGATGAGATCCAACATTGTGTGGCATAGTTTAGAGCAGGTTTTATTTAACTCATTTCAAGTAAATATAAATCAATGCTTCACTTAAAATATAATGTTTCGTTAATTAACTTGAAATATCTAAAGATAGTTTCTCACGTAACTCTCTTGACTAAGTTTTTTTCCGTGTGGTAATTGAGCTAGGCGAAGACGTTCACTTTCACGACCAATTAATTGTAGTACGGTCCCTATAATTTTAAGACGTGTATCAAACTCTCAAATCACATATATAGTACAAATTGTTTTTTGCATAAGGCTCTTAACTCACTCTTCCTTTGTATGTAACAATTTGATTTATCACTATGGCAAGGCCTCTTCATTTTACTTCTCATATGCACAATCTTCATTTTTCAACCATGCCCATGATAATGTCCCTTTTCTTTGTTGTGCTTGCAGTGTTGTTTGTATTATCTATTGTAAGTTTTCTATGTGGTACTAGGAAAATGAGGAAGAAGAATTACAACACATCTGAAACGGTGGAAACACCAACAAGGTCCAATGATAGCAAGTTCATTTCCAAGCTGAATAGCAATCTTAGCAGCAGAGCACTTTCAATGGTGAAGATGCTATCTTGGAAGAAAGAGCAAGTAGAAGGAGATGGTGAAAGGGATTATGGTGACAAAGATGAAGAAGTTCTTTGGAGGAAGAATATATTGATGGGAGAACGGTGTCGTCCTATTGATTTTTCAGGGAAAATTCTGTATGATTCTGAAGGGAACATGCTTCCTGATTTGTCTCATCAAAATGAGTAGTATCAGCACTAGTATGTCTTAGATTGAAACATAATTGATAATTTGCACAGGTTTTGAACAGATGATGGACTTTGATGTGTTAGCCATGTAAAGGGACTTTTTTTCTGTGAATTTTACACCGGTTTTGGACTTTGCAGTGTTAGTAATTTTCCATCAAACAAATGTATTATTTTCCTTATGTTCTTATTATTGCTTTCCTTTGATTCCCTTAGTTTTCTGGTTTCTGATTGGAACACTCCTAATTATTGATATACTATTACTTCTTTTTTCTTGTCTACCCTCCTAATAAATATCACATTTAGTAATCGAACTCTTGACATTTTAGTCATCCTAAATATTTAGTATGGTCTTACACTATAGACCAACGTTTTGTTGCTAATTAAATATGAGTTTGAGAAATCTATTGCCCAGCTCCCAACTGTATCAGTTCCAACTTCCACTTGAAGCAGGGGATTGTATTAAATGTGCGAACTGTGGACACCATTGCTTCTTTTTCTGTAGTTATCATTTACTCCTTTCCTTATGATTGATTTTCCTTTTCTAAAATGGGGTATAAGTGTGTACTTATGATTACTCTGATAAATATTTCAAAGATTTAACTCTACAATTTGTTTAGTTTGAAGTTTTGCATTTTGATAAGTGAAATTCTTTTTCTAAACAATTATTTAAGGAATAATTCTATTGGGTGTTTTTTTGTTGAAAAACTATAAATATCGACCTTAACTATACCAAATAAATAAATTTGTAGGTTGGGTTGATTAAAAACGTCCCTTTAACCAATAGTCATAGACTAATTTAATTTTAAAATAGAAAGATCTCTAAAAGTGTGTAACCCGTTACAAAAAAAACAGAAATGTGGTCAAAATCCTATTATCATACTTAAAAAGTTGAATTATCTACCATGATATATTTCATGTAAACTCATACTAATACAGTCAAAGCTTATATATAAATTCTCTATTAACACCTTGGATTCTTCTTCCATAACAAGAAACTAGGACTTTGGGGTCTCTGCCAGTGCCATATAAGTAAAGAATTAGGCATTCTCTGAAAAATAAGTAAAACTTTAGACCCTTAAATAAGTAAAACTTTAGACTTTGGGGTCTCTGCCAGTGCCATAAAGGGAAATGTGATTTTGTAATTTTTCAAATTTTCAATTGAAAAATAAGTAAAACTTTAGACCCTTATATATTTGTTTGGGTAATATATCTACATCTCTATCCGATACTATACTCTAAGGTATGATATAGCAGAGGATTTGAAACCATCAATGAAGCTATGATGCACAAATTAGACACAACAGTCAAATCATCAAATTTTAGCACTATATATTATAAATGCATGCATGTATGTACATATCTATATTTATACATGTGCACTCAAATAATGAAATATACGGTACATATTTTAGCACAAAAGTAATATGCTTCATAAACACAAAATCAGAACGGTGCTTCTGCTTTGGTTTTTGGCCACCGCATGCAATTGCTTCTAGTTAAAATAACTCAACTACTCAAGGAAGTGCTGTTATTGACAAGTTACTATTGTGAAGCTGCTTCCACATGAATTTCTCCACTATCTTCCATTGGACTAAAACTCACTCGTTTCTGCAACAACAACAAAAACATAGGAATAAAGAAGAAAGCTTTTAGCATAATTCAGAATCAAATATTGACATAAATAACTATGATTTTCTAATTAGAAAGTGAAACAATACTTCGAAACTACTAATATAAAGATTTAGACCAACTTTGAAATGTTCACCCCTTAGGTATTTGAATTAAGTGAAGTACTCTTGTATTGTATATCTTATTATCTTTTAATTTTCTCATGTTTAATACACATTTATACTTTGTCTTACAACTATACCTCTATTTCAATAATCACTTTCACCTCATTTATCTTCATTTCTTTTTAATTTAATTTATATTGTAGATTAAATGAAGTTTTTTTACTCAAATTGTTTCAAATTAAAAATTATTTAATATATACTTCAAATAAAAAAAAATGCATCTATGAAGCATAATACCAGATTATTTTATAGGTGAGTAGGTTACTGACATCACCTGTCTCGAACGGTGTCTCATTACATGTCCCAAATTAATCAAAATATGACTTTTTGTTATTTTTTATTTCAGAATTTTTCTTTTATTCATGTGGCAAAATATGATAAGTTTGAGACAGATAATGAGACAAAATTTGGAACAAGTAATCCTTGTCCATTACATTTTGGCACAAGTATATATTCAAGGAATCCTCTTATTGAGTGAACATGCAAGCTACATAAATTGGGCATTGTTCTATGGATTTATTTGCTTCCTTAGACACCGAAATAGTCCAACGCATGAGATATGAAAAACAAATGCCAAGCAACATGGCAGTCATAGGGTTTGCTTGTTATTTTTATTTTATTTTTTAAAGGTTCAAGCATGGAAATATCAATTACATAGGTGTGAAGGTAGGACAGATAAGCATACCATAAAAAAAGGAGCCAACATCATGGACCAAAGTCAAACCTATCATTCTTTTTCGTAATAGAAATATATTTAAACCAAACATAAAATAAAAGGATTTAATATTTATGATTTGAAGATATACATTTTTTACACAATGTCAATACATATCTACTAGTCATAGTAAACTCAAACTAAAATTATGAATAATTGATATAAAATGCAGTATTTATATATTATTAGTATAAAAATTTATACAAATTTATAATTTTTTTGTATTATGGAACGTGTATAACTTAATGTTGTGAAATTCGAGTCAGACGTTAAACTAGAAGAGGTCATGCATGAGATTTAACCGGTTCAAGTGCTTAAATTGTCCGGTCCAACGGAGTGATTTCATATATAATTAATAATTATATATAAGAATAAAAATTTATATAATTAATAATTATGTATAATTATATTTAAATAACATCTCTCAATATTTTTTGGATCGGAGTGAAACAAAATATTATAGTAATATTCTATTTTTCAAATACGGTTTACTTTGCGAGTTATTCTAGTTTAATCAGATTTAACACAATCAAACTGAACTTTTTTTTTTTGTTTAAAGTAGTTCACTCTCGTTCGTTTAATAAGGCAGATAAGTTATAACCCTTGATATATGCAATAAGGAAAGGAACATGTCTAGGCAACCACATTCGCCTTGTTTTCACTCGTGTGGACAGCATCATTAGGCAACGCCTTAATTAACGCTCGTGAGTCCGGAACCAAACCAGCCAAACACATCAAAATAATTGAGTTTATATCATTTTCAAAGATCAAGAATATGACTAACATTATTAAATCATTATTATAAACCAGATAATAAAATAATAATAATAATCATAGAAACATCACATACCCCACGCCGCTTGGAATTTAGTTGGTGGGCCACATTGACGCCACCATCCTCCACCGCAGCACCGTCGCCATTGGTACCCAAATACAAACTCATAATCTTCTCCGCCACCTCAGCCCCATCATTACTCTCCTCCATCATTTTTTCCAACTGGGCCTTAGGAATCCTCATCTTCACCCTCATGGGTCCATGATCCACGCCCATATTATTCAACGGTGGCTCCCTCACAACACCAAAATCAGAAACGGAGCGTTTTGAAAGCATCAAAAGGTCGAGTCTCTCCTTAGCATTCATGCGACTTATACCACTAGATCTCACCCTCCTATGCAGTGTTCCCTTATTATCATCATCATCTTCGGCTTGAATCTTTGGTAACTCAACCAGGAAGTAAATTTTCTTGGGCTTTAACTCTTGGTGAGGTTCAAGGGGCTTGGCCCGAAGCCCGAAATATTTGACTGCTTGAGAATCAAGTAGAACGTGACCAGGGTGGTCCTTCACGACGTCGTTTGCTATGGCTGGAGTTTTCACCTTGAAAGTCTCTCCATCTATTTTCATCACCTTTGCTTTTCTACTCCTCCCTATACTATTTCCCATTCTTTTCTACCTTCAAATCTTTAGTTTCCTTCTTCAATCTTATGTTCTCTGTGTTTTTTTGTGTTTGGTTGGCTAAAGAACTAAAGGTATGTGTTTCTTTTACAAGCATTATGATGTGGGTTGTACTTATTTGAAGAGGTTGACAAAACCAATTTTGAATGATGGGATATTTGCATGTGTGAATGGTTGAAATTTGCGACTAGGAAAGTTCCTTTAAAAAATGATTGGGAATAGGGGATGGATATGCATGGTAAATAATAATAAGAGTAGTGGGAAAACTATAAACTTTTAGTACTAGCCAATTGAGAAAAAAGATGAAAAAAGAAGTGGACCAGCATCCATTTTATTATTCTGTTCATATGTGCTATGTCTACGTGTCGTGGATAAGGATGTTTTGTGAAAGAGATGATGCATGAATATCTTGAATTGAATGGAAGATAAATGACTATTTTGTTTAAATTTTTGGGACTAACTGTTAACGAACTGAATGGTAGTCACATTTTGATTTGCTTGAGCCGGTTCTAGCTATTTTATCTTTGAGGCAGTATATATTGCCCCCTTCTCTTTTACTTTCTTTTAGATGGATACACACGTAATTGACATTAAAATATTTTGTAATTAATTACATAATATATGAACAGATCGCACACGAAAAATAAATGTCTTAATTTGACTTTTCATCTATGTTGTATTGTTTTTTTAGAACAGCCATGCTTGCGTTTTAAATTTTCCCGAAGCCATTTTTTTAACTTTCTAAATGAACTTGTCGCAGAGGGTGATATATATAAGAAACAACTATGTATTTAAGCTGATATGAAATCCATGTTGGAAAGCAATAATGTACATTATCTGAAAGCATTAAAAGCGATATTTACAGAAGGAACAACTATTGGAAAGCAACATTCATCTAGCAAATGAAAGGAAGGGTGGTTGAACAAGAATCACCCGAAAAATTCGTGTCTCCATGTCTCAGACTGATCACATTTGTCTAAATGATATAAAAAATATTTTATGTTTTTATTATTTTTCTTTTCATCACTTTTTAATTAAATTGGTATATAAATGAGACACAAAAAATGAGACATTCATGATGTTTATCCGGAGTCAGTTACGCTTTGACATCTCACATTAAGTTAATGTATATCAAAATTAGAATGATGTTCAAAGTGAATCCACTAGATCTTCGTTAATAAAAGTGCAACAATATCTCAAATCACTAAAGATACACTAACTTTTCCCATTACATAACCCATTTTAGATGTCATGTACCACTATATCTTTTAACTGTTTTCAATTATCACTTAACTTTTTCAATATTCAAACTCAGCTTAAGGTAGCTCATTTTAGATGTCATGTATACCCAGATGTTTTAATTATTTTCAGTTATCACGCCAAATATAATTACGTGTTATCAATCTCACATCTTCAATGTTTGTACATCTAATATATTGACACATTCTTTATAAGAAAAAAAAATGAAATGAGAATAAAATATACTCTCATATCACAAAATAACTTATTTCCAGCCACAAAAATATGACATGTATACAACTACACTAGATAGATAGATTTGGAAAGTGAGAAATGGGAGGAACCAACATCCCCCACCATGAATACAACTACACTAGATATTATCCAATTTTTACACGAAACCCTCATTACTCTGTTTGAGTTATGCTTATAGTAATTTTACTATAAGCATAACTCAAAAAACATGAATCATCTTATTGAGAACTGCAGCTAATGCACTTTCTATATCAACTATAGGGGATCTGATTGTAGAAATATCAGATAGAATCTGTTCCACCCTTCATTAAGAAGGAAAAGTTTTAAAGCAAAAATTAAGCAGCATTACCATCCAAATTAAAGCTATAACAAAGGTGTCCTTGTTGAATCATTATTCTTCCTAGCATAAATAACACAGCCAATAACAAGCACAAAGATGTTATAGACTAGCTTAGAAGTTATTTAAGAAAACTATCTCCAATACAACTTTAATTTAGATTGCACCTCTATAGAAAATTTCTAAGGCGCCAGTTAGGACATCCATCAGTCTAGTTGTAGTTCAGAACCAAGTTTTATTTTGACAATTGCGATAATCGAAACAAAAAATTGTCAAATATCAATAAGCTATGCCACTGACCTAAGTCAAAGTTCAAGAAGGATGGCAAAAATCACTGAATAATTTTAATATCACCACACCTTGCACAGACTGACCAACCTAAGAGAAAGCTGGAAAAGTTGAACTCAAGATGGTCCATTCACTCCATTGTTTGATAGCTTCAACTGGTCTGGCTATGGTCATTGTGATTCACATTTTCCATTTCTTATCCCCAACTTCCACCCTATTTTTGCTCCTCTGACCAATTTCAAGAAGTAAATGTTATTTTTTAATAAAATGAAACAGAGTACACAGCTCTAACCTGAAGTGTTGCCCAATCTCAACCCAAAAACATGGTATCCAATTTTTAGAACAAGTCAGCTCAGGCGAGGTTGAGTCTAGCACCTCAAGTGGCCAGCGATCATCAAGAAAAAATTCCCAAGTTAGGTAGTAATGTCTAGTGGTGGCCATAATTTTGAGCATATTATTGATAATGTAATGTTTAGGAATATGAAAGCATTCCTACCTAAGAAGAATGTTTTATTTATATTCCTATTTGCCTGGCCATTTTTTTAAATATACTTTAATATGGACAACTCGCATTCCAAAATAAAGCATAAAACAATACCATCAACATAATATGTTAGCAACAGCTCCTTGTCCACAAACTCCGTTAACAACATAATACATGACCTGCTTTCACAAGTGGTGGTGTCAGCTATAAATGAACTACATTTGATAATTTACAAAATAGGCACACTATATTGGGAATTCACTAAAGGTAAGGAAAAATCCTAAAGATGCCCATTTTATTTGTGAAAGGAATAAGATTACAGTCAAAACTGCAACCATGACTTCCGGCGGCATTCAATTTTCTAAAAAAATAGTGATTTCAAAACCACCAAACCGAGCATCAAAGTGGATCTAGCATTTGTTTGGGCAAAGAAATATCAATTGCCCTCGTTTCAAACCCTCTGAGCAACAACCAGCAAAATTCTCGGAAAAGAATCAAGGAACTTTCAGAGCAGTGTTTAGAAGTTACACAAATAAAAAATATGCATGGCTTCAGAAGACACTGTCATCCAGAGTATGAGTATCTAAATAGTAATGATCTTCAATATCTAGGGTGGAATGATCTAACGTCATAACAGTAAAGAATTACTTAAGTGAATAAGCACATCAGAATATAATCTAGCATAAACAAGCAAGTTAAACACTAAGCCCAACTCAAACTCAACAATTTAATGTTGACTGTGGAGCCTAGAGGTTGTACCAACTTTTGATGAAAAAAGGGATCAAATCCACCATCCATCTACTTATATTCTTGTAAAATCTTACAAATCTCTACACTTGTTGAAGAAAAACAAAAAATCAGCTATACTACAATGCTTCATGCTGAACTGAGGGAGTTGGAATGGATTCAATTCCCATTTAACACTTCAAAAAAAACTAAAACCAAAGAGACCAGCATATGTTTTCGCACCTATGATTACTGTTAAATTGGCAATAGTAATAATAACTTGTTTCATTATTTTGGTCAATATGTTTATTCCTCTATTCCTTTCAACAAGCTTCAACATACAGCATCAGCAAAACTATAATGCAGTATTTACAATAACATAATCGTCAGCCAAAGATAAAATGACAACATACATCCAATCATACGATAGCCAATAAATTTAGCAGCCGAAACAGTAATTAAATTATTGAAATATTAAGACAACACTTCTCTTTTAAATTACTATTACAAATAAGTTACTTTTTACATCTTTTTCAGCGAGCTTTAGATCCACTATCACTATCCAGGACTCAAATCCATTCTCTCCCTTCCCCATACTTCTTTTCCCAAAATTATAAGTTTCCTTCAGATTGAAAAAGTTCAAAAGATAAGATACAATTCCAAAAGTTCAGAAACTCAGAATCAAGCAGCTTACACTTCAAGTATTGTATGATCCCAAAAAAGGGGAATTCCCACTGCTGCATCCATTTTCTATCAGTTGAGGAAATGAAAGCATAATCTATATAAATTCAGATGGCGAATTAGCATCAGGTTTAACATTACCCAAACCACCACCAGTATCGTGCAAATTCTGCAACACCTGAGGAGGCAATGCTCCTAATCCGCCACCTAGTCCATCATTCCCGGAACCGAAAAACTGACAAACAAGTCTAGCCATGATCCCAAGAATCTGCATTTGGTTCTGGCAAGCATCAACCTGCATCTGCATCATCTGCTTTTCATGTTCAACCTGCATCGCCACCATTCGCTCTCTCCACTCCATCATCTCCTCTTCCATCCTCTCCTCCACTCTCTTCCTCCTTCTCCTCTCCTCCTCCAGCTCCCTCTCCACTCTCCCCCTCTTCTCCACCTCCCACCGCAACCTCCTCTCTCGCAATTCCAATTCCAATTCCAAATCCAATTCCCTCTCGCGCCTTCGCTTCTCCCTCACAACTTCCATCTCCTCCTTTTCCTTCCGAAACTCCCTCTCCCTCCTCCTCTCCTCCCTCCTCCCCACAGCTTCCCTAAGTTCTAAAACCCCAATCCCGATCGAACCCAGCGCATCGACCTCATACTCTTCCTCCTCCTCCTCCTCCTCCTCCTCATCATCATCATCATCTTCGTCATCCTCATCCTCATCCTCAAACCCTAACTCATCGCAATTTCCAAATCCATCTACATCCTTCTTCTTCTTATTCTTAAGATCAAGCTGAACATCACCAAATACATCCTTATAAACAAGAAAATTCTCCCAGTGGTTAATTCCATCTTTCCAGTTGAAATGATGAGGGGAGACGCGGATCTTCTGTTTAACACCAAGATACTGGTGGCGCATGTTCTGAACCTTGATGGAGACGTCACGCCAGGACCACTTGAAAGGGAAGGTGGCTGGGTCGCGGAGGTGGTGAACGGCGTTGACGTGGTCGGCGACAGGCTTGAACTTCTTCTCACGGGTCTTGAGTTTGGATAAGGTACCGGAACGGAGAAGGTCTGAGTATTTGGAGAGAAGGGTTTGTTCCTCCAGTTCGGACCATTTCTTGCGCTTCATTGCAATTTGGGGCTGTGACAAAGAGGAGAGGGAGGTAATAAACAGTTTAATGAGTTGAAAATAAAATGGTCTATTACAATTTTACACACCTCATTTTAAATATGTCGTTTTTTAATGGAAGTTGTTTTTGGACTAAAAGTACAAGAAAATAAGATGGCAACTCAACTTAACTCAATATGTGGGTAATTGTTTGAACTCAGCTCAAATTTTATGAGGAAAACTTATATTGATTAAGTTTGAATTTGTGGGTAATTGTTTGAACTCAACTCAAATTTTATGAGGAAAACTTATATTGATTAAGTTTGAGTTTATGTTTTCCCCAATTTTAAATATCGGATTCGAGATTGTGTCTGATATATATGATACTAACTTAGAACTTATGATAAATATGATGAATAATAATACCCTTCTACAGTTTGAGCAAATACCAAATAGTTTTAAATTATTCTAACAGTTTAAAATGATTGAAACTAATTGGTCAAGCAAAGTTGTTGTTTTTTAAAAGGAGAAAGTCAATGACTCTATAGAAAGAATATAAGCTTGAAAAGTATTTTCCATAATAACAAAGTCAGCTCATCTAATGGATATAGTTAATTTACAAACGTTATCATTATCATTATTATTCCTAGTGCGTATAAGAAAAATTCTTGGTATCTTAATTACCTTGTTGGATGTAGACTATAATCAATTTTGGATGGTGGTCGTCTGGTCGACATTTAAGTTGTAGGTAGGATCGGACATTTGTCAACCTTAGACCACACTGAGTGGGTATTTGAAAAGACATTTCAACATTCAAGTCACTATTTATAAGAGCAAGCTTAGAGAGTAGTAAAGATAATTCATTATCATCTATTTATTGGTGGCTTCATCCATTCATACTAAGGTGAGCTTGCCCTTTTAACAACTTGAGTCTAACAACGATATGAATTTGGACTACCATTTTGTGTGGGTAATGTGAATATGTTGATTATCACATGATTTATCCTTGCATTTGGTGTAAAGAAAAGTTTTTCGATATAGCTAGTGTTCAACTACTCTATTGTTATCATTATTTTCCATAGCTAGACTGATCATCTGGACGTAATCAGTAATCATAAATGTAAGTTTTTGTCTATCCAAGATACTCGATAATAATGCTGACTAGATCTTATATGTTTGGTTGGGTTCTAGTCAGTCATGACACTGATATACACCTAATGTGATGATATGGTCGTTGTAACTTGTAAGACATATCAAGAAACAAAGTTATTCTCAACATCCATGATAAATAATTGTGTTAACTAAAACTGATAGATAATGTTTAATAGAGCCTCTCACATCACATGGTATTGTTACTACCACTAAGGAACTAATTTTTAATTTTTGTATAATTGAACAACTAAATTTATGTTATTTTCTTAGAACTTGATCAATTGCACAATAATGTAAATACCTTTTTTAGTGTATAACCACATCATTGTATTTTTTTAATTTTTTTACAGTAATTACCAACCGGGTATCAAAATTCTCTTGATGTCAATGGATTAATAAATCAATATAATTTCTGTCAGTATTTTTAAATGGGGTAAATTAAAAAAAAAGGTTAACCCATTTAATAACCCAAAAAATTAAAAAAATGTGAGAAAAAAAAATAGAGGAAAAGCAAGAGAGGGTTTAAGCGATAGGGGTTTGTCTCATTCTTTTCGTTATCTTCTCCTTTCTTCCAAACTGTAACAGAGCGATAATGTTGTCCATTTCAATGGCGCTTCTTCATCACTGTTCCACGCCATTTGCACGCGCCGTACGCCCTCCACCTCCCACGCGCGCTCGATTCTCCTCCACCATGGCCATGGCCTCAGAAGCGGCACCTTCTCCCACGCGCCTCTCTCAATCTCAGCAACAGCAGGTTCTCCTTGGTTTGTCCGAGAAGGAGTTGCAAGAGCTTGCCCTCAATTTGGGTCAGGTAAATTTTTAATTTTTCTCTTAAATTTGCTTTACTCTTACATGATCCACTTGCAAAATAAATATACAAAGACATATGATATGAATTTCTTATTTTTGGGTGAATTTTTTCAATTTTGTTAGCAAGGCTTTCGGGGGAAGCAACTTTATCATCTTATATACAAGAGGAAGATAAAAGAAATTCAGGATTTTATTCAGTGTGGGTATTTTCACTATTTCCCATTTATTTACATTTTTCTCTGTTATGTATGTTTTTTGAGAGTTGACATTCCATTGTTGTGGGTTGCATTGATTTGTAGTGCCCCAGGCATTTAGGAATGATCTCGAGAAATCGGGATGGAAGGTGGGGCGGTCTCCTATTTTTCAAACTGTCACTGCAGCTGATGGCACTATTAAGGTGACCTATATATAATCACAATTACCCACACAAAAGTGAAAACTGAAAATAAAGGCAAATGCTATCATTTATTGTTGTTTTAGTGAGCGCTGTATGTTTCGAGATGTCCAATGTTGATTGCGTGGACCATCGCCTATGATTCAATTTTTATTCGTCTTTCAGTTTTATACTTGCCATTAACAAAAAGTAGAGTGTTAAGTTTTTCTTTAAGGGATGCGATTGTTGATGTTTCCTTGATTTCTTACATTTTTTTGTGCGGTTGGCATTTGGTTTTCCAGTTGTTGTTAAAGTTGGAAGACAATAGATTGATTGAAACTGTTGGTATTCCTGTTGAAGACGACGGCAACTCAGTTCGCCTCACAGCATGTGTATCATCGCAGGTGTGTCCCAGACTCATGAATCATCAATTAATGAGTTATCATGCTCCTTCTTTGCTGGAACATTTACATTGTTGATCTAGAACTGATTTTTGGTTATTGCCATTTGGTGTGTGGATATTTAGGTTGGTTGTCCATTACGGTGTTCTTTCTGTGCCACTGGAAAAGGGGGTTTTGCAAGGAATCTTCGGAGCCATGAAATAGTTGAGCAGGTTTGTGTCATACCTCATCCATAGAGCAGTTTGACATAGATTGTTTGCATGGTTTGGAAGATCAATTGGCTAAGACTATGGAGATTAAAATTTTCATTTTAAAGAAATAAAAAGAGAGAGAAGAAAGGAAAAGGAGATAATAAAGTAAAGATTTGAGCCCCATGGTCTGATTATGGGATTGTAAATGTTTTGAAGCAAGTTTCACTTCATTCACCACAGTTTATAAATTATCTTATGTGCACAGGTTTTGGCCATTGAGGAGGTCTTCAACCGCAGGGTGACAAATGTAGTATTTATGGGCATGGGCGAGCCAATGTTAAACCTGAAGGCAGTACTTGAAGCACACCATTGCTTGAATAAGGTGAACCTATGACAATGATATCTGACATTGTTTCCATATCAAATGCTTACTTGTAATTTTAACTGTATTCTGAGACTGAGAGGTCAAGTTTCTCTGTTCTATTAAATTGTTTAACATTATCATTTTAACTATGGGATTGGCCATCACAAAATTTGTGTAGGAGGAAAATGGAGTGTTTGTCTGGAAAATTTCCAGACTGTCATTATTATCATATCTATGCCCGATAGTAGTACATACATGCAATAACTCTCCTTCGGAGCTTCAACCTATAATTTCCTTTGCATATTGTTTCTTTGGTTTTATTTCATTTTTAATATTTTAATATATTGCTTATAAAGTGTAGATGATAAGTTTTGCACGTGAGTATGCTTATATTGGATGTATTTCTCATAGGATGTGCAAATTGGGCAAAGAATGATGACAATCTCTACTGTGGGGGTTCCAAATACAATAAAGAAGCTGGCTTCTCACAAACTTCAATCCACGTTAGCTGTGAGGTAAATACCCTTGATACAAACACGATTTTGATTTAAAGTTTATTGCATTAATTTGACCCTTCATACTAAGAGAGACGTTTGATGGCATCGGATGAGTATTTAGACCCAGGCCTCCCATGATAGTCACCCCCCTTATAACCTGTTTGAGAGTTACTGTGGTATGCAGCATGGCAGTTTGCTTCTTTTGCATGATAGGTGATCTCCCAGCCTCATTTCCCATATAAAGAAATATCCAGTTGTACATCTTGAATTTTTGTATAAGTAAGTGTGGTGGTAAGCAAATCATAACATTAAGTCAGAAATTATGGAAGTTTCGGTGTAAATTTTCCTTCTCAAAATATATGTTTCAATGTCTTATTATTTTCTCCTGAGCCTAAAATTTGAAGCAGCAGCTCAATCAGACACTGCTGGGAATGTTGAATGTACTTTCTAATGAGCCAGTTGGTGATATAAACCTTTTTGGGTAGAATGCTCCTATAATCTCTTGTTTTACCCTTGGGAGTTGGGAGCTACTTTGGATTTGTGGCTAAAAATATAGAATTATTTTGTGGCTGTTGGTTAACTTCAAAGAGTTTTTAGTGGGTTTTTTAAATGTGCATATGTATGTAGCTTTTTTCTAATATATAATTTTCTTTTGTCTCTTGCATCAGCCTACATGCTCCTAATCAGCAACTCCGGGAGACAATTGTTCCAAGTGCTAAAGCATATCCATTGAGTGCGCTTATGAGCGACTGCAGGGAATATGTCCGTGAGACAAATAGGCGGATTTCCTTTGAATATGCACTCCTAGGTACTAAAAGTTCTACTTGAGCACATCTTCTTCATGTATAAAATTAATGGGATTCATATAATTTTAGTGGCACTCTCTTGGCATTATGTTATTATGCAGCTGGAATCAATGACTCAGTAGACCAGGCAGTAGAACTTGCTCAACTACTCCGTGAATGGGGCCATGGTTATCATGTCAACCTAATACCTTTTAATCCAATAGAGGGCTCTGAGTATAAGCGTCCTTACAGGAAAGCAGTATGCCAATTTTGTTACTCTCGTTCATTTTAAACACGATTTACTTCATCAATTAAATTACTCGATAATCTTGGTATGTTTAACTCAAAGTTCCTCATTTGGTAGGTGCAAGCATTTGCTAACGCTTTGGAGTCCTCTAAAATAACCGTTAGTGTACGTCAAACCAGAGGACTGGACGCCAGTGCAGCATGTGGTCAGCTACGGAACAATTTCCAGAAAACTCCTTTGGTCACTGATCCTGACAATCTAGAAACCCAGCTGCCAAATACGGATCTCGCAGTAACCTGTTAAATGCACCATGTTTCTTGGCTGTTTTCGTTGTCAATATTCTGCCTTATAATACACCACTGGTATGATATGCAAGATATGAAAAGATTATTAGCATCATCTTCATTACTAATTATGAAGTGATAGATGTATTTACTGGTGCTACATCAGTTGTAATGTCTACCTTCTTTATAGGATTAGTGCATGATGCTGACACGTCTAAGAAATACGGAGATGCCTATTTATTTGCTTGTTGGTAGTGTTGGTGGAGCATGCAGCACAGGAATATAAGTTGTTGGATGCTTTTGCTTCTTATGGAGTATACTAAGAGGAACTACACAAGAAACAACTAAGAGGGTTACGAGTAAAGTTAGCTAGTTTGAATGTGGGATTGAGATTTTCCTGTGTATCAGACACCATTTGCTTGATGTGTTTTACATAGCTATTGTCTTTTATTTATGATGTGGGGAACGTTATCATTGTTGTGGGAAAATAGGAAGAACACACTGAAATTGTTTAATTTCTTGAGTTTTCTTTTGAGTTGGAATGATAGGTAGCAAAACTGAATTTAATGAGTTTAAATGTAACCCTTTGTGAAATAATAATTCTCAGCAAAAATTTATATGACATTGGCTAAGTTATCACAAGGGGTCTATTTAAGGTACACCTTATGGTAAATTTCGTATGTATTTAGTGGAGGTCGATCACTTTCTACATTTCGCCATTGTTGGAAAAGAACCTCCACCACCGATACCCGCCACAAACCACTCAAACAATCACCATAATCCCGTCAACCGCTAGGAACCACCGTCTCTATTGTGCATTATCCTAACCAACCACCACCAGCATTAAACACATACCCAGTGCCAAGTTCAATCTAAACGCAGCACCACCGCAAATCAACCACTTATAACGTCAAAGGCCACAACTCTTCCATAAAATGTAACAGTTAGCTTAGTTGGTAAAACTACGTCAACTCTAACAACAATATACTTTCCCCTTGACACAAACTTTCCCAATAAAAAACCACTCTTCTTTATTTTGAATCTGTTAAGGTTGACTATATGTTAAACTCAAGTTGACTAGATTTTTTAAACTTTGCCTATGTCACCGTAGAAATTTCATCCCGCTTTCGGTCTATGTCATGCTCTAATGGGGGATTTGTAATTCTTAGATTATTTAATTTAAAAATAAAAAAATTGAAATCTTAACAATAGTGAGTTTAATTGAAAAAAGAACAATGCAGTAAGAAAAAGTTTTATATATTATTAGTGCATTAACTACTATTTATTTATGTTTTTTTATTACCAACAATGTAATGTCAAAATATGTTTTTTGTTAATTTATTATCCACTATTCATTAATATTATTTACCTTTCGGGATTTATAGTTGTTCCTCCCAGTAAGTGTAAATCAAACCTTCGATCTTGTAAATCCAATGAGTTTTTGTTAATTTATATTATTCGTTTATATTTTATCTTTATTAACTATTTTAAAAAAATACAAATAAATGACAGTACAAATTATATATAAATTTTTACTTACGTACTAAAATCTTTACGATTAATAATGAATATCTAATAATTAATTATCCAGACACCAAAACGGTGCGCTGTACATAATATAACTAACATGGTCATGCTTGTAGTCTCTACTCTGGGTTTAAAGTTGTTCGTGGTGAGAGCAGAATTGTGTACTCTTTCGAATCGAACCAACGACTACGCCACCATCTCGAACAACTTCTGTACTTTCTTCGATTCTAGCACATCTACTTATTCGGTTAATTTTGTGATTGTCCGTACTTTAATCTTTTATCTGATTATTATTATTTGTGAAATTTTTTAGGGCACAGAACAATATGCGTAGGAACAGTCCAGGATACTACAGTCCTCCAAGGAGAGGATACGGCGGTAGAGGGAGATCACCACCGCCACCATCACCTCCTTATAGGAGGGGACACGGCGGCGGAGGAGGCAGGCGTAGGGAAAGCAATAATGGAAGCCTTCTCGTAAGGAACATTCCTCTCGATTGTCGACCTGATGAACTTCGGGTCCCGTTCGAACGATTCGGTCCGGTTCGTGATGTCTATATTCCGAAGGACTATTACTCAGGGTGATGACCTATCTCTTTATATATCTCAATTTATTATCCCGAAATATTGATCAAGAATTTTGCAATTTTAGGTTATATCTTCTGACTCGTGTCGTTTGATTCATGCGTTTGTGTTTATTAATGAATATAACAGCTTCATTTTGTTTGATACATGTGCCTTACTACTTGTTATTGTTGTCGTTGTCTCGTTGACTTATGTTATTTTCAGATTGGTGAGAGTAATTGATTTTTGACTAGTTAATTATTTCTGTGCGTCAAAGAACTGAGTGGGGGTGTTCTGTTTTGCTTTAGTTTCAATTTTGAAAAGGCATTTGCTATTGATTTTCGATTTTGAATTCATTCTGGACTGGTTTGTCAGGGGGTGTGTTGGTTTGAAATTGAAGTTATAAACCAAGCCCAAGCCCCAAGTTTTGAAGAGGACATATTGGTCCCAATTGAAGTGTGTTAATCTTCATACCAAGAGAAACTGTAATTAGACAATCAATATACAAGTTTCATGGAATGGAAGTTTGATTCTTGTCCAATTGAAGACTTAGTTTCTTGGAGCTTTGAATTCAAGAGCTTCTTATAAATACACACGAATCAATGTTGAAGTGTTGAAGAATTTTGAAATCACTTCCTTTACTGCTTGAATTTAAAGAAAAAAAGGGCAGCCACTAAGCTTTGGATTTAGCGGGTTTAGTAAAATTTCAGCACCCACTGCTGTGTTCATGTCTCAAGAGAACCATAATAAGTTGTCTAAAGAAAGCTATAGTAAGTTATGAGGTGCTTACTGCTGGGTATGCAAATTCTCCTAGTCAGCATATTCTACAGCTTGTGTCTGCCAAATATTTTTCTAGCATTGATAGAATGAAAATCTGCTTTTTTCCATACAGACAACCCCGAGGATTTGCATTTGTGCAGTTTGTGGATCCTTATGATGCCTCGGAGGCACAGTACCATATGAATGGACAAATTTTTGCTGGAAGAGAAGTAACCGTAGTTGTAGCTGCAGAGACAAGAAAGAGACCAGAGGAGATGCGCCACAGGACTAGTAGGTTCAGGTATTTCTTCCTCATCCTGTGCCATGTCTACCCCTCCCGTTTAAAAGATTATAAAACTGTCTTATAGCTTAACCCTTTCACCTTAAAGATACTACTGTGTTTTTTCATATTTGACAGAGGACCGGGGAGCTATGGGGGGCGAAGGTCTTCACCTTATGGTAATATCTTCTTTAAAATCTCAAATTGCATTTACCTTTTGAAATCTATACATCATGCATGTATAAGTGGAGGGTTTTCCACTTTTCCTCGGTGTCAGATATAAAAATATGCTCAACCTGCTATTTGAATGCATTTTCTTTGACATTAGAACTTTCTGTCTGGGTGAATGAGTATGAAATGATAGATTGTGTGACATTTTATCTAATTGAATGAATCATATTTGCTTTGCTGTTCTAGAATTATCGTAGTTCTTCGAAAGATTTGCCGCTTTGTCCTGATAGTATCTGTTTTCTTAATGGATCTAAATAGGTTCTTCCAAAGAGACTGGCGTGCTTTGTTGCATGACCCTTTTGCTTAGTTTCTAGGTTTTTGTTTTGTTCTTGTGTGGAATTTTATTGTAATATTCCCTCTTCTTTTATAATAATATTAATCTTTTAATCAAGAAGACCTATTGCTTACTTTTGTCGGAATTGAAATTAGAATAAGATATTTAAGATCTATTTTGTATCTAATCTGAATATCTGAAGTATATTGGTTTAATTATATATAAATAATTTGATATTTAAAAAACATAACACTGTCCAGACTTTGTAGTTTGTACTGTAGTTTTTCTTTTCATATTGGATGATGCAGTTATTTACAGTCGCAGGATTGCTGAGACTTTACAAACCTTACTACGTTTTTAAAAGTTAATCTAGTTGATCAGATTTAAAGTATATTATTAATTTTAGTTAGCTTACTAAAAAACCTAGGTTATCAATTACAGATAGCTGCCCATAGCGATCTACCCCAAAAACACTACAGCGAGATGGCCGCTACAACTAAGGGAAAAATGTAAAGTAATTTATATCTTAAACATATAAACACAAAAATACTTAAAATGCACCAAATTGTATTTTATATCCAACACATAAATACACAAATACATTAAAATACTAAAAATATAAGTAATTCATACTCTTTGTTTGGTGCTACTGGGAGTGGGAGTGGCAGAGGAAGGTTGTGAATTGTGATGAGGCCATGGTTGTGAAATTGTGAGAGAGGGGAAGAAGCTTTCCTTAGAAGTGGGTATGTGGTAAGTTGAGATTAGACTGAGTGGCCAGAAAGTGCTTCATTGGAAGGTGCTGAACGCGTAAAGAGGGAAAACAAAAAGAAATTCGCAGAAGGAAGGAAAGAAGGGAAGGAACTGGGGTTGACTCTTTTTTAAAAGTTTTATAGAAAAACCCTAAAAAATCAATGCTATGTAAATAAAAAAGAAGGGCAACTAGGATATCTCCCATTTAAATTATGGTTTCATCACATAATTTAAGAACTTGAAGACTGGTTTCTTGTTGGAATGCTGGTTCTTCTGAATGATTGTTGTGATGAGGATCCAGGACTGGTAACTAGCTATTAGTGATTGGTGACAGCCTGTTTTCCGTGATGTTTTCTAGCTCATCTTTTGTTAGTCAAGAGTCAAGACTAGTCCATACAGGCTTATATTGGTTGTTTCCTACGAACATGGGTAGGTTAATAGGTACCTCACTGGGGTGAGGCTATTAATTTAATACTCCCAAATGTGTATTCACATTCCCTACTTTAACAAATCCAAAATTTAATTTAAAAGCAAAATATTTACTGATATCTAGACTCTAATGAGGAGTGTCCAGAGAAACATTCCTTGCCTGAGGATATATGCTTTGTTATTTTATTCTGTATCCTACTCACCCTCTCAACTTTTAAGGCATCTTGTTAAATTTAGAGTAGTGAACTTCTTTCACTGGTTGCTTTCATATATAATACTTTCAAGAATTGTTTACATTGAATCTTTGTTCTTATGTCAAATCCATTAGGGCGTTATCGATCTCGCTCAATTTCCAGATCTCGCTCACGCTCACCACCTTATCACTCTGGTTCCAGAAGTCGATATCATTCAAGGTAAGGTTCACAATTTCGGTGTCTTGTTTTGTAGTTAATATGAGGCTTGTTTAGTCATGATTTTGAATTGGTATTTATCAGGTCACATTCTCCTGCCCCGAGACGGCAAAATGACTACTCTGTTTCCCCTAGAAGGCCAGTGGAGCGTCCCAGGTCACCAAAAAGTCCTCTTGGGGAGCGAGATGGTGACCAAAAGCGCAGGTCATATTCTCCTGGGGAGCAAGATGGTGAACATAATCGCAGGTCTTATTCTCCAGCTTATGGTGCTGATCAGAATCCAAGTAATGGATATGCTGAGTGAGTCTCTTTATATACTATTTAGCTTTTTTTACTTGATTGTGCCAGTTTGTTTATTTGTTTATGCGTTTACACTATTATCACTACATATTATTCTGTAAAAAAGGAACTCTATATACAAGTCTGAGGCTGATCGAGTACAGTGGAAATCACGTAGAGCATCAAGATCACCAGCTGGATCTAGATCAAGGTCTCCAATCGAGTTGTCACCCAGACATGATAGATGAGGTAGAATATATTCAAATCTTATATATTAGGGGATTGGTTCCTTGTTGTGGTTAAACTTTGTTTTGATGGTTTTCATCATGCATGTCGCAGGTTGTTTGCAAGATGCTGCTGGGCTTTTGTACAACTCTTTTAATTATTATCAGGATATTTTCAGATACCATATTCTGCTTATAGTTTGCGTATTTGATGGATTGATATGTAATCTCAGATTTGTTACTGAAGTGCAGTGTTGACATTCTGAACTTATATGGTAAAACTTAATCTACAACTATGATTGATGAAAACTGTTTTGAGCTTGTCAAACACCTTTTACGTGAGCTCAGTTTAACTGCTGCAGCCTGCAGTTCCATCACCGTCTTGTTTTTATTTTGCAACTTCATTCAGATGTTTCGCTTACCCTCTTCTACATTATATTGCACTAACGTAGATGTGTGATATATAAAAGGTGAGTTCATATTTACTTTTTACTAAGAAAATGTGGAATAACGTTTAAGGCTTTGGTGAGGTTTAATTTTATTTACACTGTTTATTTTTAATCATTATTATAAAAAATATTATTTTCTTACATTCATATATTGTTTCTATACTGAAGTATAAAACCAGTTACAAATTTGAAAAACGAAATGTAGAATAATATTTATGCTTCAGGTCTAAATATGACTCGTTGTTAAAGGAGGATACCTAATTACCTCCGGCCTAGATAAAAATATTAATTGATATATTTTTATAAATTTATTTTGAGGTAATAAAATTGAAATAATATTATCAATACTTATTTATTATACTAATATTAATGTTAAAAATAAATATAAAAATAATTTTGTTACACTATTTGACAAAATTTGACGATGTTTTAGATATACAAAGAAAACTAATTGTGTCAATCCTCTATAACAACATAAATGGTAAAAAATGTAAGTTCTTTTTACTTTTTCAATTTTTTATTTTAAATGCAAAACATCATTGTTTTGCAGCGCCAATTTTATTCTTAAAATGCAATAACCTAACTGATTCCCACAAACAACAACTGATACAACAAAATATTAACAATTTTGTAGTTGCCGTAAAAACGTGTTAGTTCAAAATTCTGAACAAAACATAAAACAAACACCAACTGGCTCTTGTTTTAGTATTAAAAAACAGTAAAACATAACTATTTTGGCTAGTTTCCAGTTTCAGTTTCTTGGATCATGCGTTGTATATGCGTTTACGTAATACTTTTAAGGTTTATCCTGCATATAAACCAGGGAAGCTTATTTTTCATCATCACCTTGTCAACTAAGAGAGAGAGAGAGAGAGAGAGAGAGAGAGAGATGGCAATTGGGTACATGGAAGTGCTGTTAGTGAAAGCAAAGGGGCTTCATGAATCTGATATCTTTTGTACTATACTTTACTTTTTTCTTCTTCTTTATCTCCTCATTTTATTATCAAAGCGTAGATTTTATGCGATGATTATTTATTCTCTAATTAATACATGCAAGTTTTATCATCCTTCTATGTTCTGATTTTAACTGGGCACTTTTTTATATTTGTTTTATTTATTGATAGCTCGTATGGATCCTTATGTTCTGGTACAATACAAAGGCCAAGAGCGCAAAAGCAGTGTACCTCGTGGTTGGTTTCTAACCTCTTTCTCATTTTTACTGAGACATTCATATAGCATCAACAATTGTGACTAGAAACAAGAAAAGAAATGAGAATGACAAGGCATATTTCATCCAACAGTTACAAAACGAGTTTACTTCGAAGCGAACTAAATTTCAGTTCGCAGGTTAGACTGCACCTAAACAATTTCCCTACAAGCGAACCTGAGGCAGATAATAAGAACCAAGGATTATGTCACACATGGATGAATCTGCATGATTCATCAGAAAGTGGTGTATTCCACTTTTAATGTATATGGCTTTCATATTCTTTTTTAAACAGCTCAAAATTCATGTAATCAAAACCACAGATACAAATAAATCACTGCATTTGTCACCATACCAAAGGGTTCAAGTTGCTAATTGTATTTAATGATGCAGGGGCTGGCAATGATCCTTTATGGAATGAGAGAATTGTATTCAAAGTGGAATATCCTGGCTCAGGTGACAAATACAAACTCTGCCTTAAAATCAAGGACAAAGATGTATTTTCTGCAGATGATTTTGTTGGCCAAGTCATGTAAGACTTTAATGCCTTCATATTTATAAATTGCATGAGTCATTGTGATTTGCTCTTATTGACAATGTGGAAAATGATAGTTGCTAAAAATTTCATCATAGTGGTTTAATTCCTTTACATCATAAAGCAAATTGTTACTTTTTTCCATTAAGAAATCATGATAAAGGGTCATTTATTTGGTATCCAGAATCTATGTGAAGGATTTATTGGCAGAAGGAGCAGAGAAGGGATCAGCTAAGCTTCATCCTCGCAAGTATAGTGTGGTTAGAGAGAACCAAATTTATTGTGGTGAAATTGAAGTTGGTGTAACTTTCACCCTAAAGGTAAAGTTTGTAGAATTAATACTTGAAAAGACATATACTTGTTATAAAAATAAATAATTGTATAGGATTAAATATATTCTTAAGCCATTTATGTAAATCTGAAAGAATGCTATTCATGGTGCTCATTTAGGAGTTGTAGACTTTATTATCATATTCACAAGTGAATAGAAGTTACAGAACCCTTTACTTTATAAGACTCATCTCAAATGAAGTAAATAATACCATATTGGGATTGTCTTTAATGCCATTCTTTGTTGGAATACACAGGAAGATGAACATTGTGACAATGATTTTGGGGGATGGAAAGAAAGTCACCATTAGTTGCACCATCAAATTCAATGAGCACAAAAGAAGTGCTTGAAACTTAGCCTCTGATTATAATCCTGAAATTAACATTTTTTATCTTCATTTTTTTGGTGAAAAGGAATGAGGTGGAATTTTATTTTATTTTATGAGAAATGTACTTTTGACTTTTGAGTATCGAATTTGATCATATTAAAAATATTTATCTCCTTATTATAGTTAACCAAAAAACTTGAATGTCGCTAGTCACATGAGAAATCAGTAATTTGAAATTTGTTCTGCTTGTATACAAATAATGATTGAGATTTTTTAACCATTCCTTTGTGTGATTTTGTAAAAACAAATGGATTGTGTGCATGTCATCACCCTATGATATTACTTAGGAGAAACAAATTTAAGACATCGCTCAATTCTGATTATGAAAAGTACATAATCAAAGGCTTTTTTTTCGTTCTTACCAAGTATTCTTAAAGTGTTTGATATTAATCCATGATCATATTGGTGGAGGTGCTCTTTCTCACAAAACATCTCCAATAAAATGTAAATCCATCATTTAATTTTAAGGTTTATCAACTTGATGCAAAATATAAGAATTGTTTTAGTGCCACTTTTCGAAAATCTGATTTTGACCAAGTTATTCCTTGACAAGCTGTAAAGAAAGTAAAACAACCACCTAATTTTAACATAAAACATTTTGATGCTGAATTCATTACAAATTGGAGAAGTATATATTTCTTAAAAGACTATTACCAATGAGGTAGTAATCTAATATAATAAGTTATTATTGAATCCTTTTCCAAAATCAAAAGTTTAAATTGTCAATGGTGTATAAAAGTTCCAATATATAATAATAATAGAATGTCTTCGTTTTTCTCCTTCTAGATATAAAAAAAGACTTAACATACCAACAATTATTAATACAATATTTATCAATCTTATAAAAGAGATAAAGAGGACACAAAATAAAATAACTAAAATTGATTAATTTAGTTTTAACTAAATATATAGCTTTTGATTTTACAACAATATATATATATATAGAATTATTTAATCCATACGATCTAAAATTGCTTATTTTCAATCTTAAACAAACATGCACTAACAAAACGGATTGGAGGTTTTTAATCTGATATTGTTTCCTTTTCATGTAAATATACTGAAATAAGCATTTGACTGATTAAAACTAATAAGTATATAGCAGCTTTTAAAATTAGTTTAAGGTATTACTATTATGTGATGAAAGATCAAGTAGCCGTCTTAGCTCAGTGGTAGAGCGCGTGGCTTTTAACCACGTGGTCGTGGGTTCGATCCCCACAGACGGCGAATCATGTTTTTTCTTCTTTCATGGATAGTGGCGTTTGGTTTATTCTACACTTCTCTTCAACTGATACTCAACATATGAAAGTTCATGGGATGACCATGCAACTCACGTGGCACAATCATCGATCATATTTTAATCCACTAAGGACCAGTTCTATCATTTTATTATTATTAATACCACCCTTCCCATTTATATAAGACCGTGTTGTGATCAACTTCCCTACACCAAAGAAATACAATTGAAGTCTTTGGGCCGTGTTTTTAATTCAAATTAAGAATGAAATTTGAAGACTATCTCATGAAGAAAAGACAAGTGCCCATAATAGAGAAGACCTTGAGAAGGAGGTAATTTGAGTTCTTCAATGTCATTCATAATACGAATTAAAAAGAGAGACAAATATTGGAAGAATAAGGTGTTGTCTCTAATGAATAAGGTATGTCAGTGATCTCAGTGGATAGTAAATAAGCAAGTTTCACTGTTTCCATAGTGATTCTACTAATATTAATTATGTAGCCAAGTATTGGCCCAGGTTGCAATGAATATAGGCAGGATTGTACTAAATGCTTTGGCTATTGAGCATTTTATTCTTCAGCATCCACGTGAGACAAAACATGTATGTGACACTTGTTCATTTATCCTACAATAACATCACTTCATGTAGCCTTTTTGTCCTATATGTGTCCCATGCTTCCTTGCTCTCAACTCCATGTGTCATGTCCTGTTTACATAATTTCTTTTCTCTCTGTTTTTTTTTTGTGCTTTTCGGAGTGAGTAAGCATGCTTAGGAACAAAGCATTATTCAATCAACTCAAATCACCAACTTCCCTTAAGTAAATTGCCAAAATATATTAGAAACAGAAATACAAACATGTTTGCTTGTTTTATATATCATATATATAGAACTATGTAGTAAGTATAGCTGCGGGCTCATAAATTTGCAGCCACTTCAGCTCAATACAAATTACACATCACCTTTCCTTCCCTCCAATTCTTCTATAAAACTCAAAAAGTAAACCCATATACCAAGATATTTCATACCCCACTAGTTTCACAAACAAGACAAAAGGGAGAAAAAAAGTGAAAAAGCTCCACTAATCACTACCATAGTCCATAGTACTTAGTACCCACCAATACTTTCACTTTTCTTTTAACCATTTCCTTAATATAAAAATGAAGAAAAGGGGGAGAATAAAACGGCCACATATAACTAGACCCTAAAATTCTTGCCAATGAAGGTTTGTCCAAATTGCCAATTAGAGGGTGCAATGTTCCAAGAAGTGGAGGTGCGTCTGTCACTGGCTGTGACCCTAAATGAAAGTGACTGACCAACCAGAACAGAGTTTGATTGCCAATTCTGACCCCAATTGCGACTCATGCTCATCCACCCACTCTTTGAACCTTTAACACTCACCCTCACGATATCCCCTGCACCTCCCACGTTGGTGATCAGAACCAAGTTGAAGTAACGGAAACCGTTGATTGTGAATCTTATCCCACCCTGTTTTTGGCATGGCACTCTGCATGTACAAAATCATACTCATTATTACTCATAATAAAACAGAACAGCATGGGTACTCTGTTTGGTTTTTCGAATACATAAACAGGTTTCAGATTAACGGTCCAGATTATCTGTTTATAGATATGGGCCCACGAATATTACAGACCGCGTGAATAATCAACGGTTTCTGTTCAGTATTCACTTTTCTGATGGCAACACCGAAGCACGAATCATCCAATGTCTAGTTTCTCACTAAAGCAGAATCTTCTTACACACTAACGGCGTCGTTTTCTGGTTATATGATGTCATTTATTCGTTTGACATAGATAACGAAGTGAAACCGAAACACGCTTTCACATGATAATGCTAAATAGCTCACACAATTAATTTTTTAAACCTATGATATTTGATTCTCAATACGTGATATTAACTTAAAGTTGTCGATAATTCGTTACTGTGAAAATAGTCTTAAAATTGTAATATTAGTGGGGAAAAACAGAGAACTATGATTCTATGAAACATCTTAAACATAACTAGTGAAAAATAAAATTAAACTAAAACAATAGTGGACAGCATCTATTCACTTACCACTTCTACTATACTGAAAACAAAAAACAACTTAAAACAGAGTAATTAATTGGTTAAAAACGATGGCATTATTAGTGATTTCTTGCAGTTCAATGCCTGCACTTTTTCTAAGGGAAAACTTCATGTAAATGTAATTAGTAGCGTAAATATTCTATCAATGGTTAAATGAGTTTAATTTTAATAGAAAGGTAAAAGAGAAAAAAATGTATGCAATTAAACTAAATTATAACTTAAGTATAAATAATACCAATGAATGAATGTTATTAAGCTAATCAAGTTACTCTGAATGCAAAATTTTAACTAACAAAAATAAATTGTATAAAATGGCAGCATATAATTGCACACCCGAAAAGTTCGTTAAATTGAAAAAGAAACAGTGAGATAAATAATGTTGAAAAACAAGATTGAAAAGTGAAACAGGGGAAGGTGAACGTTACCGGCGGTAATTGACGGGAACTATGCCGGCGCGGTACTGAGCAATCTTGAGAAACATAGGCATGGCTAGATCAAAATGAGGCCTAGGAGGGTTACACCAACCACCATTGTCACTTGGAAGAGCATAGTTTGGAGGACAGAAATTAGTGGCAGTGATTAAAATTGAAGGACTACCAGGATGGCACCAACTAGGATCATTAGCACACTTTATCTCAAAACACGCGCCACAGCTTAGACCATTGTTGAACAAAGCAGTGCTTAATGCTGCAGTGCTTACTCCATATCCTTGGCTGTACAAATTCCCGTACCCACATGCTCCTCCTAAACAACAAAAAGTAATTAACTTTTAGTGATTATGTTCTTTTATTCTTTTTTGTTTTGGTTAGTGAGAGTGAGAAAGATAGTTATTAGTTAGTTACCCATGGTTCCAGAAGCGTCGCTGCCTCCGTAGAAAGTGGCGTGTGCGGTTTGCCACGCGCCGCCGGAATAGACACCGGGGATTTTGGCTTGGGTGGATGCTAGGAGAGCCAGGAAGGAAACAATGGTGATGACGTGGACTATAGCCATTGTTGTCTCAGTGCAGAGAGAGAACAAGGTTTATGAGGAAATGAGGGTTTTGTTGTAGTTATGAGGTGGAAAGAGAGGGAAGAGTGTCTGGTATTTATGGAGGCTGAGGGAGAGAAAAGTGGGCCATGTAGGGGCATCAAAAGTGAACATTGCATCACACTTTTCTAATGCCTCTTATTATTCCATTATTAATCACTACAAAGTTACTATTTTCCTTACTATTTATCAGTCTAATTCAAAATTTGTGCTATTTTCTTCACTACTAATTTTGTTTCCAAACAAATAATAAAATATTAAATGAGAGTAATGTGAAAATAACAACTAATAAACTTGGGCTTTTAAAGGAGACAAATAAAAAGAAAAATCTTCAAAAGCCCAATGAATACAAAATTAATGTATACAAGAATAACACATTTAAATATGACGTCACCACTTCCATAATTATAGATGTTTAAGGTTATGTAAACTAATTAAGAAATTATTAATTGATATAAATAATTTGATATATTTTGATTAAAGCATTATTATTCAATCATTATGTATTTCACAATATATATAGAGAAAATAGGCGGTGAAAAGTGATGGTAAATGTTTAACAATAAGTTTTCAAAACACACCCTTATACATTTGAAATATTATTTAAGCAAGTAAGTTTTTATCATTGTTATTAAGTACCCATGATTTGTAGTCATGCTCAACTTGGAAGTTGATTTTAGTTATTAAGAGTATTTGAGATATTATATGTATGAGTTAATATCGGTTTTATTTATTTATTTTGGAAATGCAATTTTTTATAATTATTTTTATCTAGTTGGTATATATTTTAAGACAGAACTCCTTCACTCAAGTACTCGACAAAAAAACTACCCAAATCATTCCTTCAACATACCTTGTAATGCTTAATTAGTATATTGAATATATAAAAGAGTGGGTATCCATTTATTCTAAAAGTAAGTTTTTTAAATTTACTCCTCATTCTGATCATCAATTTTATAGACATTTAATAATTTAGATCTATTCATTATTTCAAATCATTAAAAAAATTTAGAATTAATGGCTATAATAAAGAGTAGATTAAAAAACTTAAGTGGTCTTCCTATAAAAATTTACAGCATATTTGATAGACAAAAGTTGGTTGTTACCAAGACATAACTCAAACGAAGATCCTAGAGGATTATGGAACAAATTCAAGGGTCAAAAATGGAGTAAAGTGGGTCCCAGGTGATTACATGGAAGCCACCACCGCATTCATCGGTGCACGTATCACGCCGTGCATTTGCCGTACCTTTGTAGACGGCGAACCCTCATATAATTGATAAATAGTTAAATACTCCTAAAATAAAGCTTAGTATGCATCAAATATTCTCTAAATCCATTCACATTTGTGAGTCATTGACTCCTGAGTCACCCTCCTTTTTATGATTTTGAAGCGTGACTTGGTTAAATTTTCCAGCATGTTATCCACCAAATCAACAATATCTGCCACGTAGTGAATATAATTAAGCCATAGTTCAACAACTACGTATATACACACTACTTTTGATATTTGACTTCAGCACCCCAAATTCGATCTCAATTGAATTCATGTGCCTTAAACAATATAGTACTATATTTTTTGATTAATTAGAACCTTGTTTCTCGCCACGAGTTAGGGACGTGGAAAATGAAGAAAAAGGAAGGGGCAAGTGAAGTACGTGTCAATGTTTTTCCTACTACTACCTACCATTACCAAAGCACCAGCTCATCCTACTCACATTCACTTACCTCCTAATAGGGGATGTTAACATTGTGTACCTGTGAAGGCGTTTATTACTTCACCTAATAACGTTACATAGTATTATAAACGGTGTTCAAAATCCATAGGCTATAACGATTTTCCAAATTTTACTTCTTTTTGCCAAAATAATATGATTTCTTTTTTATTCAATTATGTTTTATTGTTGATAAAATTATTCAATTATGACTGATCAAGAGGAAATCATAAAGTAACAAAGTCATGTTAGGAATCTAGAATATACACGACTCTACAGCATAGGTAAAACAGGAATAAGGCCACAATAAGATATAAAAGACAACTATAATATTTTGTTTATTATGAAATTACATTTTTATGATTAAAAGTACGAGTGAAAATAACTATTTACCTCTCTATTAAAAAATATGACACTAAATTTTTTGGACCAGCTCCTTGTTCTGATAAATGATAATATTTGTTGCTCCCTTCAGCTCAATTAATTAATAACTTCTTTTCATTTTCCAAACATCCAATATCCCTCAAATTATTTAGGAATTGAGTAATTTTATTACTCTAAAGATGCACAGTGAATTCATCAGTCTAGTTTTTTTTGGTAGAACTAATTTCTTTTGAAATTTGTGATTGTCTCTTCCAACAAGTGTCGCTTCCAAAAATCAAATCTTAACATTTTAATCATCCTAAAAATTTAGTGGAATCTTATACTACTAAATCAATGTCTTGTTAGTAATTGACGAGTCTAATTTAAATTAGTATGTTGCATACTTGCATAATAATAGAGGCGGTTTTTATTTGGATCGGCATACAGGCGGTTTAGTAATACTGAAACCAAAAGGCATCATCATGCTTATTATCTTTTCTTTAGTGAAAAGTCTCAATCATATGGTTTGGTAGGTAATTCAGTTGGCACTGACAATTAACCGATGTCAAAGTAACGAATGATTAACAATCTTTAATTCAAATCACCATTTGGATCAATTACTGAAACTTCATTGATCTTCTTAATTGATTACCAATAACCCATTCATTCTATAGACACCTTTAATGTACCAAGCAGAATCTATAATTAGAAGTTAATTTCGAAGTCACGTATCTTTTATATCAAATCAGACAACCAAAAAGCTAGCTTATTTTCAAATTCAGCAATTATTATTACAACATTTGATTTCAACTCTAGATAATTACATAGATCTCCAATGATATGGTGAAATTTGAATTTAAAAGAAAATAAACGAATACTCCGTATTACTTGGATAGGCTTTGTTCATAAAGTTAAAACTGATAGTAAGAGTATCGATTGGGATAAGACTTGGATGTGGCTCATCTTGGTAAGGCCAGCTTAAGGTTTATACTTTATACCTATGGTTTCTTCTAGACTGATGAGTTGGCTTCATGTCCATGTAATAAACACTTGTTAAATTATTTGATCTAATGTGGCATGTGCTACATATCCATCCAACACAGAAAAGCTTTTCAAAACCGTGAGCCAATTAAATGGATAATTAGAGGAATAACTAGACTAAGCTTAAGTGCATTGTAATGCTTTTCAAAAAACATATATCATGTCATTAATCTAATAAAAGTATCATTGGAAACAAGATCGTGGCCGCAGTAGCCAAGGATTAGTAGTAGCGGAGAGGTCCATGCTAGGATGAAATTAAAAATAGGAATTAATTATGTACCAAAAAATAGGAATTAATTAATGGCAATATGTAAATTGTTCCACCTCACTCTAGGATGAGTATGTTCTAAACTCTCTCGGACCGTGACCGAATAATTAGATATGTGGAAGGATGTTTCGTTAACCGGACAATGACAATAAGACAATACATGGACCACTTCTAATGCCCCGTGTTATGCCATTTGCACATGATTGTCACATCATTTGAACAATATAGACTTCTGCTACAAGTCGCATGTTACAACACAACAAGATGGACTTGTCATACATCTACTTGACCCATCACAGGCTGAAAGTCAACTATCTACAAAGTACGGACCTGCTAGATAAATATGACATAGGAAAATCAATTTTTGCTTGTCTGGAGCAGGTCCGACAAGGCCCCTGAGTCGGCTAGGTCCTTGGCATCTACAAGAAATATTCCTCTCACTTATGCGTTATAAATAGGGGATTCTTCCTATAAGGAAGTTTATATATACTCACTCACTTAGTTATTCTCTGTCTCTTACTATTATTCACTCACTCTTACGTCATTTATCTTTCTCATATATTAACTTGATCGTTGAAAAACCTTTTCAGACACCTTTCTTAACGCTTTCAAGCATCTCTCATGTGACATTAGAAGTTTCCGCATCAACTTCCATACACCAAACCTCACCCTAGCAAGACTGAAGAACAACCATAATGAGGAACAATATGGATTTAAAATAGTACACTAGAGTATTAGTAATGATATTTAGTATGATTTAATGCATCACCTTTTGTTCATTCACACTCTTATTGAAAACTTGCCCAATCTTTACATGACAATGGTGGACCGTTTGGACCCTTTACTGTGTTATGTCCCATCTTTAAATGATATCTATTACCCAAATATAGCATGCTATATATTGAGCTTTACGCAATCCCTATAAAATAAAGTTTCCCCCCTAAGCAAGCAAATAGATTACGAATCATATCTTCAACTTTTTTTACTTCTCCTATGTATCACCACAACTACCAACTTCTCTTTGTACTCTTTTTGAACTCAAGCTTCGTTTTAATCAATCATTTGGTCCAAGTTGGCCCTACCACGCTGCTATGAGTAAGTAAAGCTTGATGAAGACAAGTACCTGATTAACTACCATGCCTAATGGGCCAACTTGCCAAGGATTTTTTAGAACATGCTTATATTTGTGGTTTGTTTTTCTCCTTAGTTTATATCCATTTTCATTTCTTTTAATAATTTTATGAAGCACATATACTGTCCCACAAAAGTGTGTCATTTCATATGTTACTGTTTGTGATAAAGTAAAAAAATATTTAAATTAAAAATTTATTAATTAAATATATTTTGATCAATCACAAGAAGTACCGTATGAAATATTATACTATGTACACTTATAATTTTAAGGATGGCCTTTAGGACTTGTGCCTGTGGGGTATTATATTTCTAACGGTCAGTATGTCTGAGTTTTATGCTGAGAATTGATTTGGAGATTGTGTTGAAGATTTCCTCTGGCCCATTTAGTTGGAGAGCTACCTTATCATCATACCCTATATTTGCGATAAAGGGTCCAAACACAATGAATGTCTATTTCTAGCTGATTTTATGGTTTGAAAATTTGTAATTAACTTGTGAAGACACCAACGCTTATCATTAGTTATCAACATCACTAATTTATTTTCTTAATCCTTTTTTATGTTTCAAAAAAAGAAATAAGTCTATAACTTTTTCAAGAGGTCCCCCATTATAATCATTAATGCCAACATCCTAATATCACTATGTCTTAAATATATTTAATTGTGGAGTAGTTCAAATATAATCTAATGCGTCCATGCGGATATGATCACAACTATCACCATCCGTAACTAATCGGCATTAAACCATTATGATTTATGATCTTATGTATTCTAAACATCATAATGAAATGATATTAAACCTCAAGCTATTATATATTTAAACATTATAGTATATATATTTCATTAAAGTTATTTTACGATGGTCTATTATACATATAATGATATAAAGATGTCATGCTTGTATTGTTTTACTAAAAATATAATAATTGACAGGTATTAGTGTATTACTGAATTAACGGAAAATAATTAGAACTAATTAATATTAACGAGTATTATAAAATAAGATAAAGTAAAAAAGAATTGTTATTATATATTCAGTACTTGAAAAACTAATCAACTTCAATTTCGAAAACATATTTTCTCCTACTATATTTCACACTGTTTTAAAAATTACAAGACAAAATATCATAGCTATGCGAATTGGCAAAATAGCACAATTCTTTTGAAAGAGCGTCTGCCCAAAATGATGGTTTCCAAGTCCAAAGAAGTAAAGGAAGTTAGATGAGTTAGAGGCCCATGGGCTACGTCACCCAAAAATGGATAGGGTCCAAATTAAAACAAAAGATGAAAGAACAACCGGAACCGGAAACAGTGTGGTGGATATAATAATTTATTCTTTTAAGTAAGAAATTAATCTCTTTCAAAATATATGATTGTTCCTTTTAATAAGTATTGCTCCTAGGAATTAAATATTTGACATTTTAGTCACCCTACAAATCTAGTTAGATCTTAATCACTAGACTAACTAATTTATAACTGATGTAAGCTTAGAGTGGATAACCTTGTATATAACTTAATCGCTTAATTATCAATATAATGCAAGCATTTTTTAAACTTCAATTTACTTTTCATAATTAATAATTATCAATTTATTATTATCTGATTTAAGAGACAAAACAAAAATGTCTTTCAACCTATGATGCGATTTACACTTTCTAATTTATATTCATCATATCATTTTTATTTTCTGGTTTTTCTTCTTAAATAAGAATAATTATTGATTGTTTTTGGGCAAGAGAAAGCGAGAAGAAAGATGTATATGTTGTTGAAAAAAACTGGATATTATGGGACCGAAACAATAATAAAAATAATAGTTATCATTGTGAGAAAAATATATGTTATTCTTATTTTATGTAGAGTTATAATAAAAATATTGAGATCCAAATAATAATGTATATTTTATTTGATGTTATAGATGTTGTAATTAGGTAATGCACGACATTGAGAGTAAGTCTAGGATGAGAACGAAAACGGGTAGGCGTGGGTAATGCTTTCGTGTTCCCAAACCCATAATGTTTGCGAGTACTATGTTGGTGATGAGTATTTACGAGTATCCAATGAATTTTTGATTTTAATTATATATTTATATAATTTGTAATAATTAATATGTAAAAATAATTATTATATGAATAATATGATATATATTTGTGATCATAGTCAAATATGTGTAATTTATTATGAAATAATAATAAAATATATGATATATAATCTTAAAATAATAATAAATATATATAAAAATTTAATTAAAAAATAAATTGGCGGGTACCCACGAGGCATATATCATAAAACTCGTTATCACATATAAGCTACTTTTGTGGGTACCCGTTGTAGATATTTTCATGGGTCAGATTTTTTTGTGATCCCTAAATCATATGCCCCAAATCATATATTAATTGATTAAAAAATATATTTAAATTAAAAATTTAATAATTAAATATATTTTTAACTAATTACAAGTGATAATACATGAAATAATATTTTCTTTGAGATAAAAAATTACATCCCTTAAAAAAGTATTGAATAGGAATGCCCAACTTCACTTTGTAGCTTAGGGATTAAAGATGATGGCACATGTACTTACAAAAGTTTTAGTGCCCATACTTAATATTATTTTAAATAAAAAATTATAAAAGTAAATTTTATCCCTCACATTTAAGCATTGGACTTAGTTTGACTTATTCGTTACCCTTCATCTCACCTTGTCTCCATTTTGTTAGAATTAAGTATAATTCTTTACTTCAATTACTTATCTTTTGTTTTATATTGATTTATACTATTTATTTTAGAATTTATTTATCACAAGAGATAAAAGCCTCAAAAAGTTGATTATTATCATATTATCAAAATATAAATTTTGAGATGGATAGAAAATTTAGTGGGTAACAATTATCATATCACTTATTTATCAGTATTGTCAAATAACAGTAATAATTTATAATTAGTGACATTTTAGAGAAGAATAAAATATGGACAGAAAAACACTCTACCTTTTATTATAGAAGAAGTACGTATAAATTATACATCAATTTATAGTTTATTGTTTTTTAAAAGTAATAATAACATGTAAGTACAGATATTTATTTTTTGTATAATTGCAATAATCCAGTTAACCAGATTCCGTCTTTAATATTTTTCATTCATTCATTCATTATTGTTTATTGTTTTTTAGAAGATAAGAAAGGGGTTTAAGGCACTGGATGCGTGGTTTTTGTATATACCACCATGGTTTTAATGGGGTTGGTGGGTTTTTGTCCCTTCAATTAAAACTCCCAAATTTTATATTAATAAAAATGAAAACTTGAAACACCCACAGAAAGAAAAAGAACACAACTTTTTTGTTGATTTTAGATTCCAAATTCCCATAGATCTTTGCATCTTCGCACAGTTCCCGGGTTTTTATTATCCTCCATAATTTCACACATTTACGTCGCAAATGGTTTTCCTCGCAAATCTCGTTACTTGATCGCAATTAATCAGGTGGGTGACGTTATGCACGTTAATCTTTCTGAATTTCGGTTTTCTTCCGTCGATCTCGTGGCTTGTGCTAATTCTGCATAGATAAGTGTCGTTGAATTTCGGAGATGCAGAATTATGGTTGCTTCTATGCAATTTTGTTCTAAAAATATTATTTTTTTTCCACCCCTTGAAATTTTTGGGTTTTGGGATTGAGAAATTCAGATCCGATCGTGGATGTTAAGACCCTGTTTGGCGTAAGTAACTGGGGTTTTCCTTCATTTCAATTCTAAAATTTTGATCTTGTGTTTGTGGGCATTTTTTGGTTGAATTTTATGGTTCCCCTTTCAGATTGTTGATTTTCCCTAAACTCAACTTTGTGAGTCCGTGAACTTGTTTTTGGCTTTGCTTGTGTTAACTTTCATTTTGTGGTCCATTCACCATTTAAAGCGTGTACTTTTTTCTATTTATGAATTTAATTGCTATTCTTTTTATGTGAGATCTGATTTATCTTCAGGTGATTCACCGGATCTCTGGTTTTCTAATTGCTGAGATGTGGATTCGTCTTTCATTGTGTTGTATGTGCAGTTTTGCTTATTTATGTGTTCTGTATCTTACTAAGAGTTAACCATTTTTGAGTCAACATGGTAACTTTTTGTGTTGTTTTAAATTTTAAATCTTTTCTTAATTGTTTCTATGTTTTCAGTTTGGGCAAAAAATGTGATAACAGCTGGAGGGATTTTATGATTGACCTCTTGTTGTCTGGCTCCTATATTTATTTATTTTCCACTAATTTTGCACACCTTCTATGCCAAATTAATATTTTGATTTCTCAGTTCTCCTTTTGCATTCATGCTGCATGATGAACAAGTCTTAATTGTCTCCTCTAAATATATGTAGATAGAATTTGCCCTTTACGGTGAAACTTTTCTCAAAAAGCATACCTTTTCTTGCTGTAGTTTTTGAGGACTCAATACTGTTTGGAACAGAGAGTTGTTTGGTTTTTTAACATGTAAGTCTTCCTTTGGAAATTGAAATTGTTGAAAATATATTTTGATGGTGATAGTTTGATATTATTCATACGAAAATGTACTGGCTAATGTTTGACTTCTTTCCTACACGGTGTAGCAAAATTCTAACAGCTAACATGATACATGGTTCTTCATTTTTATGGCAGTGGCAAGGATCTGGAATACTGATGCTTCTGATTAATTAATGCGTTATATATGTTCATGCTATGGTGAAGAGGTTAGATTATGGATTCAGGGGCTTTCAGGTCCCCCCTACTGCTAAACGTCATAGATCTACAAGAGTAAGTCATTGCTACAATTATGGCAATTGTTGTTCCCTTTGTTTGTGCTTTGAACTATATTCTAATCCCTTAAGTTTGGATTTCTTCAGAGGAGGGGTCCTTTCAAGAAGTCAGCTGAGGATGGCCAAGCTTGTGCTTTTGAACTGCTTGCATCTTTAGCTGGCGAGCTGTTACAGGAGAGTGAAAGTTCTGCTTCTAACAATGCTTCTGAAGGAAATCATCATCCTTCCTTTAGCCACACCCTTGTTGAGAAGGAAAGGCAAGGTGAAGTTAGGCCATTAATGGCAAAAGGAATTCACAATGGAAGTTGTGCAGAGAGTATTTTATTTACTGAGATGGAATCACAAAAGAGTAATCAGAAATGTCTTGAACATGCTGAGACTGACTGTATAGTGCAATGTGTTTCAGTTAATAATAATAGTAATTCAGAGTGTTCGGAAAAAGTTGAGGCTGGTTTGATGTCCAAAAATTGCAAATGCCGGAATAAGTTTGTGCATCATTCTAATAGATTAGTAGAAATACCTGAAGATGTTAGGGAGTCTTCTGATGCTAATGTAAAGAATGGATTTAGGTGGGAACAGGTGGTTAGCAATTCAGTGTTCAAGGGACTGCCTTTGGGTAACAAATTTTGTTTGAAAGACCCATCGGAATTGTGTGTTAACTCTCCCTCACTAATTAACTCAAACAGTAATGTTAAATCTCCATTTTGTGGGGATCTGTTGCTCAATGCTTCAATTTCCAGGCATGGGAATAATAATAAGTTAGGTTTTAGAGATGATGACGAAAACTTTTTAAGGTGCAACAGAGTTTGCACCAAGTCAAAGGCTGTTAGGCCTCCACAACGCATTGCACGCCGAAGAATCAGGCAGCTGCTGACTTCCAAACGCTGGAAGGTTGCTCCAAAATTGAAGGATTGTGAACATTCTAGAACCGGTGAGGTTGTTGACAACTTGTTTGCTACCTAGTTCTTCATTGTTTGATGTGTATTATGTGTATGAGTTAGGTTGTTTTTTCTCACTGAAATTAATATAGAATTTGCAGATGGGGGAGTAAAACCTCTTTATCGTAAGAGGAAGACTTGTTATAGTTTTGAAAGATCTCGGCAATGCACTCTTTTCAAGAGGAGAAAATTCTTTGGTCGGAGTTCAGTGATAACTTCTGATGGTGGATTCAGCTGGGATAGTGTGTCTAATTCACCAGATAAAGGAATGGATGGAGACAGCTCTAATTCATCTATAAAACGGCAAGCCTCTAATGATTCTCATGGTAATTAATTGTGTGCTGTTCATTAATTTTGGTTAGCTTGATTTTTCATCCACCTTTTAGGAATTAATGTTTTGTGTATACCTCATGTCCAGTGAAATTCAGCATCAAGTCTTTCAGGATACCAGAACTTTATATTGAGGTCCCCAGAACTTCAACTGTTGGCTCATTAAAGGTATGGATATATAGTTTGTCTTATTTAAAAAAAAAGTATTGCTGTTTTAGGTGGTCCTTGTCTGCGCATTCAAGTGGCTGTGTAGAACATTCTGTTAATGCATTTTTATCTTTTATGAAAAATTAGAGGGCAGTCAAGGAGGCAATAATGGGAATGCTTAGAGGTGGAATGCATGTTGGTGTTCTTCTTCAGGGAAAAAAGGTTAGAGGTAACAACAGAACTCTTCGGCAGACTCGTATATCTTGTGAAGAGAACCTGGATAAACTTGGTTTCGTGTTGGAGCCCAGTTCTCTGCGAGCTTCTCCAGCTGTTTGTGTTGGCGAGCCTTCTCAATGCAAAACACCTCAACTTACCAGGTGAGCCAAAGTTGATGACATGATTTTCTCTTTGCCATAACTTTATATGATGATTGATGTCAAAGTTATGATAAATGGACAAAAGCTAGAAATATACTCAATTCAGTTTTTAGTTAAAAAGTCTGGTTATGGTTAAGCTCTAATCAATTAAATTTTCTACTGTCTATACAACTAATGTCATAATTTGATTTTTCTAGGTCCCCAGAAGCTCGTGTTCTAGATTCAGGGATTAGTGATGCCTTACAGGATTCCTCCTTTCTGACAAACGCGAGCAACCTTGTTGAAAGTAATCACGAGTCGACGTCTATCTCCACTGACACTGTAGTTGACAAAATAACAACGGATGCCAGAGCACTAGTTACTGTTCCCACTAGTAGCACAAAAGCATTAGCTGTGATTCCTGCTGGTCAGAAAACCAGACACTCTGAGCTTGTACAGCGTCGAACCAGGAGACCGTTCTCTGTGTCTGAAGTTGAAGGACTTGTTGAGGCAGTTGAGGAACTTGGAACCGGAAGGTTTGGGTTGATGTTTATCAGTTTCATCTGTAAGAGACATGAGAACTTGGTTGCTGACAGTGTTTTATTAATGCAGATGGCGTGATGTAAAGTTGCGAGCTTTTGAGAATGCAGACCATCGGACTTATGTTGACTTGAAGGTACTCTCTTTTATCATGTCTCATCCCCTCATAATGTTGGTATGTTTAACTGTTGAATGGTCTGGCCTATTATTGTGTACAGGATAAATGGAAAACATTAGTGCACACTGCAAAAATCGCCCCTCAACAGCGGAGAGGAGAGCCCGTCCCTCAGGAGCTCTTGGACAGAGTCTTGGCTGCCCATGATTACTGGTCTCACCACCAAGCCAAGCAGCACGGGCTGCATGGCATGCATCACCAAGATGGAACCATGAAAGACACAGTGTTGATCGCATCCAACCACATATAATGGATGATGTAGAAAGAAATTTATGTTAACTTGCAACCGTGGAAACACAAACTTGTACATTTTGTGATTCAATTTCAGTAACATTTTCTTACCATGTTGCTTGCCAGCCTTTAATTTCATGCAGGTTGGCATTTGTAAATGAATTGAAGGAATAAGGTTGTTCTCACTGTAACTGGTGTTTTTCTTTTTATCAAAACAGTTTCGTGAAAGTGTACAAATGTTAATGCAACCTGACCGCATAACAAAGTAAAAGAAACATGTTCACCTTGTTATTTTCTGTCTAGTACCTGATTCCAGTGTTATGTGTCCTTTTTACTTACTGTATTTTTTCACACGTGAGCCTCAATTATTGTCATTATCTACTTTGTCTATTGTTCAGTTTTTCTAAGGTAAACCAAAGACAAAGTGGACTTTGCACATCGTGGTCATGAAGGATATTCCTCACCTCTTTTAAGAGGCTTCTTCAGTTGGTGGTGTCGAGATCTTATACTAACCTACGAAGTTGATGGGCTGAGATAACATTACAAATAGAAACATCCCAAAATATTATTAATGTCTAAGTCTACAACAATATAACATAATCACTATAATATTTATATAATGTCCTTCCAAAAAATGAAGAATTTAACAACAAAGTCTGAAAATAACAATTTATAGGCAATATCTTATAAAACTCTAGGACAATTGAACTAGAAATTAATCAATAATACTTAGAGGATGAAGAAATAGAGGCAACAAAGCAAATCAGATCAACTACTTGAAGACTAGTCGTGGACGCATGATGTCACATATCGACAAATTTATATCATAGGTGCACCTTGACTGAAATATTACAGTCTTGGTGTACCTTTTAAATTAATTACCAAACTAGTGTAGCTTTTAGGAAATCAGTAATGGAATTGGCGATTTATAGAGAACTCAGCAATAGGGTTGCCGAGTTTCATATTTTTTTCCTGCATCCACCAAACTCGTCCTTCCATTTGCCGACTTTCATACATATATCTATATTTAATAATCGAATAATACATTTATATTCATTTATATGCTTCTTCTTCCTCTACCTCTCCTTAAGCTATTTTCATTTTTTATTCATTCATTCATCACGGTACATAATAATATATTACTTAATAATATGCCAAACCTTTGTTGTAAGAATCAAAATTCTGATTTCGGAAACGACATCATACTTGAACTTTATTTCTGAGTGTCGTGCATTTACAGGTGCAACTATGCAATATATTCACTCTCCCTTCTCACCTTTGGGGTCATTGACCCTACACACTCTACTCTTTTGGTCTTTAATGCAATGCCTAAATTCATTAATGAGTAGACCAAGTCAATTGAGGAAACAAAAATTATGTTATTGTTTGAAGGAAGTAAAATAGAAAATTATTATTTTTACCAAAAGCATTAGTGATGAATGAAACAGGTAGTATATTATTATGTACAGTGATCAATGAGGGAAGACAAATGAAAATAGCCGGAGGAGAGGGAGGGTGAGAAGAAACATATAAATAAATATAAATGTATTATTTTATGATTAAATATAAATACATGTATAAAAGTCGGCAACATAAATGGCAATTTGTAAATATGAAAGTTCCATTGCCGAGTTTCCTATAAATCGCCAACACACTGTCGATTTTCTAAAAATTATACTAGTTTGATAATTAATTTAAAATGTGCATCAAAACTGTAATATTTCAGTCAATGTGCACCTATAATGTAAATTTGCCGTCACATATCTCACATTTACAATAGAATAAATAGTAAATGCTAGAGCAAAATCATATCTTTAAATCTAGTTTGTCTACTAATCAACTAACCATTTATTATTTATTATGATAAAAATGTACGCACCAATGATATAAGAATTTTTATATTGTTGCTACATTATCTACTATTCATTTTTAATCATCATTGACTAATAAATAAAAATATATAAGTGAATAATGTACTGAATGTGTATAATTCTTTATACTCATTTATTATTTTGTTTTAATTTCAAATTAATATTCTTAACAATAATAATATTTAAACACTATGTTTAGTGTTTTAATTAAATTAATTCTAAGTTGCAGAAGAATATATGAATATACTATAAATAAATAAATAAATAAATAACATAAATATTTATGGAAGTAGTGACATTTTTAGGGAACTCATTGATGAGATCCACGACTTTGGAAGAAGTCGTGGACTAAGAATGTGACTTTCCCGACACATTTTCTCTCATCCATAGAAGTCGTGTTTTCCATCTACTACTTCTCTTTTTTAGAGGTCGGGTACCCTAAACATGATTTCCATTGTATATTAGTAATAAAAATACGGTGTAGCCTAATAAGAGGTCTATGGTTTCATAGTAATCCAAAAACCAATAGGCCAAAGCATATTTTTGTTATTGATATAGAATGGAAGTCGTATTTACACTACACGATTTCTAAAAAAAAAGTGAAAGGGTCAAGGAAGTCACATTCCTGGTCTACCACTTCGCAAATCTTCCATAAATATTTTAAAACATTGAATATCCACGTAATTTTTTCCCATAAAACCCTTAAACCCTGGTAGTGGAGCGTTCTGAGAAGAAGAGAATTGTGATGGGTGGTGGCGGTGGAGGAACAGCTGATTTCTTCTACAAGGAGGCGCAACGCCTTGGGTACGTGGCACGCTCCGCCTTTAAGTTGGTTCAGATACAGAAACAACACAAGCTAATCAAGCCTGCTTCTTCCGTTCTTGACCTTGGCTGTGCTCCCGGCGCGTGGCTTCAAGTCGCTTGTCAGAACTTAGGTCCTCTCCGCAATGGTGGCTTCGTTCTCGGCATCGATATCAAGAAGGTCAAGGTTCCTCCCATTCATTGTGACTCAAGGGTTCAAACTATATCTGCTGATGTCATGACCCTCCCTATACACCAACTTAGATCCCTTTCTCCAAAGGTACACCACCCTAAACCCTAGAATGATTGCTTAATTTTTCAATAGTAACAATGTTATTACAGATATTATATTTCATTATGTGAATGTGGTATTACTCACTTGAGTAGTTGAGTTCAATTGATCAAGTGTTTGATTTGTGTTGTGCAGCAAAAAGGATTTTCTGTGATACTATCAGACATGTGTCCATCAGTTTCTGGAATCACAACGAAAGACGCGGCTTTGTCGGTTGAGCTAGGAACACGAGCATTCAATTTGGCTGTTGGCAGAGCTTCACCAGTTTATGTTGATGACGATGATGATAATCGGGAGGAACAAGCTGGTAATGATTCATCCAATGGTGTATTGCAAATTGGAGGGAATCTTCTTATAAAACTTTTGGAGAGTGAAGATTCTAGAGGTGCTTCAGTTTTTAAAACAGCATATGACTATGAGTTATTTCAGCTGATTTTGTTGCTTAATTTCTTTGAATATTTATGCTGCAGAGGTTGGCCAGATTTGTAAACCATTCTTTACAAAGACATCATGGTTGAGACCTAAAGCAACAAGACCTTCATCAAGAGAGATCTATTTGATATGTCAAGGTTTAAAGCCACACGCCAAGATATAGATTTAAAAGAATGTTCTTCGAGTTCGCAACCCACCAAAATTTAATGGTGGATTGTACTAGTGAGGTGCTGATCAGTGTTCAAATCCTAGAACAACCTCCTTACATACAAAGTGAAGCTTGGTGTAGTGACTTTCCCTGAGTCTCATGGCATTTAGCCGCCTTTTTTATGCTTGGGCTTTTTAGAGTTATTCTCAATTTGGGGGAGCACTTTCATCGATAATTTTTAAAGATATTTCTTGTATGAATGTTACAAACGTGCAGAATACAAATATGCAAGTTGTAACCAGAATTTGATGGCTGTTATTTATGGAATGCAATGCACTGCCCCCATTGTTAGTTTGTTATAAGTAAGCACTGCAATGCTTTCTGATATGTTAAGCATGATCACTTGATCAGAATCCAAATTTATTACTTTGTGCATTTCTCTGTACATTGTTGAACCCTAATTTTTGCACGTCTGCTTTGATGTTTAAGTAGTGCATATGAATTGTGTATTGTAATTCATTATTTTCTTTGCAAGTATTCTTTTGAGAATGAAGGAATTGGTTCAGAAAAGTAGAAAATACTCAGTAGATAGAAAATAATGGGATTCTTATTGAATTTCACTCTTCTCCAATTTGCTCCAATCCCATGTTTTCTGGGTACTACTAAGTATTTATCATCCTTTTGGGTAAGGAACTAATATCTTTATGTCATACTGTGAATCTAGTAGGTTCTTATACCAATATCAGGTTGATGCTCCAATTCCATGTTGTTAATGCGTCAGAAAGAAAAAAAAGACTAATTGGAGAATCATCAAAACATACTTGTATAATTTATTGACATTTTTAAATGACTTTACACTTCATAACAATTATTTTCCCCATAATTCCATATACGGAATAATTACAAAAAAATAATAATGAATTTTTCCTCCTTTATCTTCATCACTCCTTCCTCTTCCTCATTCGGAATCATCGAATTTGGGTACGTCCCAATGACCATAGTGCTGTATCTTTAACAGGGGTCTGAAACAACACGAGAAATGAGTCAAATAATGAGGCCTAGCATTGGGGAGGATTAGAATCAAGTTAGTAACATTGCTTACAGGTGCTTTCATTGATGGGAAGATATTCCAGAATCGCAGTGTCTCATCCCCTGCACCAGTAACTATTGTCTGCAAGAGGATCCCAAAAAATAGAAATTATTGAAAAAGTTCCATGTTTATAAGGCAAGTGTGAGAAATGATTTGGAAGACTCTTCTATAAACAGAATTATGGTATTTGATGTGCAAAAGTTTTCATTTTATAGAATGGATTAAGTATCTTTACTAGTGCAATTTACAAGTATTTGTGTGTGTATCAGTACCACGCCACAAGGATACATGCAGTACCTGGCCATCAGGGGACATAGCAAGGTAAAGCACTCGCATGCTGTGACCAGTGAGCGTTGTAACCTTTGCCAATGATGGATATTTCCATACCATAATCTGATTCTGTGAGTAGCCATGAGTACTAACCAACTCATTCACATTTTTACTCCAGGCAAGGTTGCACACCTGCATGACCATGCATTAAATTTGTAAGACAATGCTTAATGTAAATATGGACACTTGTAATAGAAATCGCAGTAGACAGAAAAAGAGCTAAGAAATAAACCTGGCTCCCAGTGTCAATATAATTTAATTGATGCCCATTTGTTGTGTTCCAGAAGCGAATGCACCTATCTGCGGTTCCACCTCCGGATGCAAGGAGGTTGCTCTGGTGAGGTGACCAAGAAATGGCCTTCACTGCAGCTGTGTGCTCTGTAAGTCTCAAAGCTGGTTGCTTAGAGTGTTGATTCCACACCAATAGCTGCTCATATACAAAACATGACATTAGAGATGTGAAATAATTTATAACTTACAGGACTTATAGAATGAAGCCATATCCATGTCTTCTTTATTATTATTATTATCATGATATAATTTTGTAAAGGAAATGAAGGGAAGAGGCATACCTGATTATCATTTCCACCAGATGCAAGTTCCCTATCATCACTGGACCATTTCAACCCACACACCTGTAACATTTAGAGATAAACAGGTTCAGACTTGTGAACAAAATATCATAAGTTCTAAGTATATTTGTCAATTCCTTGTGCTACCTCAGACTTGTGTCCCACAAGCTGGCTAATGTAGTCATTTGAAACCCTCATGTCATGCTGAAGTATGTTCCTATCCCTGCTTCCTGATGCCAAAATGCGCGAATTCCACGCCAATACACCCGTTCTTGTCTGATGCCCACCCAATGTTCTGACTCTCTTGCAGCGAGTTCCATCCCAAATCTGTATCATAAGTGTAAATTGCTCTCTTATTCTCAAATGAAAACCTTCATAAAATACATGTAAATATATGATATCTAAACAAGCTTAACAAGGTGTACCTGAACTTGACCAAGACAAGTACCAATGGATATATAAGAACCTTCCTTGGTCCATTGCACAGAACACACACCATCATGAGGCCCCAAGTCACATAATCTGGTCACCTGAAACCACATTAACCAAATGTCAATTCATCAAAAGTTCAAAATCATAATATCATGGAATTAGAAGTCATAGCAATTTCTTTGAAGACTTGCCTTGCTGTTAGAAGCACTCCAGAGATAAACACTAGTACCCAAACCCACGGCTAGAACATTCTGAGAGGACCAGTCCACAAGATTTAAGTAAAAATCATCCTGAAGTGATGGAGCATCCAGAATCTGCAATCAACAATTACAATTCTTAATCAATTCATATAATTCTAATCAGCCCATAGTCATACTTCATATCATAATTTTTCAATGTTAGTATGCTGTCACTGCGTCAGCTAAAAATTTAGCTCAACCATTATTTCTTAGTAACCATTCCATACATCTATTCAATTCAATCCATTCACAAAACAACTATCTTAACCATATTGTACATCGCAAGTTCACAACCATAATATTGCAGTTTCATCTTTAATAATTATATTTAAAATGTTGGAAAATGTAAAGAGGATGTTAAAAACACTTATATAGTAATGAACTAAATGAAGTAAAAGAATAGAGGCATGCCTTGTGGGGTGTTTTGGGAACTTTTCGGGGAGGTTTAGGAGGAGTGGAAGTGTCAGAAGAGAGTTCATTACGGTGTCCTCCTAATGTGGAAGGTGAAGAAAATGGTGAAGTGGGTCCACATGAATCTGTCTTGAATCGAAGTATGTTCTTACTAGGACTCATGATACTAGGCGATCCTGATCCTGATCCATGACCTGCATGAGAAGAAGAAGGAGAAGCAAAATCAGAACCAAATAACTCAGCTCTTAATAACCTCGAATAAGCTTCATTATTGATGCTATTTCCTCCTCCGACACCGTTATTATCTTTAACTGGAGAAGGTTTATCGAGGAGGGCGAAGGCATAGAGCCTTGAGGATGATCTGCAAGGTATGAATCTGTCACTGCAGGTTGAAGAAGATTTCGAGGTTGAAGAAGGTGAAGAAAGGTTTGTTTTTGAAGGTGAAGAGAGGTTGGAAATGGAGAGTGGTGATGAAGATGAACATGAGAACGTGTCAAGCCGCAGTGAAGTTCCAGACATTGTTGCTGGCAGCTTCAGACCCCATTTTTTTGCTTCAGGTGATTCCATTCCCATTGTTTCTTCAATTCCTTTCTTTTTCTTTCGCTGGGTTTTCTGTCTTCTGTTTCTCTCTCTTCAACCAAAGGGAAATAGTGAGTTACACAGAGAGAAAGAGAGAGAAGTTTTTTCTTTCAGGTGAAGAGTGAAGAGTAAAGACTACAACGGTCAAATTGTGGGAGGTTTTATACGAGGATTGGATTTTAATTTCCTTTTCTTTTTAATTTCTTGTACAAAGGTCGCTCCAACGGTCAATTACCAATTTGGCTCCAAAGAGCGTTTTATCACTTTATGCAACCTATTAGTCATTTGTCTGATATCCTTAGTTGTTTGGGTCCCCTTCTAATATGTACTACCCATTTTTAAGTGAATGTATATGTACTTTATCATTCATTTGAATTACTTTTTTTAAAAAATTAATAATAATTAAGTATCAATGATAAATAATAAAATGACAATATATAAATGACATTATATAAAATTTATATACTTTTGGTACATGTATCTTTTTCTATTTTTACATAGTGCCTTTGACTAAGATGTTATTTTTCTTTTTCTACAAGAGGATTAAGAACTTCAATTTTCATATTCATCATTTACGAATCTTTGACTAATTTTAACTATATGGAATCACTAACTGGGAAATGAAAACATGTTTTCAAAGTTATAGATTGTTATGAATATTTGGTTTTGAAATTATTGTATTTTTATATTATCATGATTAAGGCGATTATTGGCAATATAACTCTCATTCTAAGTATTTAATGCAACTCTATTTATATTAGGAGAAAATCTTAGATAAATATGTTTACAACTATCATATTTAGAGATAGATTCATTTATGTTTTCTTGGTTTTGACAAAATTTCAATTAATTTTTAATGTATTGTCAAACTTTTATTTATTATGTTTACATACATATTCTTCACATAAGTTTTTCCCTGAAACTTGAGACTACTATTAATGCTAAGCAATTCATGCTTTCAACGAGTTTTAATTATTTAACTTTATTCAAATCAAATTTTATTGTGAAACAGTTGATATATCGTTAATAAGCCTTAGCGTTTTCTGTCGGCAAAGGTTACTATTCTTATTAAAAAATCAGTGTATGGTCTGTTACCCATGCCGATTTTTATCGGTTTGAAGTTCTATATTCTTAATAGTTTTTTTAAAAATAAAAAGGTCATTCCCAATTTAAGTTAGATAGGCTTATAGGCCGTCAATTATGTACAGAAAAAATGAAGACGATGAGGAAAGACAATAAACGAGGATAGAGAGGGTGAGTATGAGTAAAAAGGGAATTAGTGTATGTTTTGGTTAACTTTATAAATGTACGTTTTTAGGGAAGTATGGTGAAAAATTGAGGGTGTTATAATTGCATGGATATGTGCATAGAATTAGCAAAAAATATTTATTGATGCAATACTTAATTTGACAATCTTTACACATCACTTTAAAATCTACACCATTTAAATCTTTTAAAACACATGTCATAATCCTATGTGGTACTGGACCCTCCAGTAATGGAGAGGATCCATTTTCATCATAAGGTATTACCAGTATCCAGATATTGGATGAGGCACTCTTACTCATTCCTTATGTTTTCAGCAAGAGGGATGGGTCGGTGGTGACTAACTACGAAAAGAAAGGAGAGTTAAGTCATTTAACGCGTTCACCGCCTTTCCACTATAGCTCCCAATGGGGGCCCATTAAACCCACATACGGGCCCAAATCCCAATATTCATTCCCGCCAAAACTTTGCGGTCTTACGATTTAAAGTCTTTGCCCCTTTCACCTACGTAATCCTATGCCACAGGACAGTGCTTAAGTCCAAAAATCCCTCCCTCCATTTTTAGATTCCACCACACGTTTGCGTAACTCTCCAGCTTCCGCAACAAGCAACCCAACCCACTATAAATAACAACTTAACATACCTTATTCACACACATTCTGAAGTTGGTGATGGATATCGAACAAAAACAAGGTTGTCGGACTCCCGTTCACAGAAGTTGTCGGATACCGGCGGCGAGTGCTTGTCCTCCGGCGCCAAAGAAGAAGCCGGTGGTTTACCCAGCAATGAAAAAGCAGAGGGTTCCACCAAAGGGTGGATACTTTAACCCACCTGATCTAGACCTAATATTCAGAGTTGCGCCTACAAGGGAAGCTATTTTTTACCCTTATCCATAAATTGTGATCTATTTTATCAATATATAGCTAGCTTCTCTGTATTCACCAGAAAGGAATTTATATGTATGCATATATATACAACTTAATAAGTTAGTGGAATAGTGTGCTTCGATAGATTACTTGGTCAAATGAGTTTATAGGTTATGAACTATTATGTGCTTGTGTCGGGTGATATCTGTTAACTGTTGGAACATTTTACGAGGTGAAATTAGTTTTATTCATGAATTATAAGTTTTAACATCTTCTTTGAAATTGAAATGTAATTCGCTTCTACATACCAAATATACACGTTTGATATTGAATGTGCTTATGTGCGTGTGACTGGAATGATAGATATACAACTATACAAGTTGTAAAGGACCAAAAATACGAATATGGGCTGATCTTAAAGCCCACTCCAATGCGGCCAGTTCATGAAGTTTAGAAGGTGCTCTCCAAACACATGAGCTAAAATATGGGCTGACCCGGTCTGATCCTTTTGACTAAAATGGCTCAAATTTTTAGTTTGGCCTGCTAAAAATGACAATCCAAATGGGCCGGTCCGTCAGGCCAAGCCCATATTGTTATCCTACTAGTGAAGCAATGAGCATGAAGATTATGTATCTGGATGCTATCCTGCAAAAATTGGATAGCTAACATATTTCTTATCAAACTATGATGGAGGATTTATCTATGATATACTCTAGCCCAATCTTTTCCTAGGTTGACCCACACATGAATTAAGGAAATCAAAATATGACAATTGTTATAAATTATTCAATTCTTGAGTTACTACGATTCTTTGACACTCAATTATGTTAAGATATTTTACATGTAATATAATTTGGGACAATAATAGACGATTCATTATTTCCCACCTATAATTTGGTTACCACCTATAATATTTTTACCTCTCTAATAACATTGGAAAGACTTGAACAAACGTATGTTTACTTTTCACAACCAATCAAAATCTTACATATGTTTAAAATAAGTGCAATAGAAGTTTTAGTTATCCATTTTAAATTAAATTTTTAATGACGTCCATATGCTTAATTGAATGGGGTATACGTTCGTTTTTGAATGGGAATTGGAGAGTTTCACCTAGAGATATTGATCGTGAATCAAATCGTAGCGTTGATGCTTTGGCTAACTTTGGTTACTCCATCACTTTTGATTGTATTACTTTTACTTGTATTCCTTCTTTTTTGTATTCCATCGTAGCGTTGATGCTTGTGTCCTAATAATCAATATGAATAAACTTTAGAAAATTGTGGTTCTTTATTATATTATACAAGCACTTTGTACTTGAGTATATTTGTATGAGATAAAATCCCCTCCCTTGAGTGAAATTGCTGAATATGCTACCAGCCAATTAGCCAAAGTATGAAATATGGTAAAATGTTATAGCAAGACACAATAATAATAATAAATCACAACAGAAATATTGGTTAGTGGAGTGTGTTTGTTGTTACAAGACCGTGTCATAGTCCACAGTAATTTTCACCATACCCCAAAAATATTACAACCTCATCTATTCCAGTCTACTTTTCCTTTCTAGCAACATTCAGATGATTTATAGTTCAACTTGTGTGTATATAATACCAAAATAATTCATGGAAAAGTTAAAAGTGGTCTATGTCCGAATTGACTAAAAGAAACATTGTTGTCCTCAAGATCAAAAAACAAGGAGATCAAAATCTAGATAGCGTGGTAAAAATGATGAAAACTGAGAAATAAATAATGCAACCATAATATCCATGAAGTAAAAGCATTCAATGATTCACCATTAATCAGATTCAGTGGTTTGACCTGCGAACTGCGAATCCGTTCATGAATATGGATTTGTGGTGCTTTGGCAGATCAATACGCATGATTTGCATACTGATACTAGTTCCGAAGCGAGGGCTTCAAGTCATCATATCTCTCACCCTACACATGACAAGACAGGGGAGGAGGAGAAAAAACGAAGGTAGTAGTGGAAACACATATATAGAAGAAAGATAAAAGGAAAACCCTAAACTCTAAATGGGTCTCTCAAACTTATTTATTTATTGAACATCAAAGAAAAAAATATATATTAAGAAACCACAAGGAATATTTATCTAATAAATAACTAAAATGATGAAATAATATAATACTAAGGGTTCATATACTGGTTTGCAAAAAATAAGCTTAGTATTTTCAACTAATGCACTAAATCAAGTCCAAGATCTAATATGAATCAAATCCATAATAAAAACAAAAATGCACTCCTTATTTAGTTTGATAAGAGTAACCCAACAAGTGTACCCAATATGTATTTACGTACATACCATATGACATCTGGAGGTGTGTTTAAAGACTCAACTCCAACATCACTGAACAGTAGACATCAATAATATCAAGATCAGGGATGATTACAGTGCATTATCAGATAATGACCCTGGCATCGCCTGATGAAACCGTGCATAACATGTGATTCAATTCAGCATCTAATGGAAAGTTAAAATAGAAAATAAAAGGATTTTAACTAGATAAATTTAATTAATCTCCTAGTGTTAAAGTGAAAGAAATCATCCACAAGAATCTGGTTGTAGCATTAGTCATTTATTGCCGCTGCAGCATCATCAAGATTCTCATATCAAAGGGCTACACTTGATTAAGAGCAACCGGGGACCATCCTGAACCAAAATCCCCTAAACCATGTGAATCTTGATGGTGCTCCAAGAGCAAACAATGACTGTTTTCTTTAGATCTTTGTGATAATCGTGGTCGCTATCTGAGAGGAGAAAACAGAAGAAAAAAGTAGGAAGTATGAAATGGAATAATGGATAAGGTTCCGAGTGTCTGATAAAAAATAGAAAGAAAAAAGAAAGAATGATAGATAAGGATATAGAGCAGCCCTAACCCTAATCCTTTAATTATATCTAAATTCCAATGACGAATATGTAACCACTGGGTAAAGGAAAGATGAGAAAAGTGATTTAAGATCTTGCACAATCTCACACCTCTTTGTTTTTTCTGTTTTAATTCTCGTATCCTTACTTACTATTGTAATTTCCTAAGAAGAGAGATCTATTTACTTTAACAGTAAGTTTTTAAACTTATTCCTCATCTCATTCTAGCTATCAATTTTAGGAAAACCCTTTACTAAAATCTCATGTGTATGTATAGGCCAGCCAAACAAAGCCCAGTTGGTAGCGATTTTAGCTGAGAAGTCTCTATACAAGATTCCAGAAATAAGAACATCAACAGAACAAAAAGTAAAAAGAAAAGTATGAAGAAGTGTTGAAAGGGTAAGCAGAAAGAGTAAAGAAAATTTATGAGAAAAAGCAAGAAGGATAGAATGATGTATTTATAGACTAGGTCGAGAGAGTGGGAAGGGAGAGCGTGCGTGTGCTGTGCACTTATGAGGGTCGAGATTGGTTGGTGTTTTAGATCTGTCAGTCACTGAGAGGGACGAGAGAGGGAGAGAGTTTAGGAACCAAAATCAATCAAAAACTTCAAATCCTCATCGACTTAATTGGTCCTTCATCTAAAGATGGAAACAGTGTGATACCTAAACCTCTCTGAGAGTTGGAATAGAATGGTCTTCAAAATTGGAACATGTATTGAGCCCTATAGTCAAAATCTCAAGGGTCCCTCTCTCCTTCCTTAGGGTTTCAACTTCCTAGTTCCACTGTTTTGATAGAAACCACCCATATTTACCTCTTTTGAGCTCTTTTTAATTTCTAGAGCAATGATATATCTTTATATTAATCTTCCTACTTATAACAAAGTGATACATATTACTTGTAAACCAATCCTTAATAAATTAAGTATTAACTTATGACATATATTATTTTTTTATGAGTAGAAAAATTTAGTGGAAGAATATATCATTTTCCTAATTTTTATATTATCTGATATACGTAAAAGTCTACTAGTTCTCACATCATTAACTCACGTTATATCATCCCCAGCCCTACAGGCTTATGGCTCAGCCTTCAACAATATTCACTTCAGTACTGTATCTCTTTTTTTAATTTTAATTTCAGTTGGGTTAGCTTATCTATGCTCATTAGCCATATATTTAGTGGCAATGATAATTGCACGTTAGCAGTTTTATTTTTTTGATCGGCAAAAGGAAAAGGAAAGATTTTATTAGGAGAAAAAATAATTATAAGAGAGAAAAAGCAGAAAAAAAAAAGAAAAACTAAAACCCTTTACAACATAGACTCAAGACAAAAAATGGGGTTTGTTATCCAGTCCGAAAAAGAGATTTGATCTTTGTCCATCTTCCCATTAATCCAAAGCCAAGAAGTAACCCTAACAGCCTCAAGAATTTTCTCGAGAGAGGAATGTATTGAATTAAAAATAAAGTCATTCATAGACCTCCAGATAGCTCAAATAGTAGCGAGCCAAATGATATTCCAATAGTTTAAGTAACGTTTGTGTGGTATCATGCCCATGTGATTAGTAAAATGATGAATGGGCCGAGAGGAAGAGCTATGTGAATTTTCAGCCAATTATACAGAAGCTGCCAATCTGAATAACTAAAGTTACATGAGGAGAAAAGATGTTGAGAAGTTTCAGATAAGGTTCCCGCTCCAGAAGCAATAGAGACTCCCCTCTTGAGAAGAGCATCAACAGTAGGAATCCGATCCTGGAAAAGTCTTCACGCAAAAGCTTTAACTTTTAAGGGAGCTTTTAACTTCGAAAGCATACAAAGATGGTTAATATCACGTTAGCAGTTTTATATTATATTGTAAATTACATAGTAAAAGAAAATAAAACATAAACTGTAAGTCTGTAACATAGTCTTTCCCTGCATTTCTGAACTGAACAAAAGAAACCTAAAATGTGAGGTGGAATTTTTTTTGGGTATAATGAATGATATCCCCTCATCCTTTTATAAGTAATATATTAATCTTTCTTAAAGTGTATGATTGTCTCTCTCAATAAGTATTATTTCGAAGAGTCGAACATTTGACCTTTTAATTTATCTCGGGATGCAATATAACCTTACACTAATAGACCAACGCCTTGATGGTAGTAAGGTAGGAATTTGATATTGAAATATTATTTTCTTGTTTTTTGCATAATAGGACCTTTTTGCATTTTTGTTTCATGGGATGATTAGACAAACAAGTGGTTCAATTTGCTGTTTGAGATGTATTTATAAGCTTTACGATCAATGCACCATTCATAAATTATGTGGAAAAAGATATGTACAATTGCAAGCTGTTTCTGGAGTCAGAGATATCTACTTATCATATGCTACCAAAATTATACAAGTGGTAAATTTAAGATGTTCTACATTCATAAATATTGAATAAGTTAGAAGTGTATATAATTGAAAAGACATATAAGTCTAATAATAACTTAAGGTTTAAGGTCATATCCCAAAGATTATTTTTTTACATTAAAACAATTTTAGGAGTAGAGACTCTCTTTACATCAGCTATAAGAAAATTGACCCAACTCAAAAGAGTGTTATCAAGAATTAAAAATCCTGGATTTTGAGAGCAATCCAGATTCACTAGAAAACTTGTGCACTTGTTAGCTTCTTGATAACTATGGCTGATCTTCACTTCCCAATTTTGCTTATGCGAATTGTGAATAGACTTCAGAAGTCTTATACCTCTAGTGCTAAGATTTTATTCTTAGGCAAGCAATCAACAAAGAATGAATATGCAACTCTAAATGTTTAAATCGTTTGTTCCAAGCTAGATTAAGTCATTCTCAAACTTGGACAATTTAGTCACAAATGAATAAATTACAAGTAAACCACCAAACCACTCACCTTTACTCTCTTTAGTAACCCCACACGCCTAGTGGCTAATGAGCACTTACTAGCTCCATCTGTGTTCAAAGTTGAATTTGTTATGGTCATTGCTCATTATTATAGATTATCCACCAATAGTAAGAAAATGAGAAATAAGAAAATGAAAAATATCAACATGATTAAACATTATATACGGTCTCAATCTACCACACAGTAGTTTGGTGTCAATGTTCCACTGAAATTTTTTAAGAGTGATAGTAACACTTAACAATCATACTATAACGCAAAAAATTCCAGGGTTTAATGAGTTTGTTTCCCCCAATAGTTTATTCGTCCCTACACACCAACCAAAAAGATTCTCATTATGTACAACATATCATTTTATTTATTTACACTAAAAGGGTACGGTTAGAAGCGTTGAACACGGAGAAGTGGATCCTCTTTGCCCACGCCCAGCATCAAATTATCTTCCTCGGACTGATGTTTATTTCTCGATCATCTTTTATTAAGTTAATCATTCTCTAATTTCATATTTTATTGAAAATGTGATGCAAGCTTGACGTTTAAAATAAAAGAAAAGAACATATACACGACAATATAATAATTTTATATACTATTACTTTATTATTTATTATTCATTTTTAACTATTATCAGTTATTCAAAAAAAATATATAAATAAATGATGAATGATATATTGACGATACATAAATATTACATTCTTAAAATAAATATTTCCACAAGTGCCTCACAAAAATTATTCTGATTTTTCTAGTTTAAATCATATATTTGATATCCTTGTCTAACAAAAACAATTTTTCTTACAAAAAAAAAAAGAATTTCTACATTCATCCTAATCAAGAATAAAAGAGGCACGGTTAGCTATCATAAATCGATAATAAATCAAAATCAATAGATGATATGGATTAGCTATAATCGATTCCGTGAATTGAATCAATCATATCAATGTGTTTTCATGTGTCTCTTCTTATACTAGTTGCGGCTAAGTTTTAAGAGTCTCTGTTAATTTAGGATCAGATTGTGAGATCCTAAATTGCTAGCATCTGTAGTTTACTGCATATGGAAAACTCTATTTCCTAGCACCAACTCATCGTTTGCCCTTATTATAGTCGTCACTACTTGGGATAGGAATCTGCTATCCCTAATCATGTCTCCAACCACATTCTTAACCAATCACAATAAACCACTTTATGTTTTGTCATGTTCATGTGTATAGTAAAATGGTGGATTAGATCTAATGATAGTGCAGTGCTAATATCCAACTAATTGTAGATTAATTGTCAAACAGAATAAGTAAATTTACATATAAAAAAATGTATTATGTATTTTAGGTGCTGGTTGCAAAGAAGTATAGATGTAGAAAGGTTGTTCTCTTTAAGCTAAAGTTACCCCCTCCGAAGCAAAACATCCAACAGCCCTAAAAAGTAGTTACCTTCAAATATCTAAACAAAGTGATTCAAAGAATGTAACCCAAATTCATTTGTTGAATATTTATCACCACAACATGACAACCACTACACCATCAAACCAGAAAATATTAGCAACAATTAATTTATATTTTTCCACATCATATTAACTATATGTTCTTTATGCTTTAAAGTGCCACAATGGTAGAAGCTACCACTTTGTGGTTTTGGTCCTCATCTAATTAAGTTTTAAACGTAGCAAGTAATTTAAGCGTTTGTAAGAATGCGCCAAAGGGAGAGCAAGTACCACGTAGCCTCTGTATTATTTCTGGTTCACTGATGATAACTGTGAATTACTTTTAATGAAGAATTTTTAGGTAGTCGTGTTCATGTCAATAGAAATCACATCGATCACATTGAGCCACGGCTTTTAAGTACTCGTAGGGAATCTGAACAGTATGGTACTACTACAAGTTGAGTTTGACATTAAGCATAGTGAGTAATAATCGTTTGGGGCTCTTGTTCTTAAGGTAAAAAGAACCCTCTCTCCATAACTTCCATGTTTCAATCATTTCTCTCTCTTTTTCTTCATGCACAAGTAGGGTAGTCTATTTCCTATCCTAAGAGCAATCAATTGAGTGCAAAGAAAATATCTTTTACTCCATTGAAGTTTGAAACTTTCTAGTGTTACTAAAACACAGACGAGGCACAGAAGCAGTGGGAGGGAATGCATATATGGTAATATTGTAACTGCCTGACTTCGGATCACATGCATCAAGTATATATATAAGGAATGATGATGATGCCATGCAATATGGTGAAAGTAATAGATTTACATTAAATTCATTGAATGCATCGTATAATAATGTTATATACGTATGGTACATTTGGACACTTATTATTTTGTTGGAGGGTAATTAAGCTTTGTTGTACTGATAAGGTGGTTATTTTATTTATATATTGAAATGTTATACAAAGTAATGTTCGCTATAATATAACATATACATCAACTATTATAGTCTCATATATTTGATTGTGGGTTCTTTTTTGTTGAACATTTTTTTACAAATTTCACTTTATCCATATATAAAAATTCTGAATTTACAGTCCACATTCTTTTCACAACTCCACTGGCAAGTCACAAACTCAGTTGAAATTCCATTACTTCTTGTATCTGTTTACATCCATAATTAAGTCCTCACGATTTGGTTGCGTCTGATCTGTGATGAGTATTGATGTGACCACATCCTAGTAGCTGTAAATTGTACTAGGACTCTTAGATTCATTGTCCAGTAAAATGTGTTTTTAGTATGTTTGTCATATCCTGTTCCCCACTACTCTCACAATATATGTTGTACGTAAAATACTGACCGAGTTTAAAGGGAAGAATCAACGGTATAAGAAAAGTGCTGACAAACTGAATTAACGAAAAATCCATGAGATTTTATCTAGTGCTTGCAAGTTACAGCAACAAAAAAACATAGAGCAAGTAGCAGATCATCCTCGGTGACAAAAATAGAAGGTATCGGTACCTAGATGAATCATTTACAATTTCTTTAAAAGAAAATGGACTACTACAAATATTTCTATCTTCTAAATTCCTCTTATTTACCTATAAACAACGAGAATAAAATTAGTTTCTATTGGGTTGTAGTTATTAGACAAAAAAAACTTTTTCCAATTCAATACTAATTATTATAATTGGGGTTTCTTTTCCCAACACCTCTTTTCTTATCCCACCACTCGTGATTTATTTCCGGAAGCATATTATTCAGAAGTGGCTTTCCCATGTTTCCAAAAAAAAATTCTAAAAATAGTTGAAGTAAATATGTTTCAGAAAGGGTAATGGGAAAGAAAAATGGGATGAAAAATACACCCAAAAACTAATTAGAGGCCTGTTAGGCCTGCTTAATGTGGAGCGATGTTCAGTTGACATAAGACGGGTTAGAACAAGATCGGAGCCCAGATATGGTGCACATGTGCTTGATGGTACAATGCTACAAGTGATTGGTTTAAGGTAAAACTCACATGAATATAGTTGAATCAAGAATTATGAGTTTCAAGAAGCCTAATCCTATGAGCTAGATTTTGAGGTTGAACTATACCCATTCATTCTTATAGTTAGTATTAGAGTGTGATTGAAGATAAATCTTACTTATGTCAAAATTATACAATTCCTACTTATAAAAATTAAAAGAAATTGATGACGTGTTTATTTTGATAATTTTTTTGAATTGGGCTAGTGGTGAGGGGTTTGATAGTTTGCACTACGACATATATATAAAAAAATGCTATAATGTTTTTAAAATAACAAGTGAATTAACTTGCTTGCCAGTGCATTATTTATAAAAAAAAAAGAATTAAAATATGCTCTCAATAGTACAGCAAAAGAAATATGCTCTATATGGTGACCACTTTTAAAGTGGATATTACCTTACATGTAAAGTTGTACAAGGATTTAATTCAGTTTAATTGACAATCAACAATATAGGTGACATTCAAATCAATGATTGGTACCCAAAAAATCAACTTACTCTTCCTCTGAGATTTTTGCACATTTTATTTTTGAAGGGACAAAGGTTTCACTGCATGGAGGATCAACCTGTGGTAAAATATGCACAATCTTGTTCACAAGGATATTAGATATTTGCTCCATATATTACACATTTAATATAGAACACGTACAACAACTAATAATTTTAAACAATGTAAAATTTATTTAGAACAAACTAAAGAAAGTGTACAAATGACATTTTTTCATTTAAAAAAAATATCGATTAATATGAATATAAAAACAACACAAATACAAGTTGCACGTGATGTGTAAAAGCATTTATGAATGGAAGGACCTCAAGTAGGAAAATTGAGCAAAGTAAAGTTAGTCATCATTTCATTTAAAACTGATCTAAATGTTTTCTATTTTTATTTCATGTTTTCATTTAAAAAAATAATTTTCATTTCCTCAAAACATGTTTGTTATAATTATTTTCATTTTCAAAACTCTTCACTCTAAACTTCACAAACTTGGATAATTACTTTGCAAATAGTTTAGTTCTAATTCTAATTACTAAAATAACCAAGTAACAACATATATTGAAAACCTTTAATTATTGCACTTGGTCATTGTGGAGGTAATCCTGTCTGAACCGGGAACATATAGACACAGGTATCTGAGGCTAACTCTCCTAGTGAATATTTTTTTTCCATCCACAAGACTCGAACCCGGGACCTTACTTAAGGGGAATCAAATATGTACCATTTGAACCAACACTCGTTAGTTATCTTTTGATGTTTAAGGTTATGCATATAATTTAAGAAAATTATTAAATGATATAAAAATTTAATATCATTTTATTAAAATAATCAAATTTAATGTTGAATAAAGAAGAAATGAAAAAAAGACGTGAAAAGGAGGAGAAATAAATAAGAGTATAATTGGAAAATAAAGTATAAATATGTATTAAATTTCCAAGACATCAAAATTCTTATAATAACGTGAAAAAATTAAAATAACAAAGATATGAAACAAATGAAATACAAAAGCGTTAGAATTTTCAAAAAATATCGTTGCCTCATTATTGAAAATGTTAGAAATGATATTTTTTTATTTTCATAATTTTCAAAAGTGGAGTTATGTTTTCTCAAATATGAAATGAAAACAACAATACAAACATGTTTTTACCATTATTTTTTGATTTCATTGAAAATAAAAATAGAAAACTGGCATTGCAAACACATCGTTAGGTTTCTTAACTTTGGGCACTAGCAAATTATTAAAGGATAAGGGTTACTATATAGATATCTTATCTTAATACATTTAACATAAAGATTAGTTTAGTCTTTAAAACTGATGAAGTCCAAGTAATTATATATCCATCCTGATTTGATAAAGAGCATAAAGATTTCAATACACTTTAACATGCTTATATACGGACGAATTTGTTTAATGGGTTTTTTTTTCATATTAAATAATTCGCCAATTTGAGGATGAATAATTGAATATAATGTCTCTGTGCATGTCAACACATACCACATGGATACTGATCCATGTGGGGATTATATGTCCTCATTCATGTTTGTTTTATTTGGTCTATCAAGCTAATGACAAAAGTTTTATTCATTTAAAAATAAAAATTATAAAAACAAAAATTAATATTTTAATATTATTTTATGATGTTTGATTGGTCCGGAACAGAGACAAGACAATTATGGGATAGTTGATCCTTGTCCCATGAATACTAGCCGAAAATGGCTCGCCCCCTTGTGTTAACTACGAAACATGTTTTTTCTCCTCTATAGTCTCTTGTCTCTGGTCCCCCCCGGCAACTATTTGTCTAAATCCATTGTATTTAGTATAAGGCTTGTTAATGTCAATGGGAGACTTGAACATGTTCTTATGGCAAATAGGATCTTTATGAAGGCAAGGTACCCTCAAAGTGAATGTGCCAAAAAAGCTAGCATGCGTTCTCAACTTCAATGTCATTGTCTACTAGGCCATTACCATTATTATACCATAATAACAACATTTTCTCAACCCATCTTGGGTAAATGACTGTACGACACCTCCAAGTTAATTTATTCCTTAAAATTGTTAGTTAAACAAAAAAAAGTTTAATCCATGATATTACCGGTTGGTATAACCGGTTTTAATCGATTTTGACCTATAATTATATTATCAGTATAATTGTTATACCATATCAATATTAAAACTGATTTATTGGTTTACCAATTAAACCGATTGTCACGAAATTGTTTTTACAAGACTCATATTTTTTCAAATCCAATTTATGTCACATGAAGTAAAGAATGTATAAAAAGAAAAAACCACAACATTAGTGGAGGGATAGAATCATTAACTTTTTTCCAATATTTGTGAATTTGAACATCACTTTTCATCTTTGTTGGGGAATTATGCACCCCGCATGAACATGGTTCGTATAAACCAGGGCCTTTATTTCAAACGTTTTGTTCGATTGCATGCCCTTCATAAGTTTGACTGCTCTAGTTAACTGAGATAAAACAAAGTTAACAAACCCAAATAAACATTACCATAGAATTCAGTGGAAGAAATCTAAAAATAATTTGATGTTTTGAGTTTATGTTCCTTGTTCCCCATTTCGTGAACAAAAAAGTTTCTGCACCTCATTTTATTTCTGGTTCATGGTAGGTAGACTAGGAATTTCAGTTATCAAACTTTTGAGGAGATATGTTCCATTTACCTGTAACTTTGGGACTTTTTTATATTCAAGTGAGTTTCATCTGAACCAAGCAAGAAAATCTTATGTTGGGATAGTAATTTGAGTGGACATGAAGTAATTGGAAGAATATCTTAGTTCTTTTTGCTGTACTTGAAAAACAATCTCAAAGTGATTTATAACAAACAAAGATTATTAGTTTTTAAATTATTGTCTGCATTTTGTGGGGACCTAAAACTAGAGGGTCTGCACCATGGATTATTTACCCAACTTCATCTAATGAGTGTAGGCTAATAACACATTGCTACTTATTAATGAAGACACAATGTTTTAGGACACAACAAAATCTTATAGAAACTATAAAACTTAGCTTCGAAATCGTAAAGGTTTCTCAAAAGTGATATAGATATCTCAGTATCCTAGAAGAGTTCATAGAAGGGCACACAAAATGTATTACTCTATTACTAATAATACAATACCATATAATGGCTGGGAAGATATCCATATAAAATAAACTAAATTTTGTCAATTCTTATCATCTTAATAATTTTTATAAAATGTAAATTATCTAGATCATTTATCTGAGAAAATTTGATATATGAGATTTATAGGATATGAAATTTCAATTCCTAGATGATTTGATTATTTTTTTTAAATCATTAATATTATAAAAGTTTAGATAATCTAACTTTACATAAACATATCACTCCAGCTATTTAATTACTAGAGACTATGTTTCCACCTATAAGATCAACAACAGCATGCGATAACTGATCCCATACATATTTTAATTCTTAGAATGAGATAATTATAACACCGAAAAAAGGTTATGTACTTGAATACTACAAAATTGAATTATGCAGAATAAGACAACAGCAATAAATTGCTAACTATCACAAGATCAAGGGTGGTCTTATCTTCATATTTCAGTTTGGCTGAGAGTGCTCATGATCATGTGGTAGACGAGCATAATTTGAAACGTTTTACATATTCTAATTGCATGCATCTCTGACTGGTCAATACTGACAGCTATGCAACACAAATCAGAACAAAAGAAGAGATCATTATTGAATCCACTATACAAGAACTCGATAAAATATTTCTAGTGAGTGTGTTCCCCTTTACATTAAGAAAGTTCGATGTTGACTTGCTGGTAACTTTATTAGTGATTCTGTTTCATACCCGGTTTGTGAAAAGAAAGAAAAATCACAGGACATTCTAGGCATAGTATTCATCATGCATGTTTATCACTATAAAAAATATAAAGAAGATTAATAAACAGAACTTAGTATTGAGTAAATACTCATTTTAGTTTATCATATTTTTTGACTTTACCGGTTTGGTACCTCAAAAATTGAAAAAAAAAAACAAATGGGTATTTACTCTCATCCTTTCTTATATGACAAAGAAATGGAATCAATTTCTTGGAAATCCAGGGAAAAGCACATGTGAGAACTATCTCCCATGGTTGAAATGCAAACAATCATGGCATGCTTGATGGTGCTGCTGTTTGTTTTATTGTTGTCTTTCAAGAATAATTCATGGAAAGGTGAAGTCAATTACATTAGTATATATCTCCGGGATATGAACCTGATGATTGATAACGTAATGGTCACACTCACACTAAAAGATGTGAATACATTACTATAAATGTTCTTCTTTCCATTTTCTGGTTCAAGGAACGTAGACTAGAATTTCTGCATACTTCAGAAATTGTTACATGATTCAGTAATCTCAACATTTGGTCTTTCAATCTACATAATTAAAGGGAGTATAGTTTTTAATCTGGATTTGACATGCGGAGTATATAAAATCTACTCTCTTTCTTTAATAACAATTGTCGGGAAAATGCCATTTTATGACTAGAGAAAGAAAGGATTGTGCATTAATGAGAATGTCGAATTTACATATCCATTAAACTCAACTGACAATTTATTATTTTTCTTGTAGCTTACTTTTTGGTCGATGCTGACCCTACTATTTTGCAATGAGTTTTTTTAGTAAGGAACTAATCTTTTTCGGGGTTTATGGTTAGCCTTCCAATAAATGTCATTCATAAGAATCAAACTCTCAACCTTTGGAGATCAAGTGCGGTCTTACACCACTAGTTGATATTTTGCAACGAGTTTAATAAGTATTACTAATAATGTAAATATTTATTATATTGTTAGTCTTGCATCATCCTCTTCATGCATTAAAAGACATTTACTTTTCTGTCTAGCAAACAAATTGCATTTAGGTTTTTTCAAAATACTTTTAAAATTGTGTAGAACAAGTGTATTGAAAATGACAAAAATTTACTTAATTAACCTATTAGACCGGTTTATTTTTAAATAGTTGTACACAATTAACAATTTGTAATGCTGACATTATTTTCTAATTATACATTGTAAAACATTATTCTATCCTTATTAAAAATATAAAGTGATTACAATATAAAGTCCTATTAAATCATGTGTATATACTCAACAATCATTTCAGATGAATGCATTCTGGACCAAAAGTTGCTTTTGATGCTGACCAAAACAAACAAAGACGACACTCCAATGCTTTGAAGTGTTGATGAGAAATTACAGGACATGAATGATATTTCACATCATAGACATGGAAACTCTTTGGAGCAATAGATTTGGTTAGGCATGAGCATGATGATTAAAACTCGTGACAAAATTATGATACGTCGCCACCTAATGTTTTCACATGGAAATAAACCTTATAGCCTAAATTGAAGCCCACATTGGTGCATCTGCCTGATCACGCTTCATACAAATACAGCTTCTGATATATCACTGTGGGTCACCCACTTTTTCATTCACAGAAGAAAGCCCCCACCAATGGAACTACATTTACTATGGACCCCATTTTCCCCTGTGTATGTACGGTCAAGTCCAAAAGAAAATATCATCATTCATTTTAGAACTAATAATATCATGTAAATATTTATACACATTTAATACATTATTTATTATTTATTTGTATTATTTTTATTTAAAAGTTAATAATATTAAAGATAAATAATAAATGATATAATAAGAATGTAAAAAATTATTATACAATTGGTGCGTATATATTTTTCTCATCATTTTTTAACATACAACTATAGTACTTATTAAACACAACATTTTATTTTATTAATTGCATGATCACAAAAATAGAGATTATTCATTTTTAGTAATGTGAAAAGAAGGATTATTATTTTTAAACAAAAGGGAACAAAAATAGAGACATATCATCTCTGTTTTGCTTGCATAAGCATATGTGATACAAGAAACATCTAATTTTATGTCACCTCAAGTCATGATATTGATAATAGTGATATATAATTAAAGATAATTTTTTGGGTGCAAACATGTTATAAAAATAATTAATTCAAAAACTAAAACAAGAAGTAATAGTTAATTTCAATTTTATTCCATTTTATCCTCTCCTAAAACTTTCACACACTCTAACCTACAAATCACTTAACAGCACTCGTACAATATATTCTAATGTTCACTTAATTATTATGTAGTATCCTATAAGTGTGTCCTCAAACTAGTATGAAAAAGCATTTTTCAGTCATATACATGTGCAGAAACAAATTGCATTTTCTTATCGCTTTCATTTTCCCTAAAATTGTAAGAATCTTCCTTAGTCTACTAAATGTAGCACGTTGAACCCTTAACCGCTATGGTGCTAAATCTAATTTCTGTTAAGTGTCCATCTCTTTCTTTGTTTGCTCTCGCTATCTCTTAAACATGACATTGTTTTCTCTGCTACCATTTGAGATGTGTTAATTTCACCAACAAGTTTTCTGTTCATGACTATCTATGAGGATATTTTAAAGCAAATAAATAAAACGAGAAAGCTAGAATTTTGCCCAATCCCAAATTACTAACCAAAATTTCATTTCATAGAAGTTTCAACCTTTTATAATTAATGCTAAGGACTTGTTGATACTTCTCTACCTTAGTGATACACCACAAGTATTTCAATTTCAGTAATGTTATTTTAAATACTATGCTGTAACAGTGTCACAATTTTAAGTTATCCTTTGGCCTTTAAAGTCATCAAAATGGATCATAGGTTCGAGTATAGGTAAGGTAAGGTAATAAGGTTGATGTTAGAGATTTTAACTGGGGAGCCAATATTCTCTCAGCTAAGGAAATAAAGTACTAGCTACTAGATTTAAGGAATAAAGTACTTAATCTTACATGTAATTTCAGATTTCAGCTCGGGTTTGATTCTCACGAAAGAAAGTTTTTGTTGGAAAAATATTGTTAGTTGTATCAATATCCTAAGTTAACAAGATTTGACTAGAACCGGATTTTAATAAATAAAAAAACATTTCTAACTTCCATTTCTAAACGTTTATGTTAGAATCCTTTTAACTTCCATTTCTAACTTTTCACATAGTTTATAATTTTTTATTTAATCAATAAGCAACTAGAGTCCCCGTAAAAAAGGAAGTTTATATTTTTAAAAATAGAGTTTTTAATGTTGGCATGGAAACTATTTTTTAAGAAGTTGTTTGAAGTATTATTTAGAAAGTGAAAATAGTTTTTATTCGCTTAACAAATTTACGGTTCAAAATTTTAAACAATAATATTAGTTATCATTAACTAAAAAACTCAATTATTTTTGTTCTCTCACCCTACCTCACAAATAAATAAAATATTAATTTTTTTATTTCAATTATATGTATTTAATTATTATTTAATTAATAAATAATAAATAAATAGTGTATATTTTTAGTCAATTTTCAAATTTGAGGTAGTTTTATGGAACAATTCTAATTTAATAAGTCACTATAAATTTTCAACTACATTAATCATTATAAATTAAAAGCTCACAACTAATGAGCACAAATTGTAATATATAAGCTAGTTTTGGTGAATAAAGTCATAGTTAGGGTAACCATTGTTTTTGGAAATGTTAACTAATGTCTTTAAGTGCAATAGTTAGTATGGTAAAGTAAGTAGTTTTATTTTGGAAACATGAATTTAATACTTTGAAAATTAATAAAATTACTTTTTCAAAGAATTATGTTTTCCTTGAAAAATGTCCCAAGCACACCGGTCAACAAGACCATTTTTTATAAGCAAACAAAACACAAATAGGAAGAATAAAGCCCTATATCCTGAAACAGAATTACATGGTGAGATTCTTTTGAATCCCACTACAAAATAAGAACCTTTTTTGAAGAAACAACACAAGCTTGGTATCTACACACAGTAGAAGTAAAATTTCAAAAGTGATTTCCACTTCATAAAAGTAAATTAGTGAACAGGAACAGAAAAACTACATGGTCCCCACAATCTTGAGAATCTCCTCTGTATTGGGTATTTCTAGCCTTCAATGGAAAAATGAAATGATCTTTTCACCATCAAGCTTTCCCAATGCCAACAAAAAAAATTAACTTTGATAAAAGCTGCACTCCTATTTTTATCCTCTGTTAAATCTTTTCCCAAATGCTGACAAAGTTTCCTCTCAGTCTCAGACTATCACACACAAAATATTACAGTCTCTTCCACCCCCACCGCACTAACGTGACTCCATGGTTTTCTTAATTTATTTTCTCTCCTTTCTTTTCCAAAATAAACAATGTATCAGTGTAAGATTTTGCTGCATTCAATCCTCGTCTCCCCCTTTCATCACTGACGTATGCTTTGGGAACCCACCTCAATAATCAATATAATAATACTTTTTCCACCCAATATTTAATATTTATAAAAAAAATAAAGTATCTCATATCGTTAGAGTACACAAGTTATTCTTTTCTATGATTAAAATCGTGACATAATGATAATAGTTAGAGAAAATAACTAATGTCCTGAGAAGAAATCACACATATTAATCAATAATTTTAAAAAATATTCATGATTAAGAAAAAGGGGTGGGCCAAAGGAGGAACCAGGTGATACCCACTGCCACACACACACGACAAACCCATTATAAATACTATGTCCCTTAACCCCTTCTCAGTAAATTCACTGCCCACAGTTTTTAATTTCTTTCTTGTTCTCTTTTTCCTCTGTTCTACATCAAAGCAATTTTCTTTGTTCTGGTTCTATGGCTTCTGCTATGTCCACATGTAATAACAACAAGGAAAGTGCAACATCATACTTTGATGAGAAGTGGAAGTTCTCAAAGAAAGATGGGTCATCTAGAAGCAGATTTTCAAGGTCAAGCACAGGAACCACTTTCATAAAGAACTCTTCCACTACACAGAAGAAGTTTGTTTTTGCAAGGAAGTGTGCAAGGTTGGTGAAGGAGCAAAGAGCACGTTTTTACATCATGAGGCGCTGTGTTACAATGCTCATATGCTGGCGTGACTACAGTGATTCTTGAAGAAAAAGAGTTGTTGGTGAGGGAACCAAAAAGGGAACTTTATAGAGAGCTTAAAGTTTCTCTCTTTTTCGTTAATTCCTTCTTCTTCTTCTTCTTCTTCAAGACATGGAGCCCAAGTTTGAGGCATCACTGAAGAGAAGAAGAGATATACTTGTACATAATTTTTTCTTGGTTAGATTTTTCAGTTTTTGTAAGGGGTTTTAAAGCTCCATGAGTGAAGAGTTATGTTGATGTGTTACCTGTTAATTCATCTGTTCAATCTGAGAATAGAGAACAGTCTATTTGAATGAAGAGATTGATTGGAATTTAGACTAAATATGACATTTTTTTCTTCTTGTTTTTTTCATTATCAAGCTCATTAGGGGTTTAATTTCTGTTGATTTGTAAGTGTTGTTGATCTTTGGGATTGAGGAAGAAGTGAGTGTTGTTGAGATCTTAAATGATAGAGATTCCATATTCCAAGTTTGAAACAATTGGAACTGAGCTTAGGCAAGGAAGCTATGTGTTGTATAGATCTGAATGCTGCTTAGGCTGACGCAACATTGTACTAGTACTTCTTTATTTAATCTTTTTACTGCAATTAATTTAATGGAAATTAAATCATGGAGGTTATCTGTTTTACTCTTAGTATCAACCTCATTTTTAAACAAACAACTAATTCTTTTTTAGTGTATATGATTATCTCTTAATAAATATCAGTTTTTGGAATAAAATATTGAATTTTTAATTATCATAAAAATTTAGCAAAGTCTTATAACAATTTAACTAACATTTTCTTTTTCACAAGGATGGAAGTTGAGAGCTGTTCCTAACTGTGCGTCCTACCGTAAAAAAGTATATATGTTACGGAAATAATTATATTAATTTATATGATGTTTATTATAATTTTCAAAATATATTATTTTATATTTAGCTAATAATTTTTACTTGAAGATTATTAAAGAATCAAATGGGAGTGAAAATGAAACATGGGAAGTTAATGTACTGTTAGACTTCAATAAACTTTTTTTTTTTCCAAAATTGACAAATAAACATAAGCATATGTATGATTATGATAGAAAAATAAAATATAAATTTCGTTCAACAAATAAAACATGTAATGTTTTTATTATGTTCCTGTAGATGATAATAATTTTTATTTTGAGAATAATGTATCTCATTATATAAGAAGATAAATTGTTTGTAATAAAATTATAACATGTGTCATGTTTAATTATTTTCTATAAAATATTTCTAAAATAACATAAAATAATACACATATATCATACTTTTACTAATCGAAAGAGATAAGTTATAATAATTTATTCTTTTTAAATTTTGGGAAGAAACTAAAGTTATCTTCTTTTTTTGAAGTTTCACAAGACAAAAAGCTTCTTTATGTAAAAATATTAGTTTAAGGCATTGGGAATGGCAGTAGCATGGATGCTGTCACGCTGACAACGGAGTCACGAGAGAGAGCCAAACAAAATAAGGGACTCACGCAAAGACGTTAATACGTTATTATATTCACGTATTGTACACGCATAAGATAAAAAAAATAACTATATAAAATAAAAATAGTTTATAAATATAATGTTTTATTTGAAATTTTACTTTAAACTAAATTTGTTTTATTAGGACTAGCAAAATAATTAAAACAATTTTCTATTAACATCTTTAAATAAAAGGTCATTATATGATTTATATGCAGACATTAGCTCTTAATGTAATGCATGATTTTTAAATTAAAAGCATTCCAAACAAATGATGTGTAATTTTGATATATTTGTGATATGATATTTATGTTTAATCAATTATTTAATTTACCTATTACAAATATATCCATTTACAATAATAAAATGTCAAATTTATGATTTAGGTAAACAATTTATCATGTACAATTAGTGTGTCATTAGTTATTCATGCGTTAATTATTATTAATTTTTAAATAAAAGTAATAAATATGAGTGCTAATAATAAAATAACGAGGTATAAAAATTATATTGATAATAAGTAGATACTAACTCATTAATAAAATCAATGTTATAATGTTACTTTTATGTATCAATCTTTAATCTAGACGTTTGAGCAATAATTATTTGTTTGAGTGGATAAAATATATGTTTGTTCCTCTAATTTTCAAATTTAATTAAATAAAAAAATAATGGCATCAAACTAAATAGATCCTTGAACGGAATTATAAAGACATGATTTACTTCTTGAAAAATGTAACTTTATCTATCATTCTTCATTTCATAAATATACCTTATAACAAGTTTTTCTTTTCATTGGAAAACCTATCACACAAACATAACTTTAAAGTAAGTTGTATTTTTTTTTTAGAATGGAGATATTGGGTCGGGTCGGATCAAACCTAACACAATGCATGTATAGCAACGCTACCCGGTAGAACGTAGATACACGCGCATAAAGATTCCCGTCTGCAAGATATACTACGCGCTAACGTTGCGCGTGGGGGTATTGATTCCCAAGGGTTTCAGTTCCAAAAAAAACCTTTGCCACTCGGAGAAGAGCATCATCGTGAGCTTATGGCCTCTCAATTTCTCCGAAACTCATCGATTACGTCATCACTGTTTTTTGTTCCTGTTACCAGATTAAACCGTTTCCTTCCAGAAGCTTCTTCACTCTTCTCCTGAAACAAGGTTTACTCTCGCTATTGTTGTCTCTCTATCTTTTTTCTAACCATTGTTCGCACTATATCAATTCCTTTATTTTATTGCTTCTGATTTTATTTTGTTTTTCCCTTTTGTGCTAACAACTGTTATATGCTATCAATGTTTTCAAAATTCAATTTTTTAATTGTATGAATTATGGATCTTACTGGGGTATAGGTTGTAGTGTTGTACCAAAAATAAAATAATAAAAAATTTAAGACTGGTTTTAATTTTCGCGCGCTGGGGATTGATAATTAAAAGTGTAAACGAGTCTAATTTCATGATCTGGTGTAGTTTTATGAATTGTCTTATTACACAATGTGGAAGCTAAGGTGAATATGGTTGATTGTAATTTACATGGGCTAGAAAATTTGCAATGAACCCTTTTATTTATAGATTACTTTAGAAATTAAAAACCCCTGTATTTCATGGTTATCAACTAGACTTACTGACTTTAGAAACTGAGCAAATTAGTGTGAATTTAATCCCAGGGAGTTAATATGCATGGATTGGGAGGTTCAAGGAGTTGGGTTTGTTGAATTTAAAAATTAGAACCATAACTGTTTATGATCTTTTGTTCTTTCTGGTTTTACCCTGATATCCTTTATCCTTGTATGTTATAATTCATTTTATTTATGATATAATGCAACTCTGGTGATGGTTTATACAATGCTCAACTAACCATTAGTTTATGTTATTCTTATGTAGCTTGTTAACAGTGTGCAAACAATGGTTGATGCAATTGATTTGACTGGTGATGGAGGAGTCATCAAGACCATTGTGAGAAAAAGCAAACCTGATGCTGTGGCTCCAACTGAAGATTTTCCTCTTGTCGATGGTAATGCTTTTCCCAGTAATGTGAATACTTTAGAGTGATTTTTGTGATGAACTGTATTACTTGGTAGGTAATCTTTAATTAGGCCATAAGCTTGTAATACATTAACTTATTCAGGACATTTAGGCACATACTTTTGTTGTGTTTCACATCTAGTAAAATCACTTTTGTCATTTAGGTGGTCTAGAAGTCAATACAATCATGTAGTATTATTTGCAAAGATTAAAAGAATAAATAGGGAAAATAGCATTGGCTCAATGAAAAACAAGACACAATGAACGTTCTTTGCGGTATCACTCAATCCAAAGGAAACAAACTTACATCTTTTGAAAATTTGAAAAAAAAGTTATAATTAGCAACCAAATAAAATTCATCATATCTGTAAAAAGTTTGTAAGTTTGCAAGTGGCTTTCTAGCTCATTCCAATTTTGAAGCACCATATGCATGGTTTTATTGATACTTTTCATAATAATTTGTTATTTGCCCTCTCTCAGTGCATTATGAAGGCACACTTGCTGATACTGGAGATGTATTTGACACTACCCATGAAGATAACACTATCTTCTCTTTTGAGGTTGGAAAAGGCAGTGTTATCAAGGCTTGGGACATTGCAGTGAAAACCATGAAGGTCCGCAAAGCATGCTTTTTTAATTTTCTGTAATTATTTAAATAAAGGTATTAATGTCATGTTTTTTTGCTGGTTGAATTCACCAGGTAGGAGAAATAGCAAAAATAGCATGCAAGCCAGAGTATGCATATGGTAGTGCAGGATCTCCACCAGATATTCCCCCAGAGTACTGATCTCATTTCATGCATATTCCCCTCACAAAGACAGAAAACATATTTATTGTTAAGTGAACAAATTTAAAATGAAACCTATAACTTAAAAATGAAACAGTGTTGAAGAAGCCTTTTAACAATATTGTTTTACTAATTACTTCAATAGTAAGTATGAACAAATATCAATGTGTGATAGACATAGTAAATATTTCTAATTATACAAATATAAGGTGAAGAAGTCTTGTCTAAGTTTCTCAAAGCTTGGTTTCTTAGCTAATCTTCTTTTTCTTTTTTCTCCTTTTATGAATGCAAATTTATAATCTTTTCATTTTCTTGCAGTGCGACACTTATTTTTGAAGTTGAGCTACTTGCCTGTAAGCCAAGGAAGGGTTCCAGCCTGGGAAGTGTTTCAGAGGAGAGGGCTAGACTCGAGTAAGTAGCACATCTTATGCTTAACTATTTCTTTTATTTTCCTCATCCCGAAAGTTAGTCTAATTTATTTTTTGTTTGATTGAGATGCATCTCGTGTTTGGAAAGCAATATGATGTGTGTATTGTGACTTGAAAAAAATAGCGAGCTGAAGAAACAGCGAGAGATAGCCGCTGCTGCGAAAGAAGAGGAGAAGAAGAAGAGAGAAGAAGCAAAAGCAGCAGCTGCTGCTCGGGTGCAAGCGAAGTTAGATGCCAAGAAAGGTCAAGGAAAGGGTAAAGGTAAAGGAAAGTAGATAAACTTGATGTATGAAGATAATCAAGTATTTCTAAAGGTTCTGGTTCTCATCTTCATGAGTCAGGGAAAATTCTAACATGCTTCTGGTTGAGTTGGAGCATTTCATGCTCTAGGCTTCCAACTCCGTTGATTTATTACAAAAAAATCGTAGCTAAAATTATGGCATGAAATTTGTTTGAAATAACATTGATTTTCCTTTCTCCTTCCATATAACTTGGTTCATGTTTCTACAAATTCTTCATCGTGAGGGGATACAAGTGTTGAAACCAATTTAACCATGTCAAAGAGGCAGATGAAAATCGTAAAGGTTCTTTTTCACTGTCCTCCCTCGAATAAACTGAAACATAATTCCCATTTGAACAAGGTAATTGTTAGAATAGTGACAAAAGGAATTTCTATTCATGACAACTCAAATAATATCAACGGTTTTCATTTCTTATATTAAAAATTATTCTACTTGAGTCACTTTTATACATGTGTATATGACTATATGTAATCTTCATTTTAATTAGCTCTTACATTTATTATTAAGAGTTTAAAATCTGTGTACTAACCGTGTAAATTTTTTACACTGTCACTATATCATCCACCATTGATTTGTATTACTTTTGTTTGAGAGTCAATGATGAATAACAAATCAATGGTGGATGATTTACTGACAGTGTAAAATACACTTACAATGTATGATTCACTAACACTTTATAGACCTTTTAAACTTATGATCACGAGAGATATAAATTTGACATCATTAACTTGTTTAAAAGTTTGCGAATTTTAATTGAGCCAAAAAAAATACTTTAACATTAAACTCGACTTGAGTCAATCCTTAATAAATCGAGTTGAGTTGAGTCAAGTTGGTCAAAGTGAATAAAAATATAATGATGCTGAGATGGTTACAAAACTATGTCCAAGTTCTAAGGAGCAATTCCTAGCCGTTGACTAGCAAGGTCACACCTAGTATCGGTGAACCCAACTCTAGAGTTTACCAAATCAAATTCCATCCACACGTTCTGCTGATGATGATGACCAATCACATAAGCCTCAATCCCTAAAAGGTCAGAGTTCCCAAAAGTGAAACAATACACCCAATCATTACTCCCCTTTGCCACGTCAACCACCTTATATAACAACCTCTCCCCGGAAACTCTCAATTCCGCCCCCGTAAACACCATCGTCACCACCGGTAACGGCGGAAGACTCGCCCAACTCACTGGAACTCGGTAACACAAATCCATCGCCCCCTCAAATATAAAATTCGCGTCATCAAGAAGCGTCAGCACCCCTTTAGTTTGAGCCACGAACTCGTTTTTCAAAGCAGTGTAAACCGACCCGAGTAAAAACGTGAACTGGGTACCCGAATCCACCATTGTCTGACCCGCACCGGTGTGATCGGGTACAAAAACGGATTTTGGTAGTTGCAGCAATTTCTCCGAAACTTTAATCCCTTCGAGCTGAACCGTGTACGCGACACGGTCGAAATACGGCAATGACGATGTTGTTTTGACTAAGGGAGTGTAGTGAAGAGGCCCAAGCCATGGAAACGTGGTGGCGCCGCCACCAAAGAGAAGCACGCCGGAGGAATCGCCGGAGGAGATGCAGTACGAGAATTTGGATAAACCCATTTGGTTCACGAAAGAGAGTGACCCCCGGTTCATGCCCATTAACCCGGTTGTTTTGGAATCTTCATCAATGTTGGAACTATACCCGGTATCTATGCACCCGAATATTGACCCAGATTGTGCGGTTCCTCCCATGAAGAATGTATCAGTGGCGAGGTTGCCCTCGATGGAGGAGGCGTCGGCGTAGGAAATGATGACGTGGCAGAGATTTTTCGGGTCGCATGAAACGGGTATAGGAAAGTCTCGGGTTCGGGTTGTGCAGATGGAAGAGTTGCATGGTGTGGGGGTGTACGAGGAAGTGAGGAGAGGGTTAAAAATGGAGTTTAAGTTAGAGAATTTTTTGCAGTGTAGCCAAGAGAGTTCACTCCCTGTGTCGAGGACCATGGTAACGTTCTGTGGGGGCGTGCCAACTGTTAATGAAATTGTTAAGGTAACGTTGTGATGGAAAGTTAACTTACGTGAAGAGGGTAGTGGTAGTTTTTGTACTTTTAAAGGCAATATAAGAAGAGCTTGTGTTTGTATTTGTTTTGAAGAGATAACAAATCAATGGTGGATGATTTACTGACAGTGTAAAATACACTTACAATGTATGATTCACTAACACTTTATAGACCTTTTAAACTTATGATCACGAGAGATATAAATTTGACATCATTAACTTGTTTAAAAGTTTGCGAATTTTAATTGAGCCAAAAAAAATACTTTAACATTAAACTCGACTTGAGTCAATCCTTAATAAATCGAGTTGAGTTGAGTCAAGTTGGTCAAAGTGAATAAAAATATAATGATGCTGAGATGGTTACAAAACTATGTCCAAGTTCTAAGGAGCAATTCCTAGCCGTTGACTAGCAAGGTCACACCTAGTATCGGTGAACCCAACTCTAGAGTTTACCAAATCAAATTCCATCCACACGTTCTGCTGATGATGATGACCAATCACATAAGCCTCAATCCCTAAAAGGTCAGAGTTCCCAAAAGTGAAACAATACACCCAATCATTACTCCCCTTTGCCACGTCAACCACCTTATATAACAACCTCTCCCCGGAAACTCTCAATTCCGCCCCCGTAAACACCATCGTCACCACCGGTAACGGCGGAAGACTCGCCCAACTCACTGGAACTCGGTAACACAAATCCATCGCCCCCTCAAATATAAAATTCGCGTCATCAAGAAGCGTCAGCACCCCTTTAGTTTGAGCCACGAACTCGTTTTTCAAAGCAGTGTAAACCGACCCGAGTAAAAACGTGAACTGGGTACCCGAATCCACCATTGTCTGACCCGCACCGGTGTGATCGGGTACAAAAACGGATTTTGGTAGTTGCAGCAATTTCTCCGAAACTTTAATCCCTTCGAGCTGAACCGTGTACGCGACACGGTCGAAATACGGCAATGACGATGTTGTTTTGACTAAGGGAGTGTAGTGAAGAGGCCCAAGCCATGGAAACGTGGTGGCGCCGCCACCAAAGAGAAGCACGCCGGAGGAATCGCCGGAGGAGATGCAGTACGAGAATTTGGATAAACCCATTTGGTTCACGAAAGAGAGTGACCCCCGGTTCATGCCCATTAACCCGGTTGTTTTGGAATCTTCATCAATGTTGGAACTATACCCGGTATCTATGCACCCGAATATTGACCCAGATTGTGCGGTTCCTCCCATGAAGAATGTATCAGTGGCGAGGTTGCCCTCGATGGAGGAGGCGTCGGCGTAGGAAATGATGACGTGGCAGAGATTTTTCGGGTCGCATGAAACGGGTATAGGAAAGTCTCGGGTTCGGGTTGTGCAGATGGAAGAGTTGCATGGTGTGGGGGTGTACGAGGAAGTGAGGAGAGGGTTAAAAATGGAGTTTAAGTTAGAGAATTTTTTGCAGTGTAGCCAAGAGAGTTCACTCCCTGTGTCGAGGACCATGGTAACGTTCTGTGGGGGCGTGCCAACTGTTAATGAAATTGTTAAGGTAACGTTGTGATGGAAAGTTAACTTACGTGAAGAGGGTAGTGGTAGTTTTTGTACTTTTAAAGGCAATATAAGAAGAGCTTGTGTTTGTATTTGTTTTGAAGAGACACAAGAAATATTTGTTTGAATTATTATTTGAAGGATGATGAAGAAAAGGGAAGTTGCAAGAGAAGGGAGAAGAAGGAAAAGTACATTGAGAGAGGAATCAGAAGAGGCCATGATTGGAGAAAATTGATTGAGAGGGGTCTTTGTTTGTATGTGTTGGTTGGTGTGGAGTAGTTTGCTAACTCCTCAACTAGTTGAATTGGAGCTTCAAATGGGAATTCAAAGAAGTGAGAGAAAGAGGGTGCATCTTGATTGTACTATCAGTACTACTCACAGTGTTTTGGTGCCCTCTAAACATTAATGCTCTTTTCATATATAGCTGGATTTGAATCAGAATCCATGTCGTGGCATTTGGTTAGCTAGTCATCTTCAAAACATTAGATGAACCCAGTTTTATCTTAAAAATAATAATAATAATAATAATAATTGACCAAAAATAATAATAATAATAATTGACCAAAAATAATAATAATAATTTAAAATTTTAATTGATATGATATGTCTTTATTGATATGAATAACTTATTAGATAAATTTTGAGACATCAAATTTATGTTACATAGTATTTAACTACATGAGACCACAAAATTATTAAAATATTCCTATAGGACACAAAGTTCTTATATTCTATTTACTGTCAAGTATTCTTTTAAGGCAGGAAGTGCATTATAGTATTCTTATCGGGCAGATCAAAGTACATTCTAGATTCACAAACCCTCTCATAGAATATTATGAAGCGCATTAGTTAATTCTCTTCCTGTTAAATCGTGGGCAGAATGTAACATAACATGTTTCTTTGATGATGAAAGACGGACCGTACATGCCATATCTCAAATTGCATTTGTTATTACTATTTGATGGTTACGTATCATTAAGATTGGATCTAGTGTGGTATTTTATTAGATTCTTTCACACATCAAGCATGTATCTTGAGTATGTATCAGATAAACGTGTCATGTTTTTTAGGGATCTTATTAAGCTTATTCATATTCATACAAAGACATTATATAATATGCTTGAAGACATGATTTATTTGAAAAGCGAGAGCTTAAGAAACAAGAAAGGAAAAATTTGATGCCACCGACACTTTCTTTAGAAAAGGCTCTCTCTGTAGTGTAAAAGCATGGAAAAAAGAGCAGATATATAGGAAAAGTGGGATGAGCCCATAAACCACCAAAACTGAGGACAAAATCTGTTATCACAAAATCATGTCTTGACTAATGAAAACATGTCTCTTAGTTAAAAAATTTAACGTTCATTATTTTTTATATTTTTGTTTTAATATTATTAGTCTGAAACATAATTCAGGACATGATTTAGGACAACAAATCCTTGTCCCAAAACTACAACCTATAAATAACAAACTCGTATGTTTAATTTATTATCCCTTCACTACGCGTATATTTTTAAAGAATGGTTTGAAATTTTGGCAACACGATCTTAGCATGGTGCGATTAGTAAGTGCAGCCAAATTGACTATAAGTCTATAACTATCATAGGTCAATCATTAAAATAAAATACGAAATTTTCCAACTTCATTTAAAGCTTGATTTAGACTCTGCTTTTGAATGGCAAAGGATGCAGGGTCTATGTTGCATTATTAGTTGTTGGTGATTATACTAAATCGGTGACAATTAATGTTAAATATTTTATGCTTTAGTCTCAAGTTAATGATTTTGTGCAAACCTGCTTTATAATGCCTTCCCTTATTGTTTGGTTGTGCAATGAGTTTGATGAGTGGAAAATTCGTGCTATTGCTGTCCGATACAGCTACTTAAGACTAAGATGCATGGGGACCATTCAAGGAATCAAACAACAGTTAGTATGAAAATTGCATATAATGACACAATGATATATAGGTGTAGCTAACAAATCAAATTGAAAGTTCTCATTAGGTACCTATTTTGGGTTTTTTGGTAACCTCTTATGGTTATAGGTCAAGGGTTTAAGATAAGTTGTCTGTTTTAGCTACCTTAAGACTAAGATAGGTGGACCATTCAAGCAATCAAACATCAAATAGAGCAGCCCCTATTCTTTTGGTTTGAAATTTGCATATAATGACACTACTGGCAATAAAGTTGTAGCAAACAAATCATATTGAAAGTTCATTAGCTAGCTATAGCTACCAATATTTTTGGAAACGTTATATGGGCCAAGGTTTGGTACATAAATGACATTTTTCTCTTCTTTTCAGATGAAAAAGTAAGAGCAGTTCTCTCTTTTAATTAATGATGGTGAAATTTGAGGTATTTTAGTATCTTATGTGTTGATACATCATAGGTGGAAAGGGTTTCCATCCAATACTCAAGTATGCTATTTATTTATTAAACAAATGGAATATTAAACTTCTGAATTAGATGAAACTAAATGGTTGGTAGAAAATTCTCGATTAGAGCATGTAGAGAGTGACACAAGTTTAGTCTTAGCATTCAACCATTTTTACTCCAGAATCTTTTATATAGTGAAGAATAACAATACTTTATTAGTAATAGTAATTAAAGTATTTCAGATTGCTTTTAATTCTATCTCAAACTATAGTTTCAAAAGTACAAAACAAACTATAGTTTGAAATTTAATGTGAATTGCACCGGTGAAATTTCAAAAATGTCAAATAAATTAAGTAATGTTGAAAAAAATACTTATTAAGCATCAAAATATACTTTTCACAATTCCAAATTACAATATAATTTTCAAAGACGATAGTTGATCAAAATCTTATGTTTCTTTCAAAAGTATTAATATTCTATATTCCGTAAAATAAATTTCCAAATGGAAAAGGAAATTAAACCAAAGATGATATGAATCTTTAGCTCTATGATTTTAAGTGGAAGTGAAGAAGAATGATAATATGTTATTGGTAATAATAAATAAAGAAGGTGATAGTAGATTATAGTTCATAGATTTTTAGGGTATAAAAATATAAATATTAGTATTCTAAAATAAATTAAGTTTTGTAAAATAAAAATGACAAATTTTTTATTTCTTTCTCAAACAATATTTTGAAACTTAAAGTCAATTGCACTGTATAGAATTTAAAAAATATCAAACATGCTATATAAACATGGAAAAAAATTATTTTCGATTCTCAAAATATATTTTTGATGCCACCTAAGTAGAATGTTATTTTCAATGAGAAAATTTAAAAATAATTTATTTTTTACTTAAAAATATTATGATTTTGATTCAATAAAAATAAATTCCAAATTAAAAAATAAAAACAAAACAAAAATTATTTGAATCTCAATCTCTATAATTTTATATCAAACTGATAGATAATAATGATACATTATTAACGATAGTAAATAAAGTATATTATAGTAGAGAAAAACTTATCTCAATTTTATTTTTTATTGAAGCTTGTTATTATTTTTTGTTTCCCGCAAAAAAAAAATATCCAAATGAAAAAGGAAAATATATCTGAAGATGATCCAGATTTTCATATCTATAATTTTAAATCAAAATGGTGGAAAAAAATATTATATTAATAATAGTAAATGAGAATAACATTTGTTATATTTAATTATTTTTAAAAAAAATATTTTCAAAACTAAAAAAAATAATATATATGTTATATTTTTATTAGTTGGAAGGAAATAAATTATTTCATAGATATGATGAGATATTTTATTACTTAGTAAAACAAAAGAATACAAACAATCAATTTACAGGGCAATAAAAAATAAAATTACAAATTTATGACTTCAATCAATACACAAACTGGACCCTAGATGATACATTGATACAAAACAAAATAAAACAATTAATCTTATTCTATCTGTATATTATTCCGATTGTATTGTTACTTTAAAAATGGCTTGAATGTGTTCACCACCTTCGTTATCTGATCAACCAATGAAATATATGAAACAGTGCCATCATTCCCAGCCAAGACCCTATACTTGTCTTTTCGAGTGAAGTTGGTGCACTCAAACCCTAACGTAGCCGCCAATATTCTCTGCACATAGTTAGCCACATCATGAGGGCTCTTCCCCGAAGAACATGTAGCCTCAACCGGTAACTGGTTCAAGAAAGTGACCTCATAAATCGGCCTTGGGTTCATGAAGAAGAAAATAGGGTCCAAACCTTTCCAACCCCTAGCAGTGGTTGCATGGAAGAACCCTACTCTATAGTTCATGGCCACTGGGACAATTCTGTCAGTTAACTCAGCAAAGAGTGCACTAAACCTTAAAAGGAAAGGTTCACGACAAGTTGTTCCTTCTGGGCACACCACTAAATCGCCTTTGGATAGTTCACGTTTGATTTTTTCAGCGTCCACATTTCGTATCCTTGTTAACCTCAAGGTTGGAATCGGAGATAGTATCTCTGAAAATCGAGAGATAGAGTATGTGACTGCTGGGATTTTGCGTTGGAGTACTGAACCGAGCACAACTGGATCAAGAAGAGTTCGATGAGTGCATACGAATAAGACACCAGGATTCCCATTAGAGGGAGGAGAGGGTGGTTTACCCTTCATAATCACATTTCCACCAAGTATGGTAGATAAATAGGGGATAGCCCAAAAGGGTAAAATGATGCCTATGGTGATTCGTATTATGGCGAGTAAAATGCCTATAGGGATCCATAAGAGGATTAATAGGGAGGTGAACGCTGTTGGCCGCTTCACCAGGCGGCCGTCGTGGAAGATCACCGGGAGTGGACGGAGAACCTGGTCATACTTTTGGCTTGTTAAGAATGGTGGGTGCATTTGTTCCTGCGTGTAAACGAGATAAAGAAATTATATCACAAAGAAAAAGTTGTATGAGTAAAAGTCTCTTTGGTTTTTCTAATCTAAACAAATCATCTTATAAAAATCTAAAGCAATCAAATTAAATGAGTTTTTACTTTCAATAAATGGTATTCTCTTCATTAGTAAAAAAATAGTGTTAGGGTGATTGCTCAGGCTTAAAGTCATGGAAGAACTAACATGCATCAAGGCTAAACAAACTTTTACTGAAATATTTACAGATAATGCAACAACACTACTACATTCAAGCAATTATAGAATTTGTGTTGAATATCGTATTCGATTTGGTAAATATGCTACTGATGGTTTGGCCTTAGTACTGTAATTCATGATGAAATACATATTTTTTTTAACCATACAGGACTAATGAAGTTGCCAAAGAAATCGAAACAGGTTTGGAAGTGTTTGTGGTTCCTAATTGTATGGACCTTACTGATAAAGATAAAGCAAGATGGTATCTGAAAATGATAGGCTTAATTTTGAGAAATGTTTGAATGAGATTAGGATGAGCTTGTGGGTTATCATTAAAGCCAATTTTCTAGGTGTAAGTTATTCTTTTTGTGATTGGGTAACAAATCCTCTTGAATGCTAAAAGGTTGTAACTGCTAAACTTTTTGTAGTGTTTGCATGATGTACCTCAGGTATGTCCTATCAATAAATTGTTTTTATGGAGAAAAAGATTTTGAACCTTCCGTCAACTTATCAGTTGTGCCAACCATTATCGGCAATTATTTTTAATATAAAATAAACTAATTCAAATATGCACCCATGATGCATTTTTCTGGTTCTTGTTTTGAAATTTGTCTTGAAAAACTATTGAGATTTGATTAACTAATTACCTTGCAAAGCTTGGAGAAGGAATTATAGGTTGAAGTACTAGGCCTTCCCATGCCCAAAGTGGGTGCATCTTCTTCCTTAAAAAGCATAGTAACCCTTTCAGAAATGGTACTAATCGAGTCACCTTGGACCATACCAGTGGCTAGCCCAAACCCATTGAAAGAGAGCTCGCACCCAACAACCTCATCAGCACGTAAATGCTCCTTAACAAACCTCTCCACCATTATTCTTGGCATCTTAGTCACCACAACCCTCTTATCATTGGAGATAAACACCTTCCAAGCTTCCATGTCAAGATCATCCATGTAGAACTTTGGCAAAACTGCCCTTGCCACGGACTCAAGCTCAGTTTTAGGTACCCCAGCTGAGGACACAAAGATCATCACCTTAAGAGCCATTTCCTCCATGCCAAATATATCTAACAAACGAACAACGGGCCATAGAATTAACAACAAGGCAAAACGAATCAAACCCGATGCTTCAAAGGCTACTAACATGAAATAAGAGAATATATCCAAATGCTTCAAAAGCGTGCCTTCTAGTTCAGACACAACAGATTCCATTCTGATTTTTGAGTTATAGCACTCTCTATTTTGCTTTGTACAACTGGGTCCTTAATGTTTTGCTACAAGTTTCAATGTTTTGGATTTTTTTGAGTTTCCTAATGTTTCCCTCGCTCTCTTTTGCTATTAGCTTGGGTGAGCATAATGGGTTTATATGGTTATAAGATTAAAGGATTATTGGGTTTCTAATGTTTGGGACTACAAGGCAGTTTATCGGTTTTACAACCACCCTTCACCACATATTATATACAACTCCACTTGTCCCTCAATCTTAATTTTCTTTTTGGTGGATATATCCGTGAAGAATTGACGATTATAAGCCACGTTTATTGGCAAAAATTGATTACTTAACCCCAACAAATATTAAAAAAGTACGTAGTCTTGGTAGATAGCTACTTTGGAGGTTTGGACACCTAAAATTATTGGCGTGTAATACGAGTATTTGGGTTACTTACCATTGCTTATAGTGAAGCGTACGTATCATTTTCACGCTATTTTTTGTGTAATTACAAATTAGTTAATCGTCACATTTTTTATATAGGATGGTTGTGTAGAAAGTGCTAGAGAAAACGTATAGTAACCATCTAAAACTCTTACCAGCAACCATTATTTAGCAGTAACCACCGTATGCACTATTGATGTACTGAAAAGTGTATATGATGTAATCTTTGAGTGAATTATACACATACGATTTGAAGTTTTTATAAAACTCCCCGCGTCAATACTACGAAATTATTTAATGACGTTTTAGGCTTAAATTTAATAATGTTGATAATTATTTTATCTTCGAGCATGTGAAACTTTTAATATTTTATATCATTGTAAATACTAATACTAATAATATATATTAGTATAACTTTTTATATGGAAAAGTCTTTTTGATCGGGAGAGAGGGAAAACTATGGGGCCTTTTGTCCAGCCTTTTTTTCTTCAAATAAATGTCTTTAAATGTATTGTTTATGTTGATAAGTAATGGTGAGATGACATTTATTATTTAGTAAATCTTATTTATTGTAGGACAAATATGAAGTATCAACATGCATGCATTTAAATATCATTGATGTGAGTTAATATATTTTTAATATAATAGTGAGAATGAGATCCGAACATATATGATTTAATGCAAACTATCTAAACTTGTCACCACTAGTCAATCTAGTGGCAAAGTTCAACTAACTAGAATTAAAGAAAATCATTAATAGTCTCTTGTGTCTAAGAAACCATTTTTAAATAATTAAAAGTATGCCACGATTATTTTTATTTAATGTTTTAAATAATTGTAAGAGAAATAATAAAAAAAACTATTGTTTTCATCATTATAATTCTTCAAAAAATAGGATGAATGAAAATAATATGACATACTTTATATTATAATCACTAATGAAAATATAAAAAATATGTTCTTAATATAAGCATACCTAATAACCTAAACAAAGCCGATTAACTAATTATTGTAGGGTAATTCTTTGATGATACCTTAAGATTGATGCTTCACATTTTAGGGTAATTCTTTGATGATACCTTATGAGTTTTGTAATTCCATGCTCCCTCTTTTGGTAACATTTGTTTGGTTTATAAAAGAAAAGTTGGGGCAAGAAAGTTGAAAGGAGAAAATAAGTAGAAAATGTAATGGTTTTTTTAGTTATTTGATATGATAGAAAATGAAAAGAAAGTAAAGAGAAAATAATATAATAATTATTAATAATGACCTTTTTTGTACTATTAAGCGTATTCTATCATCCTATGACTAAAGAACTAATTATTTTGAGGGTGTATGACTGTTCATTCCAATAAGTATCACTCAAATGAATCAAATTATTGATCATTTGATTTTTCTAAAAATCTAATGAGACCTTATATCACTAAATCAACTTATTATTGATTATTAGTAATGACACATTAATATGCATGCATTGATTTGTTTCTTTAAAATTTTAGGAAATTAATAATATTTATAAATATGACTAACACAAAAATTTTGTGTGAATTTTTTAAATGCATAAGAGTTAGTGACTAGAAAATCAGTTGCTAATTTTCTCTAATTGAGGTTTCCTCCTAGAGAGAAAACATATAGGCATGATGAGTTCCACCATTTTTTTAGTTTTCTTCCCTCTATTAAGTGCAACCAAACAATGAAAAATTATTTTTTTCATTCCTTTTTCATTCATTCCTTTTTCATCTCAACCAAACATAACTTTAATTTTTTAATCATTGTAATAGTCCCCATAATATTATAAGTTTTTTGCTTTTTAATATATATGACAATGCTGAATTGACCATTTTTATGTCACTTGGTCCTTTTCCATCTAACTTGACATTAGATAGAAAAACTAATAAAAAAAAGTTAGGAACTAAATTAAAAAATTATAAAAACAAATTTTAAAACGGCTAACATTTATTGAGACAAAAATATATATTTAAACCTTCTTTAGTTTTGTCAACCCATATTATTGTGTGGAAAAGTCCTAGTCAAACCAAAAACATTCACAATATTAGTGTACTAGTACTAGCTCTACAAAAGGAGATTGAGATTACCACCACTCCACCACACACAACTTAGGTTCGAAACGACTCACTGAAAAAACAATTTAGCGGGCCTTAATTAGCTCAGGCCTCATAACATGCTCTTGTTATATGGAGTGGAGGGACATGATCCTCCAATGTGGGTCTAATTATCTTTGTTCACTACTAAAAATAATAATTTAAGAGACGCGATAACTTATTTCAAGAGTAAGGTTTTTAAACTTACTTTTATTATAGTCATCAATTATATGGAAATCAATAGTTTGAATTAGTGAGTAAATCAAAATTATTAATTTTCCTTAAATTTATTGGGTAAGAAGTAAAATAAATTTAAAAATTTTACTTTTGGAATAAGAGGATTCTCATTTATTCCTCAGAGAAAACAGGCAAAATATTCAAACGTGTTTTGTGAGATTGAATTTTATCTCTGTTTTTTTTTGTTTTTCACAAACAAAATTAGATCAAATTGATACAATTGATCAACTAAGATAATTAGATCACATATACATACAACTTAGAAATAATTGTAAATATAATATTTTGACTAATATATAAAGATGAAATGTTTTATTCAATTCTCCAAATTTAAAATCTATCATCTTATATATTTCCCTAGAAAAAAAATTTATATGGAGTCTTCTTCGTTGTTGAAAATAAATGTCCTTTTTTTCATCTTGCATTCAACATGATATTCATAAAGAAGAGGAATATGAGAGTGGTGAAATCTCGTCTCTTAATTAAGTCAAGTAGCCCACAGTTATAAGTTATGTGACTAAATTCAAAAGTTAATGTTTCTATAGAATGTTGTTTTTATATCTGTTTCTCCAAATTTAACTATATACCAATGGTTAACTAAAGTCAAACTTGGTAGAAAATGTGTATATTGCTGCTCATATTCAATACAAAAGTTTAGTAGAGGAATTCAAAGTTGGTCAGAAAATAAATCACATCCCTCTAGATTTTTATCTTGTGTTAACAAATACGGTTGCTCAACACCCTCGTTGATCCTCAACTACAATTTTGCATTCAATATATATTCGGTGATGCAGAAATTCATGTTATTTCCCATTCTATTTGCCTAGTATTATGCAACTATGCTTGACTCTGAATTAGGTATGGCTTGGTTAGAAACTGAATTTGCCTTTTGAGAAAGAAGATAGTGCTATGTTTCTTTCAGTTGGTGTTGAATTATGAAGCCCATATATTCCAAAAGTTAAAAAATTAAGAGTTTAAAATCTACATAACATTAGTGTAAAGTTTTTAAAAGTTTTTTACACTGCCAGCATAAAATCGACAATTTATTTGTTTAAGAGTCAATGGTCGTTGACATATGAATGATGGAAAAAACACTTACACTATCCATATATACATATTAAATCCAAAAATTATTCATGCTGTATTTATATTTGATTCTGATACATCTGTGATGGGATGTTCAGCTACCTAACTGTTGATATGATAATACAAGCGCCTACTCTTTTTTCTTTTAATATATATCTGGCACTACTAGTGGCCTTGTCTGTATAAATGTAGACATCAGCTTATTATTCAAAGTAATAAATTGTTAGTTGTAATTGAAAACTGTACTTTTGTTAGAGTGTGGATATAATACCTACCTAGAAATAGAATCAATTTATTATGAGCTAGTTTTAAAGTTGTAAAGGGGGGGTCTGATAACTGTACAAATTTTACTAGGTGTATGAAGTTGGCTTTGCATCTGAATTGGAAAAAGGAGAAGTAATTTAAGTTAGATTGACATCAGTTACAGTAACCGGACATGGAAATTAGGAGAGTGTTTAGTCTTGTAATTATGTGTTGTTCTGACTATAATAAGTGCCTAAACATACTAGAGTTGTTTCAGTCCATTCAATACTAGAGTTGAGAAACATCCAACATCTTGTTATTATTTTACATAACTAGAACTAGAAAGATTCATCTTCAAAAAAAATTTCTATAGAGTATCTTGAAATGTTTTTATTATCACCTCAAAATACAATATTAGTGTAGGATACTGAGTTTGATGTATGGTTAGATATTGTCATATATCGTATGAAATATTAAAATGAATATACCTTATATAAATATGAGTAAGATATCATCTAAATGTCTCATTCTAAGTATTCAAATAACAGAACTCAAGTATCTTTACTCATAGTTGGAAGGATAGAGATTTGTCTCTTTATTTCCTCACACAAACAGAAAAGATAATTCCAAATGTCCCACTCCTTTGGATTTCCAATCTTGCAAATTGCTAGAACTAAAAGAAAACAGAATCACAAGAATGATACTGCTCAATAACAAATATCACTAAAACAAGAGAATCACAAGAATGATACTGAATAACAAATATCCCTAAATGAAATACACCCCTTCATGAGTCACAAATGGCCAAGGTAACCTACCAATAAGGCCAATCATTTAGGGGGACAAAAAGTAATGACATAACGAGGTGCTTTGCAAGTTTTAAGCCCTTCTGAATCATCATAAGCATAGCTATAAGCCTGAGGGCAATTAGTCTTAAACAAACGAGCAAACTCACTTGGTTTGCAACTTTTTGGGCTAGCAAACTCCCCAGTACAGCAATACCTATCTGATTTTTTAGCCAAACAAGCACTCTTGCACCCAACCACCTTCCCTTGCCTTTGCACAACAAGTGCAGAAGGGCAATAAATATTCAAGTTAGTCTCACATGATGCAACACCACAACCTACACAACCACCCACAGGCTTCATTGACACTGGGAGATTAAACCCATCAACCAAACTAACATCATAGAAATGCAATGGTGATTGAGGTGTTCCAAGGGTCATTTCAACAAGGGTAGCTGGTGGGACTCCACCAATTCCTTGGCATTTTAAAAGGCCTCCACAATCACCTGTTTCACATGACCCTTTTCCTGTTTTGTTGTCAAAGCAACACCCTTGTCTGCCCCAGATTCTACCTGACCAACCTTCAGGAACTTCCACGACCGTCTCTTCGCCGCTGCAGAGGTGGAAGCCACCATTTTTTGGAGATGGGTGCCCTGCACTGCCTAGGACTCCTGGCCACACGCTCTCTTTGCAGTTGTTTACCATTATTAGTTGAGTCCCATCTGCAACAAAAGGCAAATGAAAATTCTTGCTATACAACATCAACAATTGAAATCAGTGTATCAGATTGTGCACCGCAATACATGATGCCGCCACAATATTGCAGTTTCGGTGACCACCGCAAACACATCACACCGCAATTGTAGTGTGATACCGATTCACAGTAATGCAACTACAACATCCCACAACGCAACCACATCAGACCGCATCGGGCCGCATTTGGACCGCATTGATGTCAAAAATGTATTTTTACTCACAAAAAACATCACACCCCAACAGCCGTAATCCGCATCGCAACAGCCACAATCACAACAACCACAATCACAATTTAAAACACTATTTGAAATACTTGTCACATCACAATTTAGGTGCACAAAATAAACCATTGTAATCATACAAAATAAAATGTACACTAATTTGGTGTGTTAGATGATATATACATAATTCTGTCATTTATCACGTAAAGTTAATATAAGAAGCGACAAATTGTATATCCCAGTGAACCACATAACCATACCACGTACTAGGTAACTATGAGTTATACCAATCACATTATTAATGGCAATGACACATGTTTTCAAGAATCTCAGCACTGAACTACCAACCATAAAACAAAGAAGATGAAATGCATGAAGCATGTTGTTACATATGTTATTAAGGAGAGTGGATTAAGAAGAGTACCTGAGAGGGAGAATGAGAGTAGAGTGCATAGGAAAATGAAGAGATGCAAGGAATGAGTAGACATTGTAGTTTGTAATGCAGAACAGTTTTGTGGTCTTTGGTATTTGTAGGAGACGATAATGCATATGATGGAAGAGAAGTGGGAGAAGGTGTGTTCTTCCACTAGGGGTAGTGGTTTCCTCTTTTAGTCTTTTTTATCCATTTTCAACTTTCTAGAACAGTGTCTTCTTTTAAAAACGGTTTCCTAAACAAGGGGCTATGATTTTTGAACGGTTACTTCCAACGTCCTACTACAACCCCTCTTCTTTTTACTCTTCTCTCTTTATTATTTCAATATCCTAAGTTTATGTCTTTAACTTTTTGGCACGTCATATAAGGATCCATTTATTGTTCATGGTACAACATGTCATCTATATTTGCAACAACAACAAAAGCATCTCAGTTTGATTATAATTTATGAGTGTTCCTTGTAGGATCTTCACTTGTAAAATTGTTAATAGGATATTCAAGTTCTGCTTTATACTTTTATCTAATGAAAATAACAATAATGATATAATATAGGTTGATGATCCTTGATCAAGGCCTTAAGAAGTTTACTATGATCAATTAAAAAAAATGTAAACCTTAGAAAATTTTAATTTATCAAAGCTTCACTAAAAAAGTAAGACATTCGCTCCCCATTATAACATTTTTTTTGGAAGTGTGCAACAATTTTATGTGTCTATTGGGCTGCTTGTTTAATTTGGGAGCACATCTGCTATGCCACAAGTTGTGTCACTACATGTGTTACTAGCCTGTTATTGCTTGAAAAAATTTATTTAAGTTAAAAAATTAATAGTTAATTATGTACCCGTTTAATTTAAATCAATAATATAGTTTTCTGTTGAACTATTAGCATGATCTTGATTTCTGGGTTGGAGGATTCTAAAGATAAACTCAATGGACGTGAAATATTAAGGTCGATTATTAGAGATATAATAAAGTGATTCATGATCCTTTGTTCAAAAAAAATACTGTGATTACCTATTCCTTTATAAGTTATATGAAACTTGCTTTGCTGAGAAACTGAAATCTTTTTGCCATACTAATGGATAATCTTTAGGGCAGTTTATGAATGCAACATTATTTTTGGATGAATAAAAGTTTAGGATGGAAAAGGCTCCTTATCATAAGATTATGATAGACCAAAAACCTCAATGTCTAATTGATAATAGGATTACAAAACGTTTACTTAATAATGGAGAACCCAAGAATTGAACACAAAAGATACAAATGTCATGAGTGGAAGGTAGACACAAGACAAAGGACCAAATCCATTAAACATTGTTCACAACATAACTCAAAATTATAGAGGATGAACAATATAACAAACTTATTCAGTTATCTCTCATCTTAACATCTTCTCCTTTCACCTGATATGCTTAGAATGTGTATAAGCAGGATCCATCATCACTTCTAGCAGTAGGGTCGAAGTTTTCAGCATTTGGATCAGTACAACCTTCGGGTACAGGAATATTTATTTGCTGTGCTGCCTTGCCTGCACAAAAGTTAATGAAACAAGCAAAAAAATTAGAACAAGTTTTATTTGATCCGAATATAAAAAAAAAATAAGGCTTGAGGCTCCCATTTTGAATCCGTGACCTCTTAGCCACTAAGCAGCAACTTATCGTTGCGTTGAGTCTCACCTTCTTATTTGATCGAAGTATAATTAAGTTAAATTTTGATCTAGTAACAGTATTATCATTCAATTAAATTAAACTGTTTTGCTAAAGATAAATGGTCCAACCATAGAAAGATCCTCTCTTGATAGAATCTTGGTTAGCATCACCAAGAGCAGCCTCATTCAAGTACTTGTCTGCAAGTTGGACTCTCTTCACATTCTCTTGCTCTTGGACAAGCATAAAACCATACTCTAAGAGCTTTTCCACAGTTATCTTGGGCTGCTCAAAGGTTGGAGGTCCTTCCTTTGAGTTCACAAGCTTCTTTCCAATGCTGTCAACACCAACAGTACCAATCCACTTCCTCACTTCATCGTCATATACTCTGGCCCTGAGTGCACCGAAGAAATCTGCCATGATACAGTATTAGTTAGTTTTATTGTTCTACTTCTAGTTCCTTTCTCAGACAACCAAATCCTAAGGAACATTTTCAGGGGTGACAACATTTCGTGGCCTAAAGCTAAATTGTAAAACGTGGGTCACTTTGTAGATTTGGTGGCAAATTTTGGTACTACTTTATAAGAATGTGAACATACCAATGGATTGACCAGGGAAGGTGTCAACAATCTTGACAACATCCTCTTTCGGAACATTGTCACTGCGGAAAATTCCTATGCACACACCAATGCGATCTTCCCTGGTAGGTGCCCAGTAGAACTTCTCCATACGTCCGTCACGGATGAGAGGAGCGTACAATGTTGAGAAATCGTTACCAGTGACAATGATAGGCACACGCGGGTTATCCTCCTTGTTGTACATACCAGGAAGCTGCACATTTGTTGGATTATCAGCAATGTTCATGAGTGTAGCATTCACCATCTGGTTGTTCACAGTGTATTGTGTGGTTCCACCCATACGACCGGCTCCTGCATCAAGATCATTGATGAAGAGGGCACACATCTTTCCCTTCCTTATTATATCTGCAGCTTCACGGTATCTTTGCCTTATCAATTTTGCAGGCTCTCCTGCATTTCCACTTTCCAACTCTCCAGCACTCATCATGATAGGGCTGTAATGTAATCACAACATCATAGCGACTAGAAAGTTAGGAGCAATACATATAATCAACGAAGACATCAAATTTGAAGAAGCCTGTGAACACTAGTGCTTGGTAGGAACTTCAGAACATGATGGAACAGAGAATATGGTTGTTATTTATTTGTTTGACACTGATGTATTCTGTGAACATAAAAGAACAGGACAAAAGTTTGAAAGTACAACATTTTGGTTCAAACAGAAGGTGTGGAGTAGAACAAAAGAGATAGAAAAAATATCATTTGTGTCATGTTCCATCATGTATTTTTCGTGCACCAAACTTATGTGACGTATTGAATTGAAATGCACCAAATAGACTTTTAATTTGGAATTAGTTGCTAATATATTTAACTGATGTTTTGTTTAGCAATATAGTATGTCAATTATCAAGAAACAATTTTCCCATCTTACCTTGTGTTGGTAAGGATCAGATAATCAGACTCTTAAGTATTAACCACTTTGTCATAGACATAGACGATGAATTGTATCAACAGCAAGCTATTATAAAAAAGCTCATGAATAGTTTTATGTGTAGTAACAACTCACTTGATTCCCATCTTGGCGAAGACAAGCTCACATTGGAAGGATTTTCCTTGACCTTTCCCACCCCAGACACCAAGAATGAGAGGAACCTATAAAAATAATGAAAACATTAAACGTGTCTCCATATTTTATTTAAGTGTAAGAACATTTTATGCAGGAACCATATAATCAAATTCCATGCCTTGATGTTGGGCAGTGTCATGAAGTTCTTGGTGATGTGAACAACAAGCTTGTCCATAAAAGCAGGAGCAATGTACAAACCGCCCATGGTGTTGTCCAAGTTGTACCTGAAATACCATCATCATGTCTAAATTTAAATCCAAAATAGTTTTCAAGTGATAAGCAAACACTATATTGTGTTGAATTGCTAGTATATCCCACTCACTCTCTAAGGCCAGTACTAATGTACTCATAGGAGTTCATGACTGCATAGTGAGTACCAGCATCGGCCGGAGCTTGGAAAAGGGAATCAACCATACCCTTCCCCCTTGTTATGTCTTGCTGATCATCTGAAATATCATAGGCAAGACCCTTCCATCTATCTTGGTCGGTCTGCTTTTTCGGGTCAATCTCTTCTACAGCAACAACTTTGAAGCTACCAGAGGAAACCTTGGTGTCTGGGAGCCTTGAGGTAACCTTCTTCAAGTTGCTTCCGAAGAAGGCTGAACTAGGAACTGAAGCTCCAGCTCCAGAACCATTCAAGGTCAGCTGCAATATCATAGTAGCTATTCTTTAAGACTATTCTAACAATCTTTTAAAGTTCACTCACTTATCACATGCTTCCAATTCCCAAACCAGTTTATTATACTTCAAGTGGGAAACATCACATTCTTTTGTTATTTGGTATCTATGCATGGTAATAAGTTTTTCTAAAATGAGTTTGTCTCTAAATTGAATAATTATGTGTATGCACCCTTGGACTATTTTAAGGGTTGATATGTCTATCTAATATCAGATCAAAATGGATACCTCTATATATTAACTAAAAAATTACAATACATACTACCAAATTTCTAACTTATAGTGAGTATGGTATCAATATTTTTACTGGTTTTTAAAGGTTTATCAAACTTATAGTTATAGTTAGTGACCCAGGAAAAGTTGCTATTAACATGCATATGATTAAATGAGAAGAGAACTTAAGGATATGAATAATTAATTAAAATTGTAAAAAAGTTGGAAAAGCACTGTACTAGAGTAACATTGACAGCTCCAACAGTGGATAATGAAGCAGCCATAACTGAGTAGTACTTGGAATGCAGAGAGGAGAAGTGATGCAATCAAGCACAGAGAAAGGTTTCTTTTGAGGAGAGCAAAAGTAACCAGAGGGAAGGACTTATATTAGTGGCTGAATTGAGTGTACATATAATCATATCCACAAAGGTTGGTACTTGGTAACAACATCCACACATTGATGATTGCTTGGCTGCCACGTGGCAACTATATATATATATATATATATAGTTTAAAATCTATGCATAGTCAGGGTAAAAGTGTCGGCATATTATCTATCTACCATTGATTTGTATTATTTTATTTTAAAGTCAATAATAATTAACATATAAATGGTGAATGATTTCCTAACTGGGTTAAAAACTACTGCCATATATATATTAAATCCATTTGTATGTATATGTATATATATCCTAGAAGATTCTAGTCTCCCTTGAATGACAAAAAAAGATGTTTGAGGCTGGCATTGAAAGCTTATCCTGATCCATCAGTAGTATTAGAGAGCATATATTATCACCACACAACACAAGCTTGGGTTAGGAGCACTCATCTCAATCAATCATTTGGCTTCTGTCTGTTTCACAACAAGAATACAAGTATTCACCTACAATATTGATTATTTCTAATGGTCAATTACACAAAAATTTAAGGTGCCACATTTTTTTAGCATATCTTACTAGTGACTCAAAAAAACCAACAGGCTCAATTTTAAGTTTTCATTTATAACTGAGATTAGGCATGCATTATAGCAGTCGAGTGGAAACTACAACATTGGTAATTTAGACCCACCACTCCTAGTTCAATGGTCAAAATTGTTATAATAAGAATATATCTAGAATAAGTATTAAGTGTTACTAGAACTAACTAATCAACTTCACATGAATAAGTGTTTTTTTGTTTTTTTTGGTGATGAACGTGAAGAAGAGTTTAACCTAGAGAGTACTGGTTATTGAACTCTTGGCTGTTTTGAGCCGCGAGAGATAGTATAATGATAGGGAACAATTAAAATTGGCTTTTTTCCTCTTATAGTAGTTACAATTATATTTATGTCTTGGTACTTTTTATCTTTTATACACATATACAAGAAAAATATCATCAATATCAAAAGGGTAATTTAGTTGTACCAAATTGGTTATACATGCATCATTGATCAAAGATAAAAGTCAAACAATTCCCATGACAGGAACGTGATTTTATCAATGGGAATGAATACAGCTAAAAACGAAAGGAAAATTAACAATTTTTTCCATAAATAATGGAAAAGGTAGAGAATATTGAGAAGAATTTTGAAATATTCGCGTGAAATTTTACATCTGGCATTCAACTACTTTGCACGCGATTATGTACTCCCTTTTTTGTAATGTAAAATTACATACCTTTTAACTTAATTAGTTAATTCTTTGGACAATAATTAACTAATTATTAAACTTAAAATAGTAATTTTTTGTTTGGGTCCATACTTAAAATGTAAATTTTACATTACAAAAATAATGCAAAAGTAACAACACTTTAATATTCTAGTGTTAACGATGTTGCAATTTATATCCATAGAATGGTGTCTATCGATATTAAAAAAAGAGGCTCGCTCGAAACAGCACCATGAAACTAGATTCACGGCTATTAAGAATGGGTCAAATTCAATTTGGAAGTGTTTGTAAAACATTTTTGGAAAGGATTTATTGGATTAAAATGTTATTTGTCCAATCCATTTCAGATAATAATGCGTAAAAAAGATAAAAATAAAAAATTTGTGATAATATTTTTTGTCAAAACTGTACAAATAACATTATTAAAGTTGTCAAGCAAGACTCTAGTCAAGTTTTTTATAACCATTATTACAGTGCAGAGTTCATATATAAGTCACTTATGCACTACTAATAGATGAGGGATATGAAACAAATTTTGACAACTCCACTAATAGATAAAACCCATCCTGGGTGAAGATTTTGCAAGTGGAGCATCATGCTCTAGTTGTTTCAAAGAATATATACTTGATATTCCTCCAATTTTAAATTCAATTTAGTCAAACGAATTCATTAGATTCTCAAAAGATACAGTGTCATAAATCAAAAGAGGATAGTATTATTATATATCTGATATGCTACCTAAACCAACTCTTGGTACCAATGCCCCTCTTTAGACTTTAGGTGCTACTTCATGTTTTGTTTTTCATATATCATGTTATTTGTTTGATAAATAAAAAGAGAAGAGAAAGGGGAAACTTTGAAGAAGAAAGAACAACTTTTCCAAATCAAGACTTCGAAGTGTCACTTTAATGACTTCTTTTAGCTCAACCACCCACTCCCAAAGTCAATATTTTGTTCGTCAAAATCTAAAGCTACCTAAATATGATAGATGGGTAAATAAGCAAGGATTGTTAAATTGAGTAAAGATTCTTCACAATAACTTAGCGGCAACAACATATTATGATTGTAAGAGTTTCCATAACAACAACAAGGATAGCAGAACTAACAACTTTAAATACTATCTGGCAAAGCAAGCAAAAATCATGTTACTGTAAATAATATCCAGCATTGCAACCAAAACTAACAGCTGTCTATAGTATAGCACTACAAATTCCACCATTCAAGGAATGCAAAATGCACACACATGTAGGGCAAAATAAAGTTAAAGAAACTATAGTATAGCACTACAAATCCTCAAAGATCAAGCTGTGGAGGTGAAGGGTGAGGTGGAGGACCCCAAAACGCATCATGCACCATTTGATTTTGACCATTTGTTGTTGGTACCAGACTTGGATTCAAATTATACACCGGCATTGGAACTTGTTGTTCAACTAAACCCTGAGACACTTGAGTTCCATCACCAGTTTCATTAACTTGTTGCTGCAATTGCACTTCCTCTTCACCTTGATCATCCTCTAGCGATAGTCTCTCATACGTAGCATTAGCAAAAGTTGCAGCTATAACCATAACGGGACCCACAGAAACCAACGGACCCCCCACGACCCCACCAACAACCTGACCTTGCCCACCGGCTAAGTAAACCGTCAAACCGGTTGCACCTGGTGGCGATGGAGCAGGCAAAAACGCTCCAGACAGAGACAAAATTTCGAATCTTCCATGAAGGGTTATAACCCCACCTGGTGCAGCCGCTTGCCTGAGAGTCACATTATTTACCACCCCGTTGCCGCTCAGCACCGAAACCCCTCGGTGGCGGCGGTTAGCGAAGGTGGCAATGCACTCAGCCACATCGTTGCCGCTGCTGATCTCCAAAACGTGGCTCCGAAGCGCGTTGGGGCTCTCTTTCGTTATCACAACTGGAGGTTTGGGCTTGTTTTTGGAGCCCGGCGGCCTGCCTCTGGGGCGGCGGCGGCGGCCTTGATCCGGCGTGCCATGGTTGTTGTTGTCGTCGCCGTAGTTGTTGTTCTCATCATCTTCAGTGCTATTGTTGTTGCTGTTGGTGCTGTTGGTTAGGGTTGGTAGATTATTATTACCGTTGTTCTTGTTCATGAATTCTTGCTCTTGTCTCGGTTTCACTCGAATCAGCTCAACTTGTTCTTCTTCAGTTTGGTTCCTCAGCTGGAGAGGTGGAGAAGAAGAGTTAGCCTCAGTTTGCTGCATAGCCACGTTCCCAGCCCACCAACTATTAGACATGATTTGTTTGAATCAAAAATTAATGATTTATATTTTCTCTCCTACTTTTCTTGATACTACTCAGATCTATGTTGCTGAACTACCTCAGTTAAAGTGATACAACCCAATACCTTATATAACCCACTTTCCTAGCTAAATGGGTTAACCTTGTGTTTGGAACTTTGCATGTAAAAGCTATCCAATTGAGACTTTGACACAAAACCCACTTTCACACACCTGAAAAAAGGGGTAAAGTATTCAATACCAAACTGGAGAAATTAAACCGCCTTGCAGATCAGAGTTCACATGAAAAAATACCCGTTCATTTCTTGGAACTAGGATGAACGTTTTTATGGGAGTTTACAAGGCTCGCAGTTTTTTTTGCTGAACCTGGTGTTAGTACCAATGTGTATGAGGGATAAAGGGACGTTGCACAAAGGATGCAACCGTTTCAGGATGATTTTCCTCCTTGTATTGCTCTGTATGTATCAGTGACGCGGATAGAGGTTATCTATAACAGTGTGGGTAGGTTCAGTTTTGTTGGTCTCCCCAATAAGCGATTCTGTGTGTTGTGTTCAAAGTTTTCAACTTCCCAAAGTATGATGCTTTGTGCCAAATACACATCACATGTATCAAATATTCTATTTCATATTTTAAGTGAATTAGAATGTTTTATTTTATTATTTTTTTTTCTTTAAAATTTTTTATTTTATTCATATGTTAATATATAATTAGTTTGATATAGAGAATGGGAGAATAATATTAGAAACAGGTGATCCCCATCCTGCAACTAAGCTATACATTCATTCAATTCATATCTATGGATCAGGTTCATTAGTGCAAAAGGTTATCATTATTCTACACTATGCAAGGGAAGAAAACGAGTGCGTTCAATTTTTGTTACCTTTGAAACTACTGTTTTGCCCTTATGAATGATTAACTTTTATATAAATTTGATGGCTTTCAAGTTTAAGAGAAGAGTGTAATATTAGTATAAATTACATTATTTAGAGTCAAGGAATATTAAGTATGAATAATAAATAATGTCATCTACAATTTGTATTAAACAATTATTGACTTTCTTAAATGTATCTATATAAGTAATATTAGATTATATAAGTTTGAATTTAATATCTATGCATTATCAATATAAAGAATTATATAGTCATTACATTTTTCATATTCATTTGTATTATTTTTTTGAGAATAAACAAAAATAAAACATTTAATTATGTGAGAATAGTTAATTCTTAAATAATGGGAGAATACTACATAACAGTATAATACTAGTATTCTAGCTGTGATTTTCTTCTTCTTTTGTTTGATCACCTTGCGTGCGATTTTTTTATTAGGAGATCAAACATTTTTAATAATGACACAACATGTGATCAATAATCACGTCCCACTTTATTTCTTATTAATATCAGTGTTTAAATGAATATCCAACATGCATTAAGAAAAATAAATTTGTAATAAAGTAAAATGTATTATCCGAGTTTGGAAATGGAAATGCAATTCAATAAATGAAAAGCCTGAGTGGTGCAGTGTCTCGTACTCTCGTACATGTGATTCGTCAATTCTTCCTGTGTATTTGTGTCGAGGTTGTACTTGTGTATGTCAGGTCGTACATGTGATTTTTTTTATGAACCAAAAAAACATAAATATAAAAGTAACATTTTTACTCTTTTATTTTAAATAATATGACATTTGTACTATTTTATTTGCACTGATATGACATCTCATCTTGATTAGCAGAGAAGATCATTTTTCCTCGTGGAACTCGTGGACTTTATCTGAGATGTGAGTTAAGGTGCTTTGTTGCTGGCCATACATTTATATTCCCATTAATTATGAGAGATGTTACTAATTTACTATCACTAATGACATCTCTAGATGTATTCAATGATATCAACATTTAAATTTTTTTTTTTTAATTTGAAATCTTATTTGTTTATGGTGTATATTTTAGAGAATATATAACATAATTCTTAAATTGTCCTCATAAAGAACATTATTGACATATGTCTTAGAATTGTTATAAAAAATATAATATGTAAAAAAATTACAATATAAATGTGGTGTCATTATTATTTTTACAAAATGCAACTGAGTAATAAAATTTCACATTTATGTCAACTTTATATGATTTTCAATTAGTTATAAAATATGTCATGAAACCTTATGTGAAATGTGTACGTGGGATGTAAAAGTTTGGTTGGATTTTTAATGTATTTTAGTAACCGAACTGATACAAATATATGGTTTTGTTCAACTCAATTAAACATAAATTTAATATTAGAAACTGGACCGCTATTGAATTGTTCGGTTCGGTTCCACAATTTTTAATATTTTCTATAAAAAAAATCGAAAATTTAAAATGTATTATAAGAAATATTGTTTGTAAAAAGCAAAAAACACAATTATTATTATTATAAAAAATGTGAATCATGTATAGATGAGTAAAAGAATTGAAATCATAATTGTTTGTGAGTAATATATAACAATTATGTAATTAATAGAGATAAAATCAAATTGTCATGTATATAATAATACAATACACTATTAGTAATATATATTTATTTATTACTAATATATATAACAATATAATTCACGATTAGTAATATACATAACAATTTAGTAATACGTATATCAATCAGTAGAATATATAATAGTTACATATATGACCTTACAATCACAATCAGTAACACATATAACAGTACATGTATAACAATTTATAGTATATATTAGTTTGAAACTCAATATCATAAAAATTAAAAGATGTGTTTCAAATTATCAAGACACTTGGAAACAATTTAGTAGGTAATAATATATAATACTAACATGATAACAATTTAACACTACAATTCAAATAAAATTGATAATTTAAGCCACAAAATTGGTTGAAGAATTTAAACAACAATATAATATCATTATCCAATATTTGTTTCTTTAATATGTGGTTCCAATAGTTTCTAAATTTTTAAAACCATAAACTGAACTGAACATAAATATTTACTTAAAAAAATAACCGAACTGAATCGTGAAACCGAATCGAACCATATTTTATAATTTGGTTCAGTTCCATTGATTTTGCGGTTTAAACTGGAATCGATTACACCTATATGGAAGGTGCTTGGTCATCACCTCTACAAAATTGGTTCTAATCGTAAATATTTCCTTGACATTATGAAGTGAAAAGCCTTCCAACACAGCAGAACGTGGGCTATGAGCTTGGAGAGTGGAATGGCACGAGGAGAGGTTTATGTGGCCATTTTTTGCACTTTGGCTCTACCATATATTTACCAAGGCCATGGTAAAAACTCATTTACAACCTTTAAACAAACATAGGAATGTTTTGTAATCGCCATCATGTTCCCCAAAAAAAAACACAGCCCTAAGAAAAGGAAACATGGTCAATATTTGTTCCCTTTATTCTTCATATATATAGAAGTTAAAAGGATATTTTATAACAACCTCATTAAATGCATTTAGATTCTGTTTTGTTTTGGAATCTGCATCTGTGTATAAGTTCCCTCATGTCAAAGTGAGAATGTGAGATGTTGAGCATATGCAAAGGTTTATATAATATTTGTAAACTTTGTAGGAAGAAATGTTATTTTGTATTAAATATAGCAGCATCTACCATAATTACAAAAATATAACAATAAGCACTAAATTATGAAGTTGATGTTCAGCTCATCTCCTTTTTGGGTCCAAAATTAGGAACTTTCTTTATCATATTTCATTTTTAGTTACACATTTAATGTTAAAATGTTCTTCGTTTATTTTTTATTAACTAAATTAAAGTGATATAATTCAATAAAGTTTATGATTTAGGATATACTTATTATAAAAATTATTGATGTGCAAAATTAGAAACAATAAAATTATGCACATTAATTCTCTTTCTGAAAGAAAGATCATTGTGAATTCAAAATGACACTACTCTTTATGAAAAACATGAATTTCTTATAAATAAATAGTTCTGATTCCTAGTTGTAGATATATAAGACAACATAAGAACAAATCAATTCTCCTCGTTCTATTACTGGACGAACTAAGGCTAAATTCGATATTCAATTGTAAGACCAAATAACTTATATGTTTCATCATAGATATGAAATTGAATATAAGATAAATGACATTGTATTTTGTATGAAAATACTAAGATATGTTTCCGCCCTATATTCTTTATTAAAGATTTAATATGAATGATATTGAATATATGATAGTGTTCATTATCTTTAAATAAATCTTTCATTAAAGTTTTATTTAACAAGTGGTACGAGACAATGCATATTAAGCTTTGTTCATTGGTTCTTAGCGTGTGCTAGATGAGATTAACATCTTAGAGCAACCACAACTTATGTTCTTAATGTTATTCTAGATAAGAACATTCTTAATTTGTTCTTATTTTATTTGCTGCTAGAAGTACTCTTAGTTGGTTGATATCGAATGGAGATCCTCCATCTCAAAATGATGGTGTGAGATCAAAATAAAAATTTATTTTTATAATTTTTAACTGTTGTTTTTTTATTGGATAAGGATATGAATATACGTGCGCACAGATTATCCATGCCGAGGAAGATGTATCTGGACCTTTTGATGGGAAGAAATTCCACTTGTTCCAACTACTGCAATTGTATGTAGTAAAACTGTCACTATGCCGCTGTAAGTAAGCTAACTCGGCATTTGGGTTTGGAATCACTTTTTAATTGTTTCCAAACCCAAACACCATAATTTCCAACTTTTTGTATTTAAGTGTTGGAATCACTCGATGTTTTAAATGGTTGTTACTTTATGCTAAATTTGTGAAATTTCTACTTTAAAAAGTTGGTATATTGTTATTTTTGTTCTTAGCCATGAAAGTAGGAACAGATAAATAATTGTCCCACTTCCATGGTAAATGGGAAGAAAATTACTGATCCAATGCCATGTTTTATTTATAAATGAAGTTTTCGGAAGATGAAGGACTTCAAATACTTTTGCTAATCCATCATGATTCATGACAGTGTTCAAACTAAAAATGACAATGAACAGATGAATGTTATAATTATTTTGCTTCTACAACATAAAGCTCTCACAAAACTATTTAAATTAATATAAAGTCATTCTAAATATTAGAGTTTAAGTCTAATGATCAACTAAGGTACACTTCACTCACACTTGAAGCTAAACCGTTCACAACTGTGTATATATGACCGACAATTTTTTTTGGAATATTAAAAACATGTTCCAATTTCTTTGACTTCTTTTTTATTTTTAAAATTTACTATTTTTAGACGAAGTGAGATATAATAATGTTGGAATGTATAAAAAAAGTAGATAAAAAATAATATATATTGATAATATGAGTTTTATACATTATCAATCATTCATATTTAATAATCATTTATTTATTTTTTTAAAATGCACATAAATAATTCACAACACTCAAAAAACTGAAAAAGAAATGCTGACTTTGGCGAGAGACCTATAGGGAAGGTGGGCTAAAAACCTAAGTTCCACGTGACATAAGTTTTGTAAGCTTTTTTTTCTTAAAATGTTGTAATGAGCTTATATAAATAATTGAGAAAATAATGTATGTAACTATAATTTAAGAGTTTTTATATTATAATTGTATTATTTATTTTTAAATATTATTAACTTTTAAATATAACTAATACACATAAACATAAGTAGTAATCAATAATGCATTGACTATATATAAGTAATTTATCAAAACCATATCTTTCTCCTGTCCCTTTTCAGAAACTTTCCAAACATGTTCTATATTTTGGTCCGATTTCTATAAAGCACGTTTACCTAATATATTGATCTATATTGTTCAATGTGATGGATGATTGACATAATTTCACTGAATTAATATGAATCAATTTGATTATTAAAGTGCAAACTTAGGCATCAAATTTTATCATAAAATAAGTTAAAAAATAAAAATAAATAAGATAAGTTCAACGAAACATTCTCATCAGCACCACATATTCTAAATATTGTAGGGTCAGAAAGGGACAATGGGAAACCCGGTTCGACTCATGAGCACTATGCAACATGTCAAAATTTAATGAAATTGATGACAATTGTCGTAATTCATCATTTCTTTAAGTGCACAGAAGCAAAATCAAATGCAAATAGAAAAAATAGAGAGGGGTTTTCAATTTGAAGCAGAATCCATTTTTTCAATTTAAACTTCCAGCTCCGATTCTTGCCCTAACCTCAGGATCGCGGTAAGTCTTTCTTTTATTATTTTCCGGCATCGCCATCTCCGTCTGCTTCCATTTTCATCGCGGTAAGTCTTTTTTGTTTAATTGAGTAATTTTTTTCCAATGTCAAATTTCGTTTTCTTAATGTCATTGTCGGAATCAAAGGCTTTACATACTATTTTGGACCTTTTTGTATTGATTTTTTTAAGTTAATTTCTAAATAGGTAATGTCCCAATTGATTAGATCACATTTATCATGTGCAGGGAAATGGGGTCAGATTTAATTGTAGCTAAGGATTTTTTTGTGATTTGTTTTCTGCATAATTTTTGGTTATCTGAGATTGAGTTTGATAGTGGAATTACTGAATGGTAGTTGATGATGCTCATAGTAGCTTGTTAGAGATGTGTCCAGTTTTGGGGAGGTGGAATCATACTTAAGTTCTCAGATTATATATTGGACCCCTTTTAAGGGGATCAAAATGATGAGGTAAGGATTCAATCAAATTTATGACTATAAGTCTATCTCTAAGGTTACGGGATCGAGTGACAGATACTTCATTTAGGTAAAATAAAATATTGACAGAATATTTAAGGTTAATAGTGGCACGCTCAGTAAATTCATAGACCCGATGTCAAATATCAAGGCTGACATATATTACATATATACTCACCTATATATGTATTATGCAAGTTTATTATTTATTTAGTCTCATTAAATATTCACCATGTATAGTTGCTTTGATGAATACAGAAATCAATTTTGTATATTCTCGCTTTCACCATTGCTTCTGATTCCAGATCATAGCTTGATTATGATATGTTTGCTATGTTGTCTGGTCCTACAATTGCTGCCATGTGTGTGGTATACCAAACATGTAGGGATGAGTTCTTAGCTGTTGCGAAGATGTAAGCCCATTATCATCTTTCAAATGTAGTGGATGATTTGGTTGTGTCTCTTTGTAAGTTCATTAATTTTATGGATCCATTATTTGTGGAGAAGTCAATCCTAGCCTTTGCAGATCACAGAAGTACACTATGTCATTCCTTTCCTCATTATCCAATTTTACTTAGATCTTTCAAATAAGTGGCTGTAAATAGTTTGGATGATACTATCTGTGAATGCTTAACATCTGAGTATCTTCATCTTTTAAATGATAAATGATAAATGATAAATGATAAAATTATTCACCCAAAGTTATAATTGGTCATTGTAAAGATATTAACTATTTCGCATTAGTTTCTAAGCTACTATCGCAAGCGTTTTAAATTTTTAAAAGTATTGCCATCTTCTAAATAATAATTGTTAAAATTGTACATGAAACTTTTGAATGATGAAAAGTTTTGTATATTTAAATAACTATACTATATTAGCTTGAATGTTACTATTGGTGAACATTTTAACTCTCGAGTACTTTCATCTTTACAATTATAATGATAAAGTTGTACACGGTAAGTTATTAATGATCAAAAAGATTTGCTGTAAATTTTGTTAGTAATTACTTGCAATACCTTGAATGCTGTGAGCATTTCCACATTTAAGCATTTTCATCTTCTAAATGGTAAAAATGTGCATTGGAACTTTGTTCATTAAATAATTTCTGTGCTTTTTCATCTTCTAAGTATAAATAGATATAAAATAAATACTGAAAATGATTTAATCACAAATTTTGGGTTCCAATTATAAAATCGGAAACCTTTCTTATGCATAGCCTTGTTCATTAGGGCCATCTTATATATAATTTCCAACTACTCTTCCACACAAGTTGAGAGTGAAGACAGTTCCACGAGAATCTATTATAATATTTTAGATTTCACAAGTCAGTGACTTTGACATCTGGGCATAATTTTCTGTGCTATTATCGTTTTCCTGTTGGAATTATGTATCTACAACTATCTCAACATTATTAGTCTTTTATCCTGTTCAGTTGCTATACTGTGTTCAAACATCTATTGATTCTATTCCTACTTTTTTTAACATCAACTTTTCAAGTTTGAACATTGTATTTTCACATTATACATTTCTCGTTAACTCATATTCTTATAGTTTTTATATAATATATACTAACAAAACTTATTTTTTTTTTGTATAAAGCATCGGTATTATCCTGCCCTACACCAACCGAAGACAATCCTGTTTTTGCAAATGGTTCTTTTCTTTAATTAATATATCAACAATGGAAATGATATTTGATCATCCATATATATACAAAAAATTAATTTTGTTATCAATATAACTCACAAAACTCAGATATTTAAACAATTGAGTTACTAATACTTGGTAACATGCTTAATTTTGGTTATTCATCACATTTAATTTCATATTTTTTAAATACTTCAGTAACTGAGCTCTGAGTAGAAAATAAATGGAAGAGAGTTATAAATGGCCAGACCTGGATCACTTGCAGTGGCCAGTTTGTCATGAACTTCACGTTATCTTAACCACTCTTCTTTTCTTTTCTTTTCTTTTTTTTTTTTTTTATCAGCAATAGCAATAACGTTATCTTAACCACTTGAATTAGTTTATGAAATAGTACGTAACTAAATCTAAATAAATAAAAATAAAAAACATTCAAAACGTTGGAGCCTTAAGATTCAGAGCTGCATACTATAACTGGGCATTTACCATTGTAAGAGTACGTTTAGTTATTTAATTTGTACAAGTAATTTGTATATCTATAATATATATTCATATTTTTATTTCTCTCCACTGTCACTTAACATCACAAATTAATGTGACTGTGATATACCCTATGGTATTCATCACTTGTTAATCGTCCAAACAACATTTTCCCTAATAAGGCAAGCCAACCAGTGAGGATTGTGATAAGTGTGGAGCACATGACCCATAAGGTTTAAATATTTTTTATTATATAACTAGTTTTTCTCTTTAAAGTACAAATATATTATTGTTTTTATTCTTTCTGAAATTTATTGTGTTGTCAATTATAATTACAATTATTATTTTATGCATAAATTTGCTAAACATTTTGTTGGTTGTAGTAAATAGTAATTAAATATAGTTGGTTCTTATTATTATTTAATATTATTATATAGTTGATCTTTGATTAAAGTAAGAGTATGACATAGTGAGAAAAATATGAGGTTGACTCAATATATATATTGAACACAAGTCCCAACCATTAACAACAATTGAACTAAAAATAAAATATATCTTACATCATCATGATTTGTATAAGACATTTATTTTCATAGATATTATAAATCATTACTCAGTTAAATTTAATTATTTTTATCACTATTCCAAATTCTTTCAAGTTCTAAAATTTCTTTAAACTTTAACATAGATAAATTAGTGGCCCAAAATTTTTATATTATGGGCCCTACAAAATATATAGAGATGCTATGCACAGAGGATCTCCATCCACCAATGATCTATACTTCATGCACTTACTGCATTGTACAATAAAGAAAGATCTCAAATTGGCATATAAGTCAACACAATCAACGGATGGGTGATGGAACAAGCTTCAGGATCCAGTTTAGCAGTATATATATATATATATATATATATGTTTCTCAGTATCATCATAACCGTTATATATCTCCTTCATCCGTGTGATGCAGGACAGTTGCTTAAATGGGACCCCACCAACCATAGAACAATAACTTCCTTCACTAGTCACACTACAAAAGCCAAAGAGAGGCACAAAGCTTCTATAACTAGCCCTTTATAGCTAGTCCTTTTCTTTTCCCTCATACATTCTTAAGTTGCTTTCAATTATAATTACAGATACATCATGCACCACCCCCTACTCCATTTATATTGACTTCACTCCCTACAGCTTTTTCGTAATATAAATATATAGTTCTATATATTTCTTCCTCTAAAAGACAAATATAGTTCTATATATTTCTTCAGCTAGTTTTTCTTGAAAGTGAGCATTATGATGGAGGAATCTGAGTACTTGATGTGGATGAAGAGGAAACAGATCCTGAAGTCACATCTTGAAGCAGTTGGAGATGCCAGCATCAACAATTTCTACTACTCATCATGCGTAGAAAGGGCTTTTGCTGAAGATGCAGCTAGGGTACTTGGTGGGAGCATTTGGCCTCCAAGATCATACTCTTGTACTTTTTGTAAAAGAGAGTTCAGGTCTGCTCAAGCACTTGGAGGTCACATGAATGTTCACAGGAGGGACAGGGCTAGGCTCAAACAAAATCTTAGCCCTCATAATGGTCAAACCCAAACCCTTCTTGAAGTTGATCATCACAAAAATGATCGCAATAACTCATTAGGTAATCATTTTTCTTCGCAAATTTCAAGCTCCCACCAGCTTGATTGTTGTCTTAATCCTAATTCTAGCCTTGCTGCTACAATCACAACAACCAGAACCTCACCTTCTTATTCTTCATCAATTATAGGGTCTTCTTATTCAGAACATCAAGGGATAGTGGATGCAAGAGAAGACAAATTTAAAGGCTTTGGATGTGATAACTATGTTGAAACAAGTTTGTCTGTAGGTTGGAGTTCCATGTTTGGACAAAAGTCACCAATTATTCCATGTGAGGGGTCTCGGGGCAAAACCATCATCAATGGTAAACGACTAAAGACTAACATTTCTTCACTGCCTGTGATGTTACTCAAGCCATGTTCAAATGATAGAGGTCTTGCTTTCCTATCTGCAGAAGTCAAAATGGAGGATTTAGATCTTGAACTCAGGCTAGGGAAACAACATAAAGTTAAGTAGCTAGTGCATAGTAATAGTACAGAAGTTGTGAAATTGTAGTTGAGTGTTTGCTATAGCAATCTTTCCACTTCGCTCTTCCTTTTTCTTTAAAGTTTCTGAGGTTGACAGAAAAAGGCAAGAGAACCTTTCTATGCCTAACTAAATCATGATCATGTAATGATTTAAGCTTTACTTTATTGAAATCTATGAATACTAATTCTATCTCCCTTGATGTATGTTACTATCTTCTTTTTTTCCTTCTTGAATAAATGGTTCTTAACTTTTCAGTTTAATTATAGATTTATCAGAATGATAGATTGCATGCTGCTCAAAGTTAAAATGACAAAGGTGCTTTAGTAGAGTACTTTCAATGAATATTTGAACTTAATTTCAGTCTCCAGAAGCTCATTGTGATCAAATTGGATAACTCTATTATTTGTTGATGAGAAATGATATCTAAAACCTAGGGTACAATGAAGAGAGAGGCAAAAGAATGATGAACAAGTAGAGTAGCTTTCAGATAAACTCAAGTTTGAATTCTTCTGTAAAGAAGTGTAGATATTATTATTATTATTATGTTTTTTATTAATCATTATTATTTTTTTTCTTTGTTTCTATTCACAAAGCAGACTAGACATACATACAGATCTGATGCATCCAGTAAACTGCTAGTTTAGGTACAGGAATCAGGTATGAGAAAAAGTTAACTGTAAGATATTAAAATGGTGAAAGAACTAACAGTAACTGACACTAAAATTCATTTCAGCCACAGATATTCCAGAGAGCTAACAGTAGTTACTCAAATAAAATTAAACCTGCACAAAATAATGAATATCCTTTCTACCCGGATTATCACTAAATATTTGCTTATACCTTTTATACTCTAGAGTATTATGTCAGTAAACCACATTATCAATGATATGCCATATTGTTTTGGTTTTCTTGTACTAGATATGTCACTACTGTTTTTGCATGTGAGTAGGATAAGTGTACACAAGAAATTTCAGAGGAGATGGTTATTTAGATATCTTTAGAAAAATACACCACCTGAAATTTAAAGTATTGTGTTAGAAATAGATTATGAATGTCTAACAAATTAGGATGTTAAATCAACTATAACTAGATTATGCAAAACATATAAATGAGAGAAAATGCATAAGTGTGAATATTGATATACTTAAATTTCACTATAACCGTTATATATCTCCTTCATCCGTGTGATGCAGGACAGTTGCTTAAATGGGACCCCACCAACCATAGAACAATAACTTCCTTCACTAGTCACACTACAAAAGCCAAAGAGAGGCACAAAGCTTCTATAACTAGCCCTTTATAGCTAGTCCTTTTCTTTTCCCTCATACATTCTTAAGTTGCTTTCAATTATAATTACAGATACATCATGCACCACCCCCTACTCCATTTATATTGACTTCACTCCCTACAGCTTTTTCGTAATATAAATATATAGTTCTATATATTTCTTCCTCTAAAAGACAAATATAGTTCTATATATTTCTTCAGCTAGTTTTTCTTGAAAGTGAGCATTATGATGGAGGAATCTGAGTACTTGATGTGGATGAAGAGGAAACAGATCCTGAAGTCACATCTTGAAGCAGTTGGAGATGCCAGCATCAACAATTTCTACTACTCATCATGCGTAGAAAGGGCTTTTGCTGAAGATGCAGCTAGGGTACTTGGTGGGAGCATTTGGCCTCCAAGATCATACTCTTGTACTTTTTGTAAAAGAGAGTTCAGGTCTGCTCAAGCACTTGGAGGTCACATGAATGTTCACAGGAGGGACAGGGCTAGGCTCAAACAAAATCTTAGCCCTCATAATGGTCAAACCCAAACCCTTCTTGAAGTTGATCATCACAAAAATGATCGCAATAACTCATTAGGTAATCATTTTTCTTCGCAAATTTCAAGCTCCCACCAGCTTGATTGTTGTCTTAATCCTAATTCTAGCCTTGCTGCTACAATCACAACAACCAGAACCTCACCTTCTTATTCTTCATCAATTATAGGGTCTTCTTATTCAGAACATCAAGGGATAGTGGATGCAAGAGAAGACAAATTTAAAGGCTTTGGATGTGATAACTATGTTGAAACAAGTTTGTCTGTAGGTTGGAGTTCCATGTTTGGACAAAAGTCACCAATTATTCCATGTGAGGGGTCTCGGGGCAAAACCATCATCAATGGTAAACGACTAAAGACTAACATTTCTTCACTGCCTGTGATGTTACTCAAGCCATGTTCAAATGATAGAGGTCTTGCTTTCCTATCTGCAGAAGTCAAAATGGAGGATTTAGATCTTGAACTCAGGCTAGGGAAACAACATAAAGTTAAGTAGCTAGTGCATAGTAATAGTACAGAAGTTGTGAAATTGTAGTTGAGTGTTTGCTATAGCAATCTTTCCACTTCGCTCTTCCTTTTTCTTTAAAGTTTCTGAGGTTGACAGAAAAAGGCAAGAGAACCTTTCTATGCCTAACTAAATCATGATCATGTAATGATTTAAGCTTTACTTTATTGAAATCTATGAATACTAATTCTATCTCCCTTGATGTATGTTACTATCTTCTTTTTTTCCTTCTTGAATAAATGGTTCTTAACTTTTCAGTTTAATTATAGATTTATCAGAATGATAGATTGCATGCTGCTCAAAGTTAAAATGACAAAGGTGCTTTAGTAGAGTACTTTCAATGAATATTTGAACTTAATTTCAGTCTCCAGAAGCTCATTGTGATCAAATTGGATAACTCTATTATTTGTTGATGAGAAATGATATCTAAAACCTAGGGTACAATGAAGAGAGAGGCAAAAGAATGATGAACAAGTAGAGTAGCTTTCAGATAAACTCAAGTTTGAATTCTTCTGTAAAGAAGTGTAGATATTATTATTATTATTATGTTTTTTATTAATCATTATTATTTTTTTTCTTTGTTTCTATTCACAAAGCAGACTAGACATACATACAGATCTGATGCATCCAGTAAACTGCTAGTTTAGGTACAGGAATCAGGTATGAGAAAAAGTTAACTGTAAGATATTAAAATGGTGAAAGAACTAACAGTAACTGACACTAAAATTCATTTCAGCCACAGATATTCCAGAGAGCTAACAGTAGTTACTCAAATAAAATTAAACCTGCACAAAATAATGAATATCCTTTCTACCCGGATTATCACTAAATATTTGCTTATACCTTTTATACTCTAGAGTATTATGTCAGTAAACCACATTATCAATGATATGCCATATTGTTTTGGTTTTCTTGTACTAGATATGTCACTACTGTTTTTGCATGTGAGTAGGATAAGTGTACACAAGAAATTTCAGAGGAGATGGTTATTTAGATATCTTTAGAAAAATACACCACCTGAAATTTAAAGTATTGTGTTAGAAATAGATTATGAATGTCTAACAAATTAGGATGTTAAATCAACTATAACTAGATTATGCAAAACATATAAATGAGAGAAAATGCATAAGTGTGAATATTGATATACTTAAATTTCACTATTAAGTAAAGTTATCCAATAGGTTTGTAAACTACAGCCAAGAAATTGAGGCAAGATACACCTCAGCACCATCTCACTTATATTTGTGATCTTACTTAAGTCAAGTCCACAATGTATATAAGGTTTGCCTTCTTCCCATTGAAAATGATCTCATTCTTCATAAGCCAAAAGGACCATACTACCACAAACAACAACTTTTTAACATCAAATTCACCTTGGTGGCTTTACCATTGATCACCATTAATCACTACTTTATTGTTATACCTATGCTTCTCGAAATCATATCCTAACTTGTTTCTATATCCACAATCGCCATTGATCACTACTTTCTTCATTATTATATGTATACCCATGCTTCTCCAAATTCTATCAAATTCCAAATGTACAAGCTCACAACGTTTAACACTCCACCCGAAATTTCTTCTGCAATTAAGGACTCACATGAAACACAAACACAAGTTTTAGATAAAGACTTCAATTTAACAGTTCAATTTAGATTTAGTCAAACAAACAACCTTCTATTGCAGGTTATTATTTTCATGAAAATCATCATCCCCTAAATGTCCAATTATCACCCCAAATATTATGAAACAATATTTAATGAATACTGTAAACATAGCCCATCATCATACCCTTAAAGTCCAAACCCTTAAGTTAATCTCCACATATTTCTTCCTAACACGTCCAAAGATTCAACCAACCTCACGGCATCAAATTAAATATAGTAAAAGAAAGAATTATGCAGCTTGAGAGAGAGCGGAACATCACATCATTGGCTTAGTTAACACGTCTTTGTTTGTTTATACTCTTGGTATATGATATGTATCCATGTTAGCCATAGTTATTACTTATTACATTCAAATATGAAAACGAAAAATGATCATAGACATTTAAAATCATTGATAACTTATGTACCAACGAGTTAAAAATGTATTAGTTCATTTAAAACTAACGTTTTAGACGTGTCTAACCTTATTAACCCTTGAACATTCAATAAATTTTCAAGCAGGACACTCTCACAGAAACAACGTAGCTAGGAGCCTAAAAATGTCCATATTCTCCACGTGTTTCGATACCCAAGAATTGTCTTATTATAGTAACGCAAAAACAGTGTTAGCCACCTTATTGTGACATGGACCGTTCCTACAGAATACACGGCGACGTCACAGACTCTCAGCTTTTGTAAGCAGATTTGATGAAATATCGCATTTGACCTCATATTCTTTGCTGTTCTGCACACAGAGAGAGAGAGAGATAGAACAGCATAGGCATTGTGGAATTACTGCTACCATTTTCTCAAAATTTTCCCATTATAGGCTGGACTTATATTTCTTCATTTTCTTTTAGTTAGGTTCACAAATAGTGATAGGACATTAGTGGAAAGAGATATTATTGATGAAGAGGACATGGGTATATAGCTATTCACTCTGGTTGCTAGGAAGCAGCATCTAACTTTATGATTAATGCTGTTGTTCACCATGTATGGTGAAGTAGTTGATTCATGGGATGATTTTCATTAATGCAAATTATTAGCATTTTTAAACTGGACTAACTCATCTGCTCCACATTATATTTGTAACAATTGCATAATTTTATATTTAAATCTAAGATAGTTGATAGGGGCCCATAATTTTATTATAAATTCTCCCTGAAGACAATGACGTGTCTTTGATCGGACTAAGAAAAAAACCCTCATCATGCAATTTACCTATATCAACACTCTTTTCTAAGCTATCATAATTTTATTGTACCCATGTTTAATTCCAGATATGTGCTTAGAGGTGTCACATGGGAATGATGCATATTCTTCTGTCTTTTGGAAACGTATTTATTATAGAAATTTATCTATGTCATCTGATTTAGTAAGTTTCTTTGTAGTTATTGGTGGTTTTGACATATAGCTAGTGTATTTGTAGTAATTCCTCTTGCTCTTGCTTGTTGAAGTTAAGTGTATAGGTTTGACAATTGCAGCTACCTAGCACGTGTGCAGCTTACCTAGAATGTTTGACATACATTAAGAGTTTCTTGTAGCTTTTGGCAGTGAAAACAACTAAACAGACATTTGGTCTGTAATTAATATACTCTTTGCTTGTGAAAGGAACTTTGACAAATGACACTTCACAAGCTTATTCTCCAATTCCCTACTTTTTTCTCTCCCTAGAAACCAAACTCAATTAAGTTGTTATACCATGTTCCAAATAGAGAAATATGGGTCCATTTACTTATATTATTTATTTTCATTCTTTTGACAAAGGGTAAACAGGACTAGAAGGTAATCATCATTCACGTGATGGCATTTGTAACATATAATGAATGAATCTCATCAATGATTGTGATGGGTTTTAATTTGTGTATGACAAACCTGAAGGTAAATGACAAACACAAAGCAATGAAGTCCAATCTTTGAAATACCTTCATGAATCTGTGGATACAAGATATATTCAATAATCAAGATTTTAAGAGAATATGTACTAGTGAAGTCACCAACGTCATTTTTTTTTTGTCAAAGATGACCGCATTTTGTTGATCTCACAAATTTAAAAATCAGATAAAAACATGAAAATAAAATTGGTACATTGACTTACACGTCCATAGCTAGAGAAATTAATTACAGTAGAGTTTATAGTCAAATTAGAGATCTTAAAATAAAACGCCGTAGCACTATTCTGATATACCTATTACCTTATTACTGACTTACCTACCCACCATCCTCATTTAATTGCTCTCTTTCGGCTTTAAAGAAGCTTCTTGTAGCTATTCAACATCTTAATTTAGTTTAAGGCAAACTTGTATAAAACAACGGAGAACACTTTTCAACGATGAAAAATGTAGAATATTAACCCCTCAGTGTGATATATTTAACATTTCAAAAATTGATAAAGGTGTCTTTCTATTTATGTGGGCTCATGTTGAGATCCACAAGACAGTAACAATTGGGCCGACATAGTTATACGACTTAGTACTGAAAACTGCTATTGGGCTCCAGAGTTGGCTCAGTACTATTGATTGGAATTTATAATTAACAATACTTTCCAGTTCCAATTGTTTTTTATAGGATGAGGATCTGCTATCCCCAAATCTGTCATCAACATTGTACCTAACCAATTACAACAAAGCAAAAATTGATAAAGTTATAAATATTTAATTTTTTTAGCTGTCATGGTATAATATGATTGGTTTGAAACAAGTTTTGGGACAGCAGACCCTTATCTTTTTTTATGCACTATAGTATATAGTGTATGTGTTGCTTATCCATCATGGTTGTTACTTCTCACGGCAACCGTAGTAAGTAGTTATTGTTCGTTATGCTGATTATACCGCTTAAATTAACAACAAAAAAAGAGTTGCATGGAAAGAAAATTAACTAGCAGGGAGTATTATGGATGAGCTAATACTCACAGTATTATTAAGTATATAGATATAATTAACCAACACTTTTATCCATAATTGCCAAACGCATTTTTATTTGACGGTATATCCTACTCTTAATCAACTATGATGATCATCAAAGATGGGAAATTCTAACTCTGTAAGTAATGTTTTGTCTTGGGATATAGACTTAGTCCACTTTCACAACAAATAACACTTTGGGTACTTTATTTATTTAATGTTAATCTAAAATTAAAACAAAATATAAAAATTACATTTTTCGGCCATTAATCTCAAAATCTTAGTTGAAGATCTGTCACTGATGAAGAAGGTCGTGCATCTCTAGTACCAGGCATTCTGATCAGAGTGGGGAGAAACTAATATCAATTACAAGAGATCATAAACACCGAATCTATTGTATATATTTAATTCCATTTTGATATCAATATTCGAATCCATTAATTTGATGACAGTGACACCACATTATATGGATGGATCCTAGGAAACACAATACCGTACAAAGTTTAACCTAGTTTTGCTTCATTTCTTGCAAGTAGTTTCAAAGGAGCGCCAACAGTATAGAATGACTATGAGTACGTGGATTGCAACATGCAATTGAACCCAGGAATCACCACGCACGTGTCTTTGCAGGCTTTAGTTGAAGAGTGTATTTTGGGACTACGCATGATAGCAAGGTTATGACATTTGCCAAAGGAGTAATAAAGAGTCATGTAACATGTTGCGGCTGCTTATTGAGTCAGTCAGAGAAAGAAGCACCGAAAATATCTCATGCATGCATGCATGCATGGCTTGCGCGTGTCATATGCGTTAGATCAAAACCTTCAACATGAAGGTTAGTGTGGAATTTGAATATTTTTCTAAAGGTTTTTGTGACTTGTTAGACACAGATATTTTAGCTTGCAATAATTGCAACTTAACAAGCAAAAGGCCTTTATTGGTAGATAAATTACAATTGTAGTGGACAAAATATCAAGCACTCAAGGTTCTAATACCTTAATTTCTTGTTTAGATAAAACGTAAGCCTATATATGGTTGTATGCCTTAAACAGTAAACACAGTATCACGCATCTAATACTTTTTTTGTAAAGGTTTGAAAAATCTTGTTTTATATGGGGAAGTTTTGAATGAAAGTGTTGGCTTCCTCGAGTATGAACTTGTCCATATGATTTATGATATGTAGAGGGATCATTACGCAAATTAAGATACAACAAATTAAATCGAATATAAAAAACAGATAAACAAACTCGATTAATTTAAATTAAATTTAAGCAACTAAATGTTATGATGTTGTCATAATATGTGTAATTCATGGGTATACATCTTCTGCTCTCTCACTCATTTGTGTCACTCCAAGTATTTTGTTTCAACTAATGAGAGATAATGATATATGGAATGGTATAAAAAGTGAGATAACATATGTGCTCCCACAATTCATTAGTGTTCTGTTGCAACCTAGACACTTGAGAGTGTCTTGAAACTTGGAACTTCTTTAATGCATTCAGATTGCCAGATGATCAAAAAACTTGATAAAATCAAGAAAACGAAATTCATGAGATAATGTAGATATTAACATAAGAGAATATTTGCATAGATATTTTGCTGAACTTGGTATTAAAAACAATATAGAGAGTGGTCTTAATTTAGTTAAGACTGAAAAGGTCAGGTGTAAGTTGCCACATGGTGACGAGATATTTGTTGGGAATTCCTAATGATCGGTGAAATACCAATCCTAAGATCTTGAATCTCATGATTCTCACATATATATGAAACAAAAGGTGCAGTGTTATACATGAATCCATGTTCCTAGATGTGCCCCTTTGATCTACGTTTCTGAAAGAGGTTTTGTGGTATGATGATTTGGTGTGTTGGGAACCACAACCTTCTTTATGCGTTCATTATTCCTATGAGTTAACATGATGGGTATTCACTTATAACTAAATAGTTAATATCATTGCATCAAATATACGATGTTCACCGTAATTTGAAATTATAAATTTCTAACAAGACCACCTATTTCAAATGGTGTTTTATTTCCTATATCGAATCAATCAAAATATTATTTTTTGTTTTAATTTTTTTTATTTATATATTAATATGTGATGCGAGATATTTGATTCTTAAAGACGGTGAGCGAGTGAAATTGTTGTACATTTGTACTGTTCATCACGTGGATTGGTTTTGATAACGTGTAGTGTAGTTGAGGAGCAAGTGGCAGTACGAGTTCGCATCCTATCCCGTACACTTAAAATAAGATAAAAATATAATATGATTTAACATTTTTATCATTATATGTAAGTGCAGAAATATTCACTTATTTCTCAATTAATGTAGAGAATCCTAACTCTAGCTGCATTATATCGTCATAGGTTATACCCTCCGCTCCTCTCCTCTTATTTACGTGTGTATATATCTTGGCCATACTCGTGGCAAATTGGCAGGGATGCAATTTAATTTTCCTACAAAATATCTGTTTCAATTTCCAAGTAGAGGTCAATAAATGGGAGCATATAAATTTAGAATTAATACATAGTATATAAATCATCGGTATAAGAAAAAGAAAAAAAAAATATCCACAATACAAGAATTTTTTACACTGTCAAATTATAAATAATATATAAATGATCGGTATAAGAAAAAGAAAAAAAATATATCCACAATACAAGAATTTTTTACACTATCGAATTATAAATAATAAATGATACACTAATTGTACAAATCTTTACACTTTCGACATATAAATATTATATTATAAGAAAAATAATTAAAGTGTTAATTTATTTATTAATGGGGTAGAGTAGGAAAATATATTATTAGGACAAATGAAACTAATTTCTAAAACAATCCCTTTGGTTTTCATGATATTTTTATTTTTTTATAGGGAATCCTATTTTTTTTTATAAATAGGTATTTTTTAACATGGAATCCTATACTTTAATTTTCCTCACAAATGCCATATTTTTATTAATATAGACCAGAGGCATGAAAGATAATGTTAATTTTGTCACCAAGTTTCATTATTTTTGCAATGGGATTTCAGAATATTTTCGTTTACAAAAAAAAATAAACTTATTTATATCTCATTCACTTGTTCTAGTAGCTTATACTTATTTAAAAGCACCTTCTATTAAAGCCTGTCAAACTAAGCGAATAACTCTTTTTAGCACATGAAGAAATACAGGAGAAATTTAACTCGTGATTATAATACTATGTTCAGGTTTTGTAAACCAAATAGCAATAAAAGAAGAGACAAAATGTATATACTCATAATTAGTTAAACCATAGAAAAGAAAATGAGAGATATGTAGTGAACTTTCAACAAATAGAACCATACTTTGATTTATATTTACGGTTATCCACGTAAATCCGGATATTGTACGGTTTCTAAGAATAAAATCTCACTACATGGAGTCACTAAATTACGACTCTATATAGGTAATATTTATATAGTTGATCCATGTAAAATAACTAAGATCGCTAAAGCATTTAATATATCATTATTCTATGTAATAGTGACAACTAATATTTTTGTTTTAGAAAATGCAATGTATCTCAAACATGTTAAAATGGATGGGGTATGTACGTTTAACTGGAAAATATACTTTGTTAGAGCCATGCACTTTTGTTTATGGTTGCATCTTTTATAGATGAATGTTCTTCTTTAATATATGACACCTCATGCATTATTGCATGCTTCCTTGATAGCCTTTGCTAGTTGCATTGCATCTTTATAATAGTAACTTATTAATCTGTGAGGATAAAGATGTGAATGCCCTATCACAGTCTTATTATACTATTTGGGCTTTGATTAATTCTTCCACTTGCTAAACAGAGTGGTCAAAGATAAAACGCAACAGGAAAGCAAGATTGAAAAAATAGACAGGAACCATTAGATTTTAGATATTATGTTATCATCTATATATGATTTAGTATAAAGATATAGTTCAGTATGATTGGATAACATTAAACATAAAATGTAACGATGTAACTCGATAAATGAATATTTTGGAAGTGGACGGCCGAAACATATATGAAAATGCGAAGGGGGAATAATGATGGAACCGTGGAAGGTAACGTGGGGTGGGGGAAGAGGATGTGTTGAACATGCTTTCTTATACGTGTCCTAATCTTCGCTGTTACTACATCGTTTTCATTGGACACAGCTGTAACGGGCAGAACAAAGCAATGAATGTTATCTTCAACCAAATGTTTTTGATGCTCTCTCACCACCAACATTGTTTTCTTATTTTTTTTTTTTTTAAATGTATCATTCTAAAACATTATTAATAAATAAAATATCTTTTTTAATACTATCAAGAATATTTTTTCACAATTTTAGATAAGAAACTAAGCCCTTTCGAATTTGTGGTTACTTCTCTCAACAAATGTCGTTCATAAGATTTAAACCTTCGACATTGAGAATCTAATCAATCATTACACTACTAGATCAACACATCATTGTTAATAAAATAAATCAAGTATACTAATATATCATTTTACTTTTTTATTTTATATATTTTTCTAATTAGATTTTTTATCTTTTAGCATTCAATAAACCAAAAAAAATGTCATGTTGAAACTTGTTGCCTTTAAAATGATATAGTAATTCCAAATTCAATAGTTTGAATTATTGAATAATCTAAATTATTTCTTGATGACTAAGACTTGAAGTTTTTGAAGTAAATGAATTATCTCTCATATAACAAAATATATTTTTCTTATGATTCTCTCATATTTATTTTATAGATATAAAAAACGTGTCTTATTAAATAAGATTTATCCATTTAAATATTCATAACATTGCTTATTAGTAAAACATTATATGTGCTGTTACTTTCTCGATTTCATGTTTAAGTTTTTTCATTTAAAATGAAATCAATAAACGGACTTTGGAAAATACGTCCTTGGAAAAAATTGAGCCCCACAAAATAAATTTACAGAAAGATCTTATTCTAAACGAATTTCGATTTTACCCAAGTTAATCCAAAGTTTCTATCATCGAATTGTACAGCTTTGAAATTTTAAGAAATTAACTTGTTTTACAAAAGAAATCCTTAAGGTCTATTTAGTAAAAAAAAACTAAAGATAAAATGATCTCTACATTTTTTAGATGGAGCATTTGATATTTTTCCTTTAAAATATAAAAACCAAAACCGGTACTTACTGAACAAAAATTCAACATGTAACAGTCATTTTCTACCTTCAATCCCCCTTCTACTTCTGTCATGCACTCTTCTATTCTATTTTATAATGTTTATTCATTCAATACCAATACATAATATTATCTGCATTGAAATTTAACTTTCCAGGTATCAACTTCTGTCTTAAACGAGATAAATTAATTTAATGATGTATAATAACAAAATAATATTCAAGCGTTTTGGTGTGAGAAAATTAGGTGCGATCATATGAGCTAGGAAGAATCGAGCATATATGTTGTCTCACAATGTAACCAACGATAGGTTAAAATATATATTTAAATTAAAATTTTAAAAATTAATTATTTTTCTGATTATCACAAATAATGAAATATGAAGTAATACATTGTTTTGGGACCAATGTTTACCCAACGAAGAAGGGGACATAGCGCGTGGAGTATGCATTTTATGATAGAGGACGTGGTGTCAGAATAAAAAAGAAGAATCTCTTATTCCACGATGCCGCCACGTGGTAATATCCTTCGGACGAGTGTCCTATGAGATCGAAAAAAGAGGGGACAACAATAAAAGAAAAGAAGGAAACATTTAACGAGAAGAGTAATAGAGTGAAGGACTCAAAGCTGGAATTAAATTGAATTGAATTTCTAAGAGAGTGTGGTGAGTTTTGATTAGTCCACGCAATATCGTTACAAAAAGAAATAACCACGTGTTTCAATATTAACCTAACTGATGTAATGGAGGGTTGAGATCGCATGTTGGTATCGAATGTTAGGACGTCATACCAACATACGTGTCTGATGATGCCCGTGACGGTACGGGCAGCCTGCCCGTTTTTTAACCGTGGCCCCCACGTGCTTCCCTATATCAAAGTTTCACTCCTCACAACCCTTCCTACATTTTCTTCATACCATCATAGTATACACATAAAGATCAATTCAATTTTGTGCTTAATTTCTTTTCATACATAGATCTTTCTCAACGATTCTATATTAAGATTTGGTAATTGAATTTGTGAGGTTTGTGATTTTAAATGGCTGGGATTTGTTGTGGTGTTGTTGAAGGAGAAACCCCAACTCCAATTGCCTCATCCTCACTCCGACGACGATGTTTGGACCTGTTCCCTTTGAAATGCATCGCCGACATGGCGGTTCCGCCGATGGAAGGTAATAACCGTAAACGTCAGAAGCTAGATTCACAACCACAGCCACGTGAGTGTCATAACACGGTCCAAAATCGTGAATCTATTCTTACTACACCTAATAAGAACGAAGAGCAAAACAAGGAGACCAAGGGACACAACCAAATAGTTGTTGTTTCGGAAATTCCTACGTTGGACTCAACAGAGTTAGAAAACGAGGTTGTGGTAGAGGAGTATCCAAAGTACGGAGTCACATCGGTTTGTGGCAGAAGAAGGGAAATGGAAGATGCTGTTTCAGTGCATCCATCTTTCTACTCAAAAGACAGTAATACACAAAATCAAGATCAGAAGAGTTTCCATTTCTTCGGAGTCTATGACGGTCACGGATGTTCTCACGTAAATACTTGATCCCTTTCTCTTTAGGTTCATTGTTTAGTAAAATAACTGTGGATCTGATTCTTGATTATTGGTTTTGTTTCTATAGGTAGCAACGATGTGCAAAGAAAGGCTACATGGTATCGTGAAAGAAGAGATTGAAAAAACAGATGAGAATTTAGATTGGAAATCCACCTTGGAACATAGCTTCGATCGAATGGACAAGGAAGTGCAGGGATGGACCCACACCAAGCACACATGCATTTGCAAATGCAACCTCCACACTCCCCACTCTGACGCCGTCGGATCCACCGCCGTCACCGCCGTCCTCACGCCAGAGAAGTTAGTTGTCGCTAACTGCGGTGACTCACGCGCCGTTCTCTGCCGTAACGGCGTTGCCATCCCCCTCTCTTCAGATCACAAGGTAGTCTTAGTATTTTATTTTCACTTTAGGTTAGGATTATAATTTTATTGGCGCGTATATTTAACGCGCAAATCACTTCGTATGATTTTGCTGGTTCCACTAGAACATAGTTGTGGTGAAAGGTTAATGGTTGCGCGTGTGTCTAACCCGTGTCCGTTTTTGTGTAGCCTGACCGACCCGACGAGTTGGTTCGTGTTGAAGCCGCGGGAGGGCGCGTGATCTATTGGGACGGTGCTAGAGTGCTTGGTGTACTTGCCATGTCTAGAGCGATAGGTAAGTGCGCACGATAACAAACTCGTACACCCACAGCGCATTATAACAATAAAGTGTTCTGAATCATTAAGGTTGTTGTGTTTTGTTGTTTGTGCAGGTGACAATTATTTAAAGCCGTACGTAATTTCAGAACCGGAGGTAACGGTAACGGAACGGTGTGACGAAGATGAATGTTTGATACTAGCGAGTGATGGGCTTTGGGATGTGGTGTCAAACGACACCGCATGCGGGGTGGTTCGGACATGTTTGGAGGCGCAGCGGAAGACGGTGTCGCCGCCAGGTTCTCCGAGAAGTTTGATGACGGCGGAGGGGTCTGATAAGGCATGTTCCGATGCGTCCATTCTGCTGACAAAGTTGGCTTTGGCGAGGCACAGCTCAGATAATGTGAGCGTGGTGGTAGTTGATTTGAGGAGAGATAAACGTCAACATCATCATCAAACAACAACAAAAGCGTGATTAGTTTATGCAATAAAAGGTGATTAAAAAAAGGAGGGGTTAGGCTTTGCTGATTCCATGTGATTGTAGTGGAATTGTGGGGTTGTAACCTTTTGGGTATGATACAAATTATGTGAAATTTAATAGTAGTGAGAAAAATTAATGTCAACCAAGGCTAAAAAAATGGCCACTTGACAATTCTCTTTGTCCATAATGGGGATCTATAACTGGATTCACTTTTGTTTTTGTTGTTTGCGGATATGAAGTAAAATTGATGTACATGTGCCCAAAAAGAAAAGGAAAAGTTGGAACATAATGGTGTGACCACAGATCACATCATACATTAATTTACTCTTGTTTAGAAGCGTGGCGAAAAAATCATTTCTTATACAGCTTGAACCATATAGACTTTTCTTCAGCTTCTTCTCAGTTTCTCTCAATTGAGGCTTGAAATTACTTGAAATATTGTATCTTTAGTCTTCAAAGTATGGACCTATAATCTTCTTGAATGGCCGTTAATAAAAGTGAGAAAATATGAAATTCCCAAATATTCTGTTTTTCATGGGGCCACACAATTCAGAAATATTTTCTTTTAGGATTAATAATTTATCCTTCTATCTACCCCTTGGATGCAAAATTAGGATTAAACATGGTTACAAATTACAATTATGAAATTCGTCGTTTTCTTAGATATTTCTGTAAACTACATGCTGGAGTAGAAATTCAACGGAAGAAAACTACATTAAAATCAAACAAGGAGTAGAAACTGTCTTTACTTTGATCCTCTCACCAATTCACTTATCGTATCGCCAAATGTTTATAGATTATTTTCTATTACCAACAAAATGCCATCTAATTCATAACAAAAAAACTGAAGGAAATGAAATAAGGTAACGTTTGGTTTAAAGCTGAATAGAAATCAAATTCACTTTTTTGGTGTATGAGATGCCTTGTATTACTTTCTCCATCAATCCAATTAAAAGTTATCATTTTATTTAAAAGAAAAAATCTCAAAAAAAAATTTGATTCTTTTAGTAGAATGAAATTTTACAAATTTGTAAAATGAAAATTGAACGCAAGCACAAGAATTCCAGGACTGCATGATTGAGCATGAAATCGCAATCCTTTATTTGACAATTTCGATTGCACTTGTTTTCTTACACACGACAAATAATCATGTGGGGCCCACTGACACACTGAATAAAACGTGGACACGTAGCATTAGTCTCTTTTCTCATGTCACCATCTCTTAGGTGGACTAGATTTGCTTAGATTTGATGCCTTTCTTGTTGGGCAATGAACTAGTTCAATCAATCAGTGTTCCTCAACAAAAGAAAAAGAGTTCCATAATCGATTCATCTTAGAATCTTTTTCTTCGTTCTCTTTAAAAATATTTCAGGGGAAAAAATAAAATTTAACTTAATCTTAATCTAATGTGTTTAAAACGCGATTACCTTACCTAATTGAGATATTAGGATAGCTTTTTGGAGCTTTCTTAACATGGCAAAGTGTAATAAGGAACTAGTGTTGCTTTGATATTCTCATATCATCATATGATATGATTTGTGTTTATAATTATAATATATGACATAAAATTACAAAATAAAAAATAAAAAATCATTCCACTTGTTAAGGGATTAAATTTTACTTTTTTCTTGGTTTACGAGATGTTTTATTAATTAGTGAAAAAATAGTTTATAAACCTAAAATAAACAAAAAAATCTATATCACAAATACCTTTGAATATATATTCAATAATTGGTATATGGATATTTAAGGATGTAATGTCAATTGTCATGTTAATTCAATAAAACATTTTTTTTTGTATAATTAATAATATTTCTTTCATTCTATAAGTAAGGAAATAATCTTTTTTAACATATAATATTGTCTTCTAATAAATGTTACTTACAAAAATTGAACATTTGACCTAACACTATACCGGAAGAAACATTATATCACCAGATCAATGTTTCTTTTAGTTATCTTCAGTAAAGCATTGATACAATATTATATTGAGAGGCTAAAAACGTTTGAGGCACCATGGGAGGCCAGCACAGAACAAAATCAAACATCATATGAGTAGGTCGTCCCCCAAAAATGTCCTCGTGAGAGATATTTTTATAGAGATATCACTGCACTTGTCAATCCCCACTGTCATGGATCAATGGGTCACCCAATCCACATTCATTTTATATTAATCTGTTTGGTCCAAATACAAGTTCCAAACTTTTTTTATCCCATAAAAATGTTATGTTTGGGAGCATATTGATTAAACTAACAGAAAAATATGTATACACTAATAGTGTAAGAGCTTTATACATTGTTGATTCATCCTCTATCATTTATTTTTAATAATCATTTACTCTTAAAAAAAGTAATACAAACAATGACGGATATTATGAATAGATATTACACTTTCACACTAAGTTATGATAACAAAAATATTTGATGTGTGGTTTTTTTGTGTGTTCCGTAGGGGTTTATGTCTTAACTTAGAACCTAAACAATTCACATTTGTTAATGGGTTTGTGCTGGCTTAACGTAACAGTTACAAACTTACAATTTCATGTGTCCTAAAATGATGTTTTGGTGTGATCAAACTGTTGTGTGGATAAGGTTGAAACAAGAGCACAAATAAGCTAAGGACATGAATAAAACACATCCACAAAGTTAGGTACGATAATAAGTTATGCTATCCAAACTTTGGCAAAGAACCAATTAGAATACTTTCATATTTTCCTCTACACCTCACTGCAAGAATGTCCCAATCAGCAAACAAAAATGGGGTAACATATATTTTCTAACTTAACATTACTTGAAGAGAAGGTGTGTGTCTATTTGAGAACCAAGCTGTTACAAACTCAACCACATATCAACAAGTTCCATGGTTTTATGCTGAGATTGACAGTGAATGTTCCACTTTTGATTTTCCACATATACTATTCATGAGGAATAATTCTGTAAGCAATGAGGTAGTGGAGGAATAACAATCTAAAAATCATCCATCCAAAATTAGACATTAACAAATAAATAAATTAAGCATTTGAGGAGCTTTATTTTATTTTATCACTTTGAAGCATCACATTTTGGTAGGAATCATGTCACAAAGTAGAGGGAATAACACTATCCAACCCAAGCATTTGTTGCTTAATCATTGGCTAGTTTTTTCATGCTCAATGGTAGAGGTCATACAACTTTTTTTCTGAAGGAAAAAAGCTCTTATACTACATCCTTTCCACTTTAACTGATGTTTAAGGTAATTACAGATTAAAGCAATTGTTGAAGGTGTCAATTACCTAAAATAATATATTTTAACTAAGCATCCCCAACAATCATACTTATCATTATCACACTCTACTTAAATTGCATAAATAATTCATACTTATCAATAATTTCCTTGCTTATTATATCAGTTTGTAGTGAACTCAGCACTCCTCTTTGCCAAATTTTCCAATGCTTCTGCACTAGTGGTCGATTTTTTTAATTCATTAACGTGGTTGAAAGTCCATAAACTTTAATTAAGCCGAATTTAAGGAACTACTCATTTATGCTCTTCACCTAAACCATTGGAATTATACAAAAATAAATTGAATTTTAAATGATGGACTGACACTAGACCTACCCAGCTCTTGCGATCTGATTCATGTGAAGAATAAATAAATAAATGCTACCAGCATTCTCAACATCCCTATACTTGTGAGAAAGTGATAGATTCTTCCACTTGTATACTTGTTAAATGAGTATGATCCTATTTTGTTGAGTTCCCCATTACAAGGATAAAGAATTAAAACTTGTTTTATAACCCATTGCATCAAAACTTTCGTATACGCTTATCACAAACCAAGACCCTATAACTTGAATGAGGACCTTCATCTGTATTTCGCAATGTCAAGCGCCAGCCCAGAGCCTTGCCAATCTCTACAAGTTCATCCATTATAACAAGAGAATCGCGAATGTATACTCGTCCACCAGGCCTTAGTATCCGATCCATCTCCAGCATAATTGATGACACATTACATCTGATAGAGAGCAATGCAACAAATAAATTGAAGAATCAATGCAAAAGCACACAAAAGTCCCAACATACACCACATCCAAGAATACAGTAAATTGTACAAGTCTCTTATATGCAATAAGCATTGATTAAGTCATGCACATGCTCTTGATGAACAGTGAAATGTAAGAATTAGAAGTGAAACATATTTCAAGATGCGCAAGTATCGCGAGGTAGTTTCCTAAGGCATAAGTGGTAAAATTGAGTAATGCATACACTTGTTTCAGCATATGACTTGGGCAAAGAAAGATGAACAATAAACTGGTGTCTAAACCATTTCACTTTACTCAGAGAAATAAAAAGTAGAAAAATGATATATACTTCTACAAATCTTCCTACAAGTTCTCTTGCATCATAAGAAAGTAACTTGGTCACAAATATTTTCACTACAATACTCATTTTTCATTCTTACCAACACACAAATACAATAATCATTATCACCTAAAAGATAAAAGAGCAACTAGTTGAGAAAAAGGTACCTTTTCTTCTCAACAGAAAGCAAGTTTGCAGCGTGCAATAAATCATAGGTTCTTGGGTATGTGTCAAATGGTTCACACCTGAAATGCAAATCACATATAGAGGAATATTACTAAATGCTGAAAAGTTCACAAAATATTGGTGCACGTTATTAGACATGTAGAGATAGTGAGTACGTGTGTGCTTAATTAACTAAGTTTCGTAAAATACCAGTCATGCATAACTCCAATCAGTCCACGGTCATATATAACAGGCAAGGTATTTGGGCCACTAACAGGAACAACATTCATAACCCAGCAGTCAAGCTTCCGATCAATCAATGCAGCCGCAAATCTGCAAAATAATAAAATATATTTAAGATACTAAACAGAAAATCTTGATGCATAATCTTTATAACAAGATAAAAACAATACCCTCCAAAACTAGCTCTCATGTCCATAACATTTCTTAATTTCATCTTCTTCCAGTGTAATGCCCGTACATATCCTTCTAATATCTGATTCCAGTATTTTGATTCTGCCTTAAAAAGCTCTTTTCTGGATAAGAAAGCGTCAATTTTTATGCTTTGAAGCCTATCAGGTGGGGTTTGCAATCGTGCAGGCCATCTGGTAACATTTGCTCCATATCCATTCTCAGGCAATGGAGAGATGCATGCTTTTAGATTAATATACCTAAATTAATCAAGCAAATAATAAGATCACCAAAAATGGACCTATAAATTTTACTAAAACACTGTGATGCATGTAAAGCTATCATAATGCTGGTCCCAACTTGTTCAATTACTAAAAACGATATAACTTAACATCAATTGCTAAAAAATAATTTAACATTTTAACATCAACGAAGGAACTAACATTATTCTACTTTTTTAGGTTGTGTCAACCTACATTTGGTATAATGCTCTATTTTCAATAGTCATACAGGCACAGTGTTTGTGGAAAGCTCTATTGCACAAGACAATGATAGTAAATATATATTGTCTGTGGCACTAATCATATAACTGGGAGAAAGAGTAAGAATTGTCAATAGATCAGGAAAGGGAGAACAAAATACCAAATATTGTCTGGATCATCACGTGGGTCGCATAGTGGAGGTTTGGTTCCTGCCTCACGGCGTAGATAGCAGCTATTGTCAGAAGGTTTCTTCCATACTGTGACGTAACCATCTTTTTTCAGAAACTTCCAGCATAGACGAGTAGTAAGATTAACCATCTCTGAAGATAAAAAACCCTTAAATAGAGTTAGACCAACCCCAATAAATACTAAATATTCACGTAAGTTCGATACAAGTAGCAGAAATGTCTAAGAATGAACGTGACAGCAGATAAGCAGATATTGACAGTTGACACCACCACATTTTAAGATGCTTCTCCTCAAACATCTTTTAAGTCATAGCATGCAGAAAAGAGAATAACAAATTATTATACATAAACATTTAAATAGGAATGTCAAAATTTAAAATTTCATAACTATCGCTAAGACCAATGAATGAATCACTGAGATAGAGACCAGGTGAAATGGTTAACCACTCAAAGATTAAATGTTAACTCTACTAGTGGTTCCGTTACATTGAAGGGAACATGTTTTAAAAAGGGTTAATATGATTTTGGTCCATACATTTATAGCTTATTTTGATTTTAGTCTTAGTTTTTTTAACGTTTTTAGTCCCTGCATTTTTAGTCAGTGTTGATTCCAGTCTTTGTTTCGATTTAAGCTTTAAAGGCAAAAAGCATGCTGAATTTAATCTGTGTTTTTTTTGTGTTTTGAGTATTTAGCCTCTCTCCATGATAACATATTCCATCCAAGTTAATGGCAAGTACTAAAATCAAAACCAAGTTAAAATGCATACACTAAAAACTTGAAAAAAACACACAAACTAAAATCAAAATGAGCTATAGGTGTAGAGATCAAAATCATATTTAAGCAAAAGAACAATTTGGCCAATCAATCACGTAATAATTAATAAACAATCTGATAGATAAATCATGTCTGAAAAATGTTAATAGTAACACAATATAGTAAGCCCTACATACTATAACTTTCTAGCTTGTAGCTAAAAAAGCATCAATAAATTCAATCTAAATGGAAGCCAATTTGAATGATACCTTCCCATTGTTCTTCTAAAGCCTCCTTCTGCTTATGAACTGGTTGAGCGTCCCAGACAAAGTACCCTCCTGCCCTTAGAATCCTATTAGCTTCAAGTAGCAAAATACCATCTTCATCACAAGTAAAAAAGACAATGTGTTAGAAGAGTTTTAAATGAACAACTAACACGAAGGTGGGAGTGACACATTGAAATAGCGTTCCTTTTATTTTCAAAAACTGTGTTTTATGAATAAGATTTCTAGCAATACAAAATGAGCCCAGCTTCCCCTTTATTTTCCTTTCCCACTAATAAGCCAAGGACGGCATTTGCTAAATATTGATGTTGAATCCACATCTACAGTCAGTAGTTATTGGTTTTCGCAATAATAAAACATCTAATGGGGCGATATCAGGATTAAAGAAGAAAGATTCCAATAATAAAAAGAGAGACTACATGATCTTTGCTCGGATAAGTAATTACCATCTTGAGTCCAATTAATTCTACAGCGCGAACAATGTATCAAGTCAAAAGCTTGGCTTGGATATAATAAACGCCTGGTTGCAAATGCGGCCACCATTGCTGGTACACCACGCTCAAGAGCAAATTGGATCTGATTCTCATGAACGTCCTTGGAAGCAACAGACATGGTGATAACATTTCGTGATAGTAAGTATGCACCAAAACTAGCCAAGCCGCAGCCAACATCAAGAGCAACTCTTATATGCTGACCAAATGTAATTTCAGGAACCATCTACAAAACATAGATGTATCATGTATGATAACATCAGAATCATATAAGCTGACTTCAGAAGTGAAACCAAAATATATAATACCTTCGAAATATGGTCCAAATACTGATCAACTCCATGTATAAACTGGGTATCTTCCCTTGGAAATTTAAACTTAGCTTTGGGGTTGGAAATCAAGTTTTGGCCCCGTTTACCATCAACAAGCTTAGTGTGAGCAACATTGTTGTACCACACCTAAAAGAAGAAACGAAAGATAGCCTTGTATTAAAAAACCAATGTATCCAAACAATAATATATACCTGCATGCAAAATTTCCAATATAAGTTTTCTGAGTTGACTTTTTATTTTCTCATAAATTTAAGGGTCGTGATAACCTTGTTTTAAGCTGATATTGCATTTAAGCTGCATTGCTGCAATGACAAAAATTGCAGGCAATTGTGGCTGTGGGAAAATGGAGGTTGATGCGGCTGAAATTAAGGTGAAAGAGATCTCTAAAACTTCAACTGTCAGGCCTGGTAAGGCCTGAGCCTGTATTGTTAGTCGAGGTTGGGTGAGTAAGTTATGCTGGTAACTGGACAGGGGGATTAATAGTTAAATAAGCAAAACTATACTAAAGGAAGCATTCTTTTGATTTGCAAAGTTATAAACAGAGCTTCTGCTAAGTTTTTTTGAGCTCCTAAAATTGTTCACTTCCTTTGTCCATCTTTTGAGCTTACTCTCATTCAGTAAAATTGTTCACTTTGTTTGTTTGTTTCTACAAATTTCCCAGTTATTTTAGCTCCTAACAGGCATAAACTGCAATTTAAAACACACAAGCAATTCATCTATCAAGAAAAGTAAATCCTCATAAGTAAAACTACTGATTAATCATGCAATGATTCTGTGTATTAGTACCTCATCACGGCTTTTTGGCCACGGTATTCGATTACGGTACCTTTTAGGCGGAGGAACCAAACAATTCAAGCCTTTGTCGTGTGGAGGACAATGGCGCTCGAATCTCTCCCCTCTCTCCAAACAAGGTATGTAGTTGTGCATGCTACCAGGGCAAACTCCAAAGCTGTTGATCTTAAATTTGGGAGCATTAGGCAAAGCAGAATTCTGAACCTGATCACTATCCACCATCTCAGGATCAAATTCCCCAACCTCAAATTCGTCAGACATTGTCCCATTCTCGTTCACAATCCCGAATTTCTTAAACAAGTCCCTCGGCGGCGGCGGCGGAGAAGTGGGCAGAGGCGGTGGCGGAGAAGTGGACGGCGGAGGTGGCGGAGAGGCGGGCGGCGGGGGTTGCGGAGAAGCGGGCGGCGGAGGTGGTGGGAGTGAAGCGGATGGAGGTGGTGGGGGTGAAGCGGACGGAGGCGGTGAATTGGGAAGCGGCGGTGAAATGGAGGGTGGCGGTGAAATGGAGGGTTGTGGAGGGTGTGTGGTTTGGACGTGGACGATTGGGGAAGAGGGTGAAGAGGGTGAAGTAGTGATGTTAGAAGTGAAGAAGATGAGGTGATGGTAACCGTCGGATTGGGACAATTGTTTACTAAAGAATAAGAACAAGAAAGTTACTGAGACCAACAAGACAGTCGTGATTTTCAGAACCAAAGATGATTTCACCAAATCGATCTTCATGTTCAATGCACTTTTCTATAATATCTCTCTCATGGATATAAAATGCATTATAAGATTATTATTGTCTTTTAAATTACAATTCAAATTAAATTATTCATGCTATATTTGTCTAGAGTGGGATGAAAATGAATTCTCTCCAATTTTAAATTAACTTTACATGGTCAACGTTATGATCTTATTAATCATTTATTAATATCCCATTTTTAAAATAGAAATATGTTATATTACTATATAATAAAATATAAATTATTAAAAGGACATTATCTGATTTTTTATACAAGAGAAAAATTCTTAAACAAAAGACAAAAGAAGGAGGAATGTCAAAATGATACGTTTATATGATTTGACAATGTTAAATGATTATTATTACTCGGATGAGATACTACAGTAATTTTATAATTTTATGAATCAATAAATGATTTTACACAACCAATGATATTATATAAAATTCCATGATTTTAAAAAAATGTTATCGTGCCTTACTAATAAAGGATATTACGATAATTTTCATTAAAATAAGTGTATTTGAGTCGTTCTCCTAGTGAAACGAACTTCCATAGAGGAATAAAGAAACTTTAGAATTTTACAAAGAATGACATTTCTGTAATTGCATCAATGTCTAGTGTTTGTGTCATATCTTTGTTTCCCCTTCCAAAAGATAAGATGTAATAAGCAATAATACATATTCTATCTTTCGAAATGGAGAAGACCATAATGTTTTCCCCATAAGATTTCCTTTCTAACACCAACATTAAATACAAAAATATTTTAATAATATCTGATCAGTAAAACATAGTACTAATAGTTAATATATATATTTTTCCAGCGAGTAATTAATATTAAACTACTATTAATAATAAAATTAACTCTTAAAATAAGTGGATCCACACTTTTTAATTTTTCCTTTCATGAAACAAAAAAGAGGATGCATGTGGATATGTTTATTGCTTTTTAATTGGGGATCTTATGTGATTACTTATTGACAATAAATATTATATGCTTATAAAAAATTATCTTTCAACTAATTTTAAACATTGAAAAATAAGAGATGTCACATTCTATAATTTGATTGGGCTGATATTCTCTCTCTAGTGATGTGCCCAAATATTGACATGTGGCAAAAAAACAAATTAAAAGATTCAAAAATTTTATTATTTTTCAATTAAAAAATAAAAATATATATATTTATTTCTTTTCTCACATTCCAGTATCCGAGAATCCAATACTAGAGAGTATCTCATTCTGAATTAGATTAGTATAGTTTGCTCACCAAGTTTGTCTCCAACCCTTAAGAACTTATTTGCAGCCCAAGCTTGGTAATCAACCCCTATATTCCATTCTTTATCATCCCACCCACAAATTTGTTGGTCATGGCATTGGATGGGAGGAAGATGGCGGCAATGATCACAAGCATGTCGAAACGGGAAAGTGCCATAGCTCTTATTTATTTGTGTAGTGTTATGAATTTGTGTTGTAGGTTTATTTGTGTGTTTTTGAAATCACTACACTTATGACAATGACATCATTTAATGGACATATTTATATAGCTTTGAAGAGGAGTACAAGAGACAATAACCTCCTCTATTCCTATGTTATAACTTATATGTCGGAGACTGTATATACTAACAACTATGAGTTGCATAGCCGAAAATCGGGATGGACCCAACAAGAATAACATACATTTAGCAATGTGTAAAAGACTAAATTCTAATGTAAGCAAAAATTGCAAAATCAAACAATAGTTGTATAACCAATCAACTTTTGCATAAGTGAAACTATCCCACTGACTAAATTGTATGTCAACTTCTAAGATTTAATTAACGTTTATAAATAAAATCCAAAATTTATGACATATGTGATGGATTTTTTAAGAATTGCATAGTTGAAGCTGTGAGTTTTTTTAGTTGTTTAAAATACAAAGTAATGAAGTGGCATGACAAGATCACATAATTCAGTTTAAGATATTTTGCATGTTATAGATGCTTTTAAGAGGCTTTTTTTCTATGTAGAAGAAAAGAAGAAGAGCTTAGTATCAAGGTTTTTCTTTTAAAATTTGGAATAAAAGAAGGAAAAAAATAAGTTGATGTAGTATATATCCTTAACTTTCTCAAGTACTTTCAAAATTTTCATTCATTACTTATGGTAAATGGTTTTTCTTTTTCATTTTGGTGCAAGCTACTTAAACAAGACAAGTTGCCTAACAGTCAATTAAGTTCTTTTTGAAGTACAGAATATGCTCTCGGATCCATATTTCTGGTAATTCTTCAATTTCATAGTCAAAGCCTTCCATAAGTAGGTGTTACTGCTGTTTCCTTATAATATAGTGGTTTGAGAGTTTCTATGAAACGAAATTGTGGTTCAAATTTGGTTATTTGAAACTTAAAATGGTAAGCAACCAACAAAATAGACAACTAAAATAAATTATAATAACCAAAGTATCATTATCTACAATTTGTGGACGGATGCTATTTACGGGAAATGTTTAATTAAGCATTCAAAAGTGGGAGATATACATTAAAAATGCTGTATTCAAATTTCAAAACTTACAAAACTCCAATATTATAATTTTAATATATAATAAGAACACTCATTAACTTGACTCTATAGAGAATATGATGTATCAAATTTAAGTGTATAAGTTTTATACATTGTATCGTCATCATTTATGTTTAATTATTATTTATTATTAATAAAATAAAATAAATAAATGATGAATAATATATAGAGTATATATAAATCTATAAACTAATAATGTATAAATATTACACTCTTATTTTATAACTCTTTCAAAGTGGAATGGTCAATTTTATGGCACAACCTTCCATTCGTGGTTGATAGGCCTTATAAAGTATGGCATATTGGAGGCATTAGCGACCTTGTATTTGAGGTCATTTTCTCATGTTAATATTAGCTAGATCTTGACCATGCACTAGTTTTAGAAAAAGTATATTCTCCATTAATAGAGAGATATATACTCAATTTTACATGTGTTTTTAATTACAAAAATATTATTTCATTATATATAAAAAAATAAAATGTTTAACCATATTATTATTTCCTTTATTTTTTGTATTAATCATCTTTCTATTAATGAATATGATCGTTACTCCTAGTTTTAATGATGACCTCTTAATATCAAAATGAGTTTTGTTGGACAAGTATGCCAAAAACTAGAAGAAAGTGCATTGGTCAAAATTAACAAGGTGTTCCTTGTTAATTAAGAAATAAATAATGTTTCGCATTTTAATTAAATTACACATGTTTTTATTCATCGCATGCAAATTCGATATAACTATAGTAGAAGGAGATTATTAAATTTTATTTGGAATATATATTGATATTTATATATCTTGACAGAATCTGCCTGGCATTTTTTCGTAGATCTGCATCCATTGATATCCAATAATATTATGAACACGTGATTTAAAATATTTATATAGATTTTTCATTGGAATAGAAAGAAATAACATTAATTTATAACGTAGGAGCTACATTACATCAAGCAATAGGAGAGTCAATTTTTGGCAGAAAATGGCACCACGGTGTGTACTGGATTCATTGCTGGCATTTGAACCAACTCATTATAATGATGTAATCAATTAGATGCAAAACCATATTAAAGCATTTTTTTATTATTACTGTATATCTATTTTGATACAGTAACCAAAGCATTTGAAGTTTTGAACAAAAGATGACAGCTAATCTACGCCGTGCAAGTGAAGATTGGGGCCATAGATGACAAACATTTACATATTCACTGCCACAACAACCCAAAGTTAATTAGAACAAGAATATATACCTAATATTTAGATACTCCAAAAGTTATATTATTTTTAAAGTGGACAAATAAATAAGGATAAATCATCTCATCCGCTTCAAAAAAGTGATGATATCATGATGTATTCTAAATTTCTAATTATATTTCTCTATATAACCATTTAAGGATAAAAACATCTTTAATCACCCACTTTAAAAGGAAACAAATCCTAATTACTTAAAGAGAATTTAAATCCATTTAAGTAAGGGCCAATTTAGATCCATTACCATATTGAGATTATAACATATAATAAAAGTTAAAATCTAACCACTATAATTTGAACTTATCTGACGTCATGGTTATTTACTAATTTTTCTCATTATATATTTACTTATAATTTATTTCGACTTCCCTATTTAAACATTTATATTTATATCTCCCCTTTGGTTCATTATAAAAAAATAAATTTAAATATCTATATATTATCAATATAATGTTTTATTTACATAGTTAATACACTATTTGTTATTTATTGATGAATAATGAAGGATAACTTGACAACCTAAACAACTGTAAGACCATTAATACATATATTTTTATTCTATGCAAAACGCAGGAATGAGCCAAGGACCAGATTACTGACTTGCTATATTGTTAAAGGGGAAAATCCCAAAGTCAACACGTATAGTTAGGTAATTTACATGAAAACCATCAGTCTTTGACTGCAATTTAAAGTAACATAAAATAATTGAGCTATGCATAATATCTCAAACACCTTCGTTATCATCATTCTTATTGCAATTGATTTTAAGTAAATGGTTGAGACTTAACCTCCTTTGTGATAGTTTCTGTTTCACCTTTCATTATAACCTTAACTTTCTCCCAACCTTGAAGCCTAAAAATATTAGTTGCTTGTGGTGTGAATTGTATATATCCTTTTTGATTTTTGAAGGTTGGCAAGCGTTGAATATGACAGATCTGGAATCCACATGGTGTACTTATCACTACATGTCATAGTAGCTACCTTTTTATGGATCATGCTGTAACGAGATTGAATCAAATTTTGTCATTCTAAAGATAGAATAAATCAACCACAAAGGATTAAAAGTTAGGTAATAATTACATTGCTATATATATATATTGCAAAATTATGTTTATAGCAAAATTTATTTATTTCAGTATTATTTGTTACCTATTTCATAATAAATTATATACGAGAAAAAAAAAAAGATCTAGTACTTCTTTCTCCTAAAAATAAGTATACAGAAAATTATATTAAATTAAATCATAAATAAAAATATTTAGAAATTATATTTATGATATGTGATTAATCATAGAATAATACAATAAATTAATTAGTTAATTGATTTGTTAAACAAAATATTAAAAACATGTTGCACAGTTCCTTTTTATTTTCAAAAGTTTTGCCATTTTTAATCGATTGGAACACATAATTATTTAAACACGTTACAGTGACAATTAATTAATTAAATATCTTTTGTTGGAGTATCTAAAAGAAATGTAAAGTATCTAAAGAGAATATGCTGGCCACAGCACAACTTAGCCTTCCCCAACTCTAAATTTTTAATATAAAAAATGATACACAAATATTCATAAAATGCGGGAAAAAGAAAAATAAAGGAAATGAAAATAGGAAAACAATATAGGACTTATTAAATCCTTAAGAGGATAAAAAATATTAAAAATTTAATTCATAAAAACAATATTTATTGAGAAGATATTAATATACAACACACCAAAAAAAGATTAATTAACTACATCGATATCTGATAATACTAAAAAAGTAAAGATAAAAATTAGTACAGAAGATGCAAGTAACCGTAAAGTAGCAGAAAAACGAGAAAGCAAGGAAGTGACGTGGCCAAAATCTGGAACAACGAAGAAGCCACCGACGCTTCTTAATAACAATAATAATTCATAGTACACACTCGCCCACAGAAAACAAATTGATGAATTATTAATCTTTTCAAATACACGGAAACAAATATTAAAATAAAAATAATTAAATCAAAATGAGAAATGAAAAAATGGGTATATAAGGAACCCACGCAGATTGAATATTGCCATATATACTCAATCATTATCTTCTTCACCTGGTTCTAGATCCACTCACTCGGACTCGGTGCGTTGACTCGGTCCGCGTTGAGGTTCAAGCGTCAGACTCTATTCTGTTTCTTCTGTTTCTCGACACAGATCTAAATATATAAATTATCAAGGTAATTTAATTCTCCATTTTCGGATCGTCAACCGTTTATTTGTGTTAAGATCATTCTCATTCTAACAATGTCGTTCTACTTTTGTTTTTATTCTGAATTCGCGAATTTTGATTATATAATCACAACGTTCATTTGTTTTGCTCAGATTTCGCTATTTATTTCGGATGTTTGGATTTTTTTATCTAATTTCAATTTCTGTTAATAACTTTATTCAGATCTCTTGTTTTTTTTATCTGTTGACGCTTTTTGTGTTTGATTCATTTATCTATCATCTGTTTTCACTTCCATTTTTCATGAATCTGGTAAATTTCTGATCTAAACTGCAGCTTAAGAAGAATAAATAGTAATGTTTGAAGATTTTTCATTTGCACAAAAATAGGTAGTTTCAGATGGATAAATAAACTACTGTGGCGAGTACAATATTAATGTGTCAAATGATTCAATTTTACTTGCTATATCCAATTCATACCATGTCACTGCATTTTTTGATTTATTTTTTCCTTTAATCAAGTAAGTTCTTAACTTTTTTGGTTTTAGATTTTGTTGGCAGAGTAGAGTAAGCCATTTAGATTGTAAAAAAAAGAAGACTGATTGGAAATTAAGCTCACTCTATTCCATGATAGCCAACCTCATATCTATATGTTGACTGATTTGGTTCTCCTTTGTTGAATCAAAGCAATGTGCTTTATTTTGAAGGATTTGAAAGCAGAATTCCTTTTAATAAAAGCTATATTCCATCTTGAGAATTGCATAGATGCATATTTTAAACCTCCTGTTCAATGTAGAATACAAAAATGTTTACCATGCAATGTGAATCTCACGTACATTTGATAACATTTATGGAGAGACCTACTACAGAATGTAACCATTTTGTTGTTCTTATTAAACACTACTTCAGAATGCAACCTTTCGTGTGTTTTTTACTTTCCTTTCTAGCTTGTGTCTAACGACACATAACTGGGTCGTGTCAAGCTCAACAGAACTCATAACAGCTCCGTATGAAGTTATCTGCCAGTTGTTCATTTAATCGTTATGTGCAAGTTCTTTCTTTCCTTGCATCGTTATTTATAGGACTGGGTGGAACCTATCTGGTTGATATTTCAGACGTTGTTACCTGTTGAACTTTATTGATCTACTTCTAAATTTATAAATTTACAGGAAAATCAAAGGGCATATTACCATGAAGGCATTGATCCTGGTCGGAGGGTTTGGGACAAGGTTGAGGCCATTGACACTCAGTTTCCCTAAGCCTCTTGTTGATTTTGCTAACAAGCCAATGATTCTTCATCAGGTAAAGCTATTTTAAATTTATTTTCTAGAACTATTACATCTGTTATTTTAAATATGTAAATTAGGGACAGGTTTTCTTGTTGAATTCCTTCTTTCCACAATATCTGACGTATTTATTCTTGATAACATGGACTTGTCAAGTTTTGAAAAATAAGAAGACTTCTCTGATTTGGATATTCTAGATATATGATAAGAAAAAAAAACAACTTTTTTTACGTGTGTGCATGAGTATGTCTTCAGGTGCATCTTAAAGTCTATTTTCATTAAAAATTGGCTTGATAACTATCATACTCATATACTTTTAATTTGACTTTTTTTCCAGATTGAGGCTCTTAAGGCCATTGGAGTTACTGAAGTCGTACTAGCTATTAATTACCAACCAGAGGTAAGAATCTTGGCCCTGATTACAACTCTTTTTATGCAATGCTTAAAGAGACATATATGGATGAAGTCTCTTTATTTTGATTTGTTTTAACTTCCTACTGCAGGTTATGTTGAATTTCTTGAAGGATTTTGAAGAAAAGCTTGGCATCAAGATCACTTGTTCACAAGAAACTGAACCACTGGGAACTGCTGGGCCCCTGGCCCTTGCCAGGGATAAGCTGATAGATGAGTCTGGAGAGCCATTTTTTGTTCTCAACAGTGACGTCATCAGCGAGTACCCACTGAAAGAAATGATCGAGTTCCACAAATCCCATGGAGGAGAGGCTTCTATAATGGTGACAAAGGTAACATAATTGACCAAAAAAATATCCATTGCTATCATGTAGACTATACAAACAAATCAGAGCATTGAATTTATCATTTCCCTCTAAATGTGTAGGTTGATGAGCCATCGAAATATGGTGTGGTTGTGACGGAGGAAGCTACAGGGCAGGTTGAGAAATTTGTGGAAAAGCCGAAGCTGTTTGTTGGTAACAAAATCAATGCTGGAATCTACCTCTTGAACCCTTCTGTTTTGGATCGAATTGAACTGAGACCCACTTCTATTGAGAAAGAGGTTTTCCCAAAGATTGCAGCAGAGAAAAAGCTATATGCAATGGTTCTGCCTGGATTCTGGATGGACATTGGACAACCAAGGGACTATATTACTGGCCTGAGACTCTACTTAGACTCATTAAAGAAAAGGTCATCTCCTAAGTTGGCCAGTGGCACTCACATTGTTGGGAATGTCATTGTGGATGAGACTGCCAAAATTGGTGAGGGATGTCTCATTGGACCTGATGTTGCTATTGGACCTGGCTGTATTGTTGAAGCTGGAGTTAGGCTCTCGCGCTGCACAGTAATGCGAGGAGCCCGGATTAAAAAGCATGCTTGCATTTCCAGCAGTATTATTGGTTGGCATTCTACTGTTGGACAATGGGCTCGTGTAGAGAATATGACTATCCTTGGAGAAGATGTCCATGTATGTGATGAAATTTACAGCAATGGTGGTGTGGTTTTGCCTCACAAGGAGATCAAGTCAAATATTCTGAAGCCTGAGATAGTCATGTGATGTTAATGTTGTTCAAATTGGTGGCAGCGAGGAGGAGGTCGTAATTTATCGAGTCTGGAGTATGTTTGTTTTAATTATTTTTCTTCATTCAATCCCTTTTTACAGTATACAAGTCAGTTTGTCGTTTAGAAGGAGTGATGCCATTGCAAGTTAAAGGGCATAAATTTGGTATTTTGTGCAAAAGTTGTGTATTTTTAAGTGTAAGTATAGAAATAAATTCTTAATTATTTGTTCATCTCCTGTCATACTTGCCAAATGAGGCATTCTAATATGAATATGGTTAGTTGGTACATGATGATATCATGGAGCTGTTACAAACAATCTAGTACTGACCACATCTCTCTGCCAGGTTTGAATCCGACATTTGGATGATGTATGCTTCCTACCTACCAATTATACATCCTTTGGTAATCGGTCATAAAATAAGCTTTATACTGTGCCAAGAATTGAACAAATTGGTTTGCTATTAAGAAATTTTAGGGGCTGTTCAAAGATAATTTCGTGAACTTGTGAAAAATTGTTGATTGTTGCAGAAACTATATAGAAGGAAACAAAAATTGTAAGAAAAAAATTCGAGCATTTTTTGGGTGTCCCATTGCTACAAACTGTTACACCCTTATTGCAGAACTACTGAAGTAGGCAATATTATAATATCCAAGCACTATTATAAAATCCGAGCTGAATATTAAACCAGAAGAAATCCTATATAGATTTAATAAGTATATATAACGAAATAATTATGTACAATTATATTAAAGTAATACATCTTCATATTTTTTTGGACTGAATAAAAAAAAACATTATAATAATGTTCAATTTTTTATATTTTATTTGAATGATCCAGTTCACTCTCGGCTATTCCGTTTAATTAGATTTAACACAGTCAGATTAGAATTTCTCAAATTCAAGATAATCAACCCTCATCCTGAAAGACTGCAAATTAGAGCCATTTGAAATCCGATAACCACATGCAATAACATAATATATCACTTTAAAAAAGGTGAAATGAGAGATCAGATTGATACAAGTAGAGGAAGTTGCCCTGGCCTATGAAACAGCTGCTTGGATTTTCAATTAAGGATACAAAAAATACAAATTTGATCGAGGTAGTATATTTACGCAAACATGCAAAGAAGCTGAAACACTCAAGAGACAAATGCTACATCAATCACTGTTCTCCTTCCAAAATGTTGGTCTTCCACAAGGCTCTTGACAAAAAAAGAAAAGCTGATACAGAAAGCACTAACAATCGCACTACTCTCTCTTTAACTATCTATTCCATTATAAAAAGCCAAAAAACACAAACCAACCGTTGCTGCCGATAATTCCACTTTCATCTTAAGGTTTAGCTACCGCTGATAGCGACTCGGTCTTATTTGTACTGCAATGCATTCTGCTCTACACAAAGAACCAAACCTTGATGAAGACTGCCAAAGCTATTTGCAATAAAAATGCGGCAACTATAGCCACTGATAGATCATTGCCTTCAATGTAGGACCTCAGGTTTAGGGCAACAAAGCTAGCTGAGGAAGCACCGGTAGCGATTATTATAGTCCACCGAAGAAACTCAAATGGAATCATCAACAGAAACTGAAAGTTTCCCAAGAAATATATATGAATTAGATAGATGGTAACATGAAAGCCAATACAAAATTATCTTAATAATAAAATATTATCTTCAATACAGCATAATTAGCAAGCTGATACAATTTTCTATAAACCTGATAAAATTTTGTAGCTTAAATATAAATCATCAACATAAAAAAAAAACTCATTGGACCCCGGTCCCTGCTTTGCAATCTTATTACCACCTGAGCCTTTGCTCTATAGTGGTACTGCATGTGAGTTTGAACCCAAAGGCCCTTTTACCTGTGATGGAGACCCTTACTATGTTAAAGAAGTGTTCCTCCCTGCCAATTTCTTCCTTCAGACCCACTTTCCCCACAAAGGATGTAGTTTAAAATGAAAATAGATATATGCACAGCAGTACTATTTTTAGTGTGATAATTACATAGTTTACCACATTGGACAAAGCAGAAACTTACAGAGGAGATAATGAAAATGGTGAGAGAATATCCCCACATGCACCAAAACCTTATAAGGCTAGCATTTGAACCCATATACTGGAGGAAGAAATAGTATGCCAACGGGACCACGATTGCATAGCCATAGATAGAGCATGCAGCCATATTCACATAGCTAACATCAAAGCTCCAAGCGATACTACTATCTGCATGTTTTTGCATCAGGTATGTTGCAAGATTTCCAAGTGATGCAAGCACAAAAACCAATGTTGTTGAGATCCATATAAGTCCATATCTATAATAACAGAAAATAATCACACTATTAGTATTCAATACTCATTTGATATGCGTAATTATGCTTTTGGGACAGGATGCTGAAAATATGGAACAAATTCAGAAAATGTCCTACATACCTTGACTTAGATATCTATAGAAAAGAAGATAGAGAGGGCGAGAAGTAAACAAGAGGTGTTTCTGTATAAAGGTCATGGTAACAGTTCATTTCAATTAAATTTTTATTCCATAGACCACATTTTGATGAATAATTGTAAATCCTCCAAATTCATACTCCTAAAAAACCTCAATTACTAGATAGAAAATTTTGAATGCTGCTTATATTTCCAAAATGATACTGTATTTACCTTTTCATTTAATAATTGTTTTTATTCAGTGTTAGGAGGATATAGGAGAAAGCAAGGCTCAATTTTGACATGTAATCCAAATCTGTATCTCTGTTTTGATGTATAACAACACAAAAGTAAGTAAGCGTAAGTGTACAACATACAAATCAGGGTTAGCATCTATCTTGCTGAAAAAGTCTCCACCAACTGGATTCAAGGAACTTAATAATCTGGTTACGACAACATCTGTGTCTATATTGAAATACTGTGTGTAAGATGAGACATTAAAGACTCCTCTCCAGTTGTTTGTTGGCTGTTGTTCAAAAGTGTCTACAAGGACGAATAAACCAGAGATTAATAAATGGCATATTCAAGCAGCAAATGACAATGAAAATACAAATAGCAGGTGTTCTCTACTCTGATTACTGAAGCAACTGAAGATCAGTTAAAAACCAGAAAATAATTAGGTTAACTGCTGGAACCATTTCAACTAAGATATGCAATTATTAATTAAATAGAGCTATAATTAGAAATTTTTTGGGTGTTTGCATATGGCATTATATTGATTTGTACAAACACTAGCAGAGTGTAAATGCCACTCATGAAGTATTCCTCCACAGTTGGGAGGAGTATGCAAACAACTAATGAGTATATATGAGATTGAAGTAGAAACATATCAAAGCGATTAAAGAACTATAGTTCATGTTATTTTGATTCTAAAATTAGAGGATAGTTCAGGACGAAATAAATATGAGAACTTTCGCCCCAAAAAATAAAAAACAATATGAGAACTTAATTAGATGATGGCCCATGGTAGAATCAACCAGGGCCAAAGAGTAAAACACAATTCGAGAATTTAATTAGAAGGTGGCAGTTTACTGTGTGGCGGATATAATAACACATTTGCGAAGATTATCATGTAAAGAGGGAAAGAATCTGCTTGGAAGCTCTAATTAAGTTTGCAATTTCTAAAATAGCAAAAACAAAACAAGTAAAAATCTTCTCTCCACAACTCATCAATCATCAATTCCTTATAAAGTGTATACTAAATTACTAATTGTCATCAGGAAACAGCTTTAGGCTACAAAAATATTGTGAAATTATAAAAAGAAAAAAAAAAGATCAGAAAATAAAAAAAACCATCTCAAAGTCAAACACGAAAACGTTGATATAACATACCAGGAGTTGGACTTCCAAGAGTTTGATAACCTCCTCCGCCTCCGCCGCGTCCTCTACCTCCTCCTCCGCCATTGTTGGGAGGGAATATTTCCATATTTGCATCCGGAACTACATTCACATTGATTCCTAACCAAATCTTTTATTAGGAATGAAACTTCCAAAATTCGAAAGAATAAACGTTTCAAAACACGAAACAGAAATTGAACAGCATTGACTCCTTACCTTCATGTCTTGTGGCATTATTTTCTTCAGCTACCACAGCCTGTGAACAAATCAGAACAATAACAGAACCAAAGAAAATTAGAAACGGTTAATTAAAAGAGAAAGGCAATCGAAGAAGCAAGAGATCAATTATTATGAAGGAAGTAACAAATGGAAAAACTCACAGGAACTGAACCGAGTAAATGGCTAGTGGGGAGGCCAGTGTAAGATTCCTCCATCGAATTGAAACAATTGATAGTTGAATCTCAAAATCGCATTGAAAATTTTGAGAATCAGAATCGGATTCAGGAACCCTAGATAGAAGAAGAATCCTTCTCTCTCGACTGTAACAAAGGATTCTAGATCCCACATCAAAATTTTATTAATCAATTAATCGACGGGTACACACGCACACCTTTTCACTTTTCTTTTTTCTTTTTAATTTAATTTTAAGTATTATTTGATTTTTCACGTTTACTTTCCAACGAGGCTCGAGCAGCATCCAGCATGTGAAATTGTGAACCCGTTCAGCCTTTCAACGCGCAAATCACGTGGATATGGATTGGGCTGTGATGGTATACACCAAAGTGAGCCCATTTCAGCATCATGCGAAAAGAAAAATATACAACGAAATTCACAAAATGTCTGAGCCCGGGTTCGAACCGGGGACCTCTAGTGTGTGAGACTAGCGTGATAACCGACTACACCACCCAGACAAGTGATTGTTATCATGATCAGATCCTCCTATTTGGATAACAATTATCTGGTTCATGTCGAAAGAATCAAACAATTTAAGAATGTTTAGGTTCATGTATTAACAAACTACGCGTTAGGTGGCCGAGTTGATGTATTGAAATTAATTCTTTCACTATTTACAAGATTTTTTATGAGTGTTTGGATATTCCAACTCTAATTATTTGCTTAGTATTATTTCCATGCAGACTTGCATAATTTATCAAGGAGTTTAACTTTGACATGTGACTCGAGCAAAATGGGCATGTGCCATGTCCATTTAATTTACACTCGTTTGCCTTCCAATATCACCATGGAATACTCTTTTCAACACTTGTCCAGTACTTACTGTTATTAACTCTTTTCTCAAAGATAATCATAAGCAAACACCTCTTTAATACTTCATAAATTCAGTATTTTTCAAAAGAAATAGAAAATAGCTTCAACTCATTTTGGAACAACAATATTTTTTACTAAAAAACTGTATATGACGAGACGTGCATTCCTACAGCGGTTTTTGAGGTTTGACATGTGAATTCATCTTATCATGCATGTGAATCTGATTTGGTATGTATAATAATACATAATATTTCAAAATATACAGTGATGACTAAAATTCCAAAATCAATTATGCACTTGAGTTGAGGCTCTTTGTCTCTTTGACATAAAGGCAAACATTAAGCAATGTCCCAAAATAATAACAACTAAAACAGTAGCTCAGGTGGATGCTCATCAATATGAGCTGCTACTACTGCAAAGAGTTAAGAGGGTGTTCCATGCCAAGGACTGAAAATCTGGCAGATATAGATCAGATCAACCAACAAGTCCATAATCGGAAAATTATCATCTCTGTACATTTTCAAAGATGTATTCCAGTAACAGGAAATTCTCTCATGATATTTTTTTCAACCGCCAGCCTCTAAAAGGGAAGCCACAATCAAGGTGCCTATAACAGGCCAAAGACTAATTCCCAGTTTGTAAAAGAAACCAACATGTTCCACAAATAGGAGAAAAACACTTTGCAAATAACAATAAAATATGTTGCAACCGAATATTCACCTCAATCAAAGCATTTGTCTGAGCTGCTGGTTTTCCTTACGAAGAGACTTCACTTCATTTATCATCTCAGCTTGGTTTTCCAGAACAGATTTCATCGCAGTTGACATTTCCATCTGTTCCATGTGATAGTTGATTAGAAAAGAATTTTAAAAATTGAAATCAACAATAATTGTAGATGCACACCTCTTGCAGATGAAACTGTCTTAAAATTTCAATATGAAGGTTTCTCATGTCCTCGTGTATGAACTTCTGAAATGAATCTAGGGTTTCTTCCAGGGTCCGCTGAAAAAGCTGAAGGGTAAATGAAGATCCTTGTTGTGCATCTGACTGAGATGCTTTGTGTTGTGAAATTACTCCCTATCATAAATTTCACAAATCAATAAACAACATAAGGAAACTATAGCAACTAACACAAATGTATGTATTAACAGACAGCAGATTCTATGGAAAAAGAAAAAAAAGCTTATTACAATGGATTCTACAACTAATTTGCATTAACACAAAACTAAAACACACTATATTATTATTAACTAGACCCATACATGGCCTGTACTCCACTATGATGTCTGAAGCACAGTAGTGGAAGTATCTAGGGTGATGGAGAAGAGAAAAATGTTCCACTCTCCTCCAAAAGCAAACAATATATGCAATGCAAGGCAATCATCAGATCTCAATCATTTGTATATATTAACATACATTTGTTAGTGGTAGAGAGCTCGATTCAATTGGAGCAGAAATATCAGGCTTTGACAGCAAGCTATTTAGAAGTTCTTCTCTGATTTCGGCTCCATATTTCTTTATCTTAGGTGAACTGACTGAAAGGGATACTCCATCACCGAAGGCAGATGCAGTGCTGATTCTTTCCACATAAGTAGAAAATCTTCGAGGAAAAGGTGTCATTCTTGGGGAATCAATATTTGCCTGTCCGATACTTGTTTTTGTATTAATGGACAAAGATGAAGTAGAGAGCAAGTGATCAGAAAATCCCAATGAAGTCTCTTGGCTTGTAGAAATATCCTTGGAACATAAATTGGCATAACTTAGGCTTGAACCTGTATAGGAACCGATACCCATTGATAAGGATGTATCCTGCAGTCCAGAAAACATTGATCCTGCTGTTTGGCCACCAGAAGCCAAAATCCCATAATGAGATGGTGCATTGACAGTCTGGCGTGAGAAATTATATTTCTCGGATAGCTTGTCACCACCCCAAGCTTCTGGGGGAGTTATGGAAGAATCTTCATTCTTTGAAGATGGAAGAGGAGTCGATCCCACAAGTGGAAAGGAAGTTATATCCTGCATTATGTAAGTAACTTAGTGCACAATATAATCACACACAAAATAGGATAATTTACCTGGTAGAAAAGAAATGACAAATGGAACTTCCCAGAGCAGATACAATAAAGAATTCAAAACAAACAAGCTGAATATTAAACATGGAACCCTTCACGGCGACTTGATGGATCAATGAATAAAACAATTTCTTCCCTGAAACTCAGTTAAACCAAATGCATGAAGTAAAGTCTGCTAACAAGATATACTCAAGCTCAAAGAATTTCAATGTTTTGCTAGGAATTTCGAAGAAGCATAAACCATCAAAAGAAAGACAAGACTTACATAGGTGGTGCAAAAAAGATCTAGGACAATTAAAGCAAAAACAACACAACCAACAGTTAGGGCATTCTTGGTTGACTAGGTGTTTCATAAGAGGAGGGGGATAAAGAAAATTATATTTCTATTTAAAGAATTCCAATTATAAAGCTTTTATTGACAACCAAATTCTCATCCCATTGTGAATTAGGGAATTCAGGGGCAACACTGTTTAAGTAGCTTGCATGGATGGCAGGATATAGAACTTGAGCTTTAAATTGAAGGTATGATTTTGCATTTCAGAGAAGCTAAATTCAAAATAAGGGCCATGGGGAAAAAGAACCTGCTTGGCGATTGAGCCAGATTTCCATTCTAATACTGGGTGATCAATGCTTCCTTCCTCTGAATTGGGAAATCTCCGACTAGACGATGGAAACAATGTCATCGGAGATTTTCTATCTGCAAACATACCATCCTTCTTTGTTCCATTTTGATCCCATAATGAGGGTGTAAATGGCTGAACATCCACAAGAGGGGAGAATAAATCCATGTCATCCTTGAAGTTATAACTAGAACTTTGAGCGCGCAACCTTGACAGCGTTCCAGCTGTCCATAAAGAGTTTCGATGCGGTGTTTCCTCTCCAGCAGACACATTTAGTAAGGTCGGTGAAAATTCACTGTTGGAAGTGGTATGTGAAGATGCTCCAAAGGAGGCACCCAATAGATCAGGATTCCTAATAGTGGACACTGATGTAAATAGGGAAACACTTGAAGAAGTTGCTGAAGGTAAAGGATCAGGCATAAGGATTGAATCTTCAACTGCATCCCCCACAAGAGCAGTCTCAGGAGTGCAATTCCTTTCATTAACAATAACAGGTTTTGATCTTTGCCAGCATAAGCTAGTAACAGCCTGTTGCATGCCAAGATAATTTAGAGTAAAAAAAGGATATTAGGTTTACAAACATAAATCAGAGTGCTGATTGTTTTATTAAAAAAAATCATTTTATAGTATTCTTGAATGACTGATGACATAGGAACACCTTCAACTACATACAAAGCAGTTGGCAAAATGATGTAATAGAACAAGAAATCTCTATGATGATATGACCCACTGACCTCAACTAATTTGAAAAACCATATTATTGCATAATAAGCTTTTAAAGCAATAAAAAATTAAGAACATGAAGAAAAAAAGACTCAATTAACAAAGATTTGTGGAGGAGTAAACACTTGTGTAGCGTTACTGAAATAGGAAAAATTAGGAAAACAAGTATTAGCTGTTGATCATAAATTCATAATAGACTCAAAGAACAATTTCTTAGAACATATCTGTATTTAACTCATTATAGCTAGAGAACTTCATAAATTGACATATCATGCATATAGGTTGTCAAACATAAATAAGGTAGCTTGCTCACACATTAATAAAACATCAAGAGATTACTAAGAAAGCATTGGAAACAAAAGAACCAAAAGTGAACCGATCTTCAAAATCTTATAATTCCAACTTTAAGCAACTGGGAAGCTTAAAGTAGCTTGTGAAGTTTCATAATTCCACGTTAGGCCTAGATGCAAATTACAAGATAAAACAAGCAAGTACGCAAGTGCTGCTACATCCATTAGTCCACCTTGTCAGCTCAGACAAATACTAAATGGTAACCAAGTGGCAGGGAATACATTAAACCATGCAAATCAAGACAAAGCATTGTAGATGAGGCAATACATACTTCTGAACTGCCATAAGCGTGAAGAACAACGAAAGGTTTTGGTTTTCCACGAACATCGTAGAATGCCACATGACCATTGCTAGTTCCAGCAGCCAGCATCAAACCATCATCTCTAAAGGCCAATGAAGAGAAAGGAGCTTCATAAGATATGCAAAATGATGGTTTTCTAGAACCAGAGTCATAAGTATATAGTTTTTTGTCAAGACCCACACTAGCAATGATCTGCCAATGGGAGAAAGATGTCAGAAAATAAAATTATCCTAACTCAAAGAAAAGGTTATTGATAGTAGGATGAAGTGGTCTCACTGTGTAATGTGTATGTATGTATATAAACTTAAAACAAGCTATGAAAAATGAAACCTTGTCATTGGATGGAGAGAAGCTTATACCGGCAGTTGGTGCAGAATGTTGCTTCAACCATGAAACCTATTTTTCAAAAACAAAGGGAAAAGAAGCAGAAAATAAATACCGTCAACTCAAGATCCACTTGAAATAATAAAAAAATATAAATGAAAACTCCAGAGGAAAAACTTGTTACAGAAGGATATAATTATCTTAACTACAATGGTATTAAACTGGCAACAATTTCATTATGAAGGTAGTATAAGAGAAAGATGTTAGAAGTATAAGTAATTCTCTATTACAATTTTGAATGGAGAAGATCAATTAATTGCTTCTAATATCAACCAAGTAAAATGGTTATTCATAATTGTAGAATGTTCTACCATATGTAATATAATTATTAAATGATACTATTGAATACCTTAGGGCTACGACCAGTTGTATCCCACAAATGTACTGTCCCATCATCACCAGCAGTCACTAGAAGGTGACGACTAACCCGAGAATAATCAAGAACTCTCAACATCTGGTCTTACATTTTCAAAGATAACAGATTAGTCCACAGACTGAAGCAAAGCCAGGCACCGAGAAGTTACAACAAAGAAGAAAAACCTGTTGATTAGGATCTTTGAGTTCTGCAGCCCTAGCCCCAGAAGCAAGGTTATGAAGTATAAGGTCCCCACTAAGGCTGATAGAAGCCAAATGCTCATCTTTACAATTGTACATCACACCTGTTACAGTATTAGTATGACCCTTCAGCCATTTAATACAGCGTTTCCTCTGCAAATCCCATATCCTTACAATTTGACCACTTCCTCCAGAACACATGTATCTGGATGCCTTGTTGCTGAAGCTTATAGCTGATATAGACTCCTGAACAAAGATGCCAAAAGCATGAAGTAACTCAACAAGAACAAAAAGAAAGTGCTTGATTGTGATGGAACCGTGTTTCTATCAGAACCACTAACACCAAGGAGTGATCATATAATTACAGCAAATGAACCAATAGATAGGACTTTCTTATGTAGTAAAGTAACTCTAATTGCAAGGAAAGGCCCAACAGCCAGATTGGAATTTTGACTATTCTCTATTGTGGCTCTGAAGAAGCTGGAACTTATACCCCAAAGAAGAAACGAAATATTATACAAAAGAGGCTTCCCTGTCTGTTGCATCCTCACAAAAACCCAAAAACAGAAAGAGCCAACTTCAACAGAAGGTTTAGTCAAAGCTCAAGACTATTTATCAGAAGGTTATAGGAGATTCTTTGAACTGAATTCTATTGATAGTACTGTAAATTCATGCCAAGAGTCTTCACATGCAAATTTATGTTGATTATAAGTTTATAACATTGCATCTAACATGTCTTATATTCTAACTACAACCACTTGAAAGTTGAAACATCCTAAAACAAGCCGATGTTTAACTTTGTCTATGAAACACTACATATTCCAAATTTCCAACCCTAACAGCATAAATTACCTCGATACTATCTCCAGTATCAGTACCAGCAACAGGAATGGTTCCCATGCTGTTCCCGTTCTTATGCCACAAGGTGATCTTCTTATCATCTCCAGCACTGGCCACAACCAAATCTGTGGAAAATACCAAATTCGGCAAAAATAAAACAAGTGTCACATAGTCGTAGTGCATTTTTTGTTCAGCTTAATCTTTACTTAAAAAATCACTTTATTCCCAAAAGCTCCAAGTAAAATTTTGATTATAAGCGATTTTGAATACAAAATTAAACAATCTAAACACACACAGAATCAAAATAGCTAGATTTTTTGAATGTAGCAAAATTTGTAGAAATGCAAACCCTAGAAAGCAACTGAAAGAGAGAAACTCACTGGTATGGTTCCACTTCACTGAATTGACTTGAGAACCATGGGAAGGGGTGAAGCTGAGGGTGCAAGGATCACCAGGCTTGACGGAAGCGTCAAAAAGCTTCACAGTATCGCCACCACTTGCTGCCAACAACGCCATTGGCAGATCCCTAAACCTTTTCCAAAAAAATGCTTCTGAAAGTTTCACTACCAAACAAGGTCTTGTTAAATCGGAAATGTATTTGACGGTTTTAGAAGAAGTTTCCTGGGGAAATCGGTGGCAATATTTCCGATTCCGATTTGAAAATGAGTCACCCTGTAACGGTTGAGAGTATGGAAAATTTGAACTAAAATGAGTTATCCAAAGTGAGCGCCTTTTATATGATATTAAACATCACTATTCACTACCTTGGTGGGAAGGAACCCATTCTCTTTTATTTCCTTCCTTTTCTTTTTCATTTTCCACATCTTATATATAATCAAAACGAATTTAATAACGAAAAATAGCACCAGAGTGTCTGAATAGTTATTTAATGCGTAAAGCTTGTTTTCATGTTTTATTATTCATTGATAAGGGAACTAAATGACAATGTTGTTTAAAGATTTAAAATTGTTGTAATACATTAATTAATCATTTTTCCTTTTATAATTCATTAAGTAACTACCTTATTCAACATTTTCAAAATTTCTATAATTTGTAGTGTTTCAATATAACATTAGTTATTTACTTCTTTACATAACCCTCTTATAGTGTTGGTATCCCTAATACTGTGATCCACACTCTAGGAGAGTTTCATCCCTATTAGATTAAAGATATCCAGAGGGGGAAACTCTTGATTTGTTTCAAGTTTGGTATAGCACTAATTTATACTCCATGCATGTGAAGTTAGTATCGTATACCACTGGTCATATTTTATTTTTCTTTGAAGAAACCAAGTTTGGTCCCTTACACGTTGCACCTAAGTGGAAGAATTATTTTACAAAACATAATCCCCTCCTTCAACTTACTGCAACTACAATCCCATTCACATTCATCCTTATCAACAAAATATGCAATGCCCTCCTCTTTCACTCTTCACACATGGTAAATACACAAGAACATCGAAAAGGAGAGTCATCTAGCCCTTCGCCTTGACCTCCATTGTGACCTCCTCCCGTCCTCCTCCGCAACCTCAACATGCGACCACCACTTCCAAAGTCTCCCTTATATGATCGCAACCAGATCGTGACTTCAAATTGCAATGCAAACACTTATTCCACAGTTATCACGACATATGCATTGAAGGCCCTTGCTCAATTGTAAAAGGTGTATTTTATGACATTTCATTAAATGTGTACTAATCGTAAGATGCGTTTATAAATTAAAGGAGGTTTGTGTAAATATAAAAAAAAATGGTACTTAGTTTCATTATCGACCAGATATTCGAACTAACTCTGTCTAACTTATGTCTCTTCAATGCAGACAGAGCAAAGTGGATGTTTCTTAACAAGATAAAATCATTAGTTCTGCATTCTTAATACCATAAGATCTTAATCTAACATTACAAAAAACAAACCAATAGAAAACCATAAATAAATACCATCAATGACATCTTTTACCATCTCAATAAAATGGCTAGAATAATCATCAATACAAACTGCTTAACTGATCCATGAATGTAGCTGATAGTCTAATACCATGAAGAGCTTTCAGTGCAAAGGGTGTCATTTCCAAGGCTCATCTGCAACACACATATGTACATATTGTGTTGCAGAAGGCAGAATAATTGTGAAAACTAAAGAAGAAAGAGATTAAAACCTTCACTTTACGGCCATCCAGCGGTGTGCTTAATATCCTATAAATAGTACATTATGCTCACAGTCTGATGGGATGGATAAGGCATTAATTAAACTTGTTCGTCGTCACCGCAGAATGGATAGAACTAAAGACCGGACAACCTAAATCATCATCTGATTTTAATTTAATCCGACAAATCAGTGAACATACCTGCACCAGAGAAAACGGAAAAGGAGAGGATGAAGGTCAATAACTATGATGCAGCAGCTGATGAAAATGCAGATTAAGCACATGGATGGTATGATATGAATACAGAAATTAAAAAACAATTATATCAGTTTCTTTTATCACTAAAAAATTTCCTGCAGTGCCAGACCAGATCATATTAAGAAAGAAAACCAATACCTTATACAGTCCAAGATTTTAGGTACAAAAAAATGCATAATAAACATACTTCAGTTTTGACCTAGTTATTTTCCAGAATACAGAGAATTTTGAAGAAAAAAAACTAAAAGTATTACTTACACAAACAAATGAAACTGAAATTAATGAGGCATATTATGAAGAAAAAAAACACAGAACAAAGCAGCCTCAATTATCACTATGTTTGTTTAGTTGCGAAATGTCAACAGGTGATGTTATATTTGTGTAATGTTTCTAGGAAAGTTTACAGAGTAAAGAAAGCATTGAAATATTGAATCGCAACAACCAGTAAGAGTTTGTTTAGTTAACTAAAAGAAATTTTGGTTGACATTGTCCAGCTTTCCATTATGAATAATCTCATACATTCCATTGATTCCAAGGCAAGCTCAAATATGTGACCTTTCTATCAGAACGGAAAAATTACCTAGAAAAGCATTTATGTATTATTCTAACCAATGTATATAACTCATAGTATGGCAGACCAGACACAGAAAATGGATCTACAAAAAAACTTATATCCTAGAAGCTATCATGCAGTGAAAGGGATATACTATTTATAGCTAAAACTAAATCTTTTTTTCTAGGCGTTTAAAACTAAACCTAACCTCAACTCTATGCAATAAACTGTTTAGTGATTGAGAATGGTGAACCTTGACTCATGATTTCAAGGACTTTTTTATGCATTTTCTTTCGATTCTACTTCTGTCTTGAATGTTAATTCGGTCAAGAGTGGTTTAGCTGGTTTGAAACTTAAAAACACAGCACTCTTAGTTCTTACCATAAATTGTCCATGTCAAAATCTCTCATCAAATAATACATATTTCTACAAGCAAAGAATTGAGTCATCTAACCAGATATTCATAACAGAAATCTGCTCCTAAAGTCTTTTGAGACAAAAAACTTTGACACCATCAATGAAGGAATAACACTAACAGGAATTTCTCTTAAGAATGACTAGTTGATAAAACCAAATCCAGGAATGCCAATTAGACCACATAATATAATTAAGGAGATCTTACCTATAATTTGATGATCGTTCAATCCTCGGTTAGTACCATGCACAATTAGTATAAGTAATCAATACAATCCCATCATAAAAATGAGCAAAACATCCCCCTTTTCATGTCGAAAAGAAATACATAACTTTTGTACGAAAACAAACATGCACTCTACTGTGCAAAAGAAAAGCTGAATTGTACCAATACAAAAACCATAAATCTGACATTAACAATACTGCACGTTTCAGGGATATAAGTTCAACCAATGATCTTATAATACCATGAAAAACAAAATAAATAAATAACAGACCATAGTTGAAAGAAAAGTGATGATCTTCCAACCATCACATTTTGTTTGACATCACAAACTTTGCTTTTTTCTCTGCAGGCTTGAGAATCTGGAAAGAGCACATCAAGTTTTCATCCACGCTCATCATTGCACCAGCGTTGTCAAATTCACCACAGTAGTTTGGAGCTGAAAATATCGTAACAAGTTGCCGGTCGGCGAAGAATTCATACCCATCCTCTACAACCTATAGAAAAAAATTATAATGTCAGTTTCCAGAAAATCACCAAAAGCTTACCCATTTTCTTGGAGAAGAGAAACTGAAAGGGGTGAGAAGGGGCGGAAAACATAGTGACCTGATGAGCACGACAAACAAGGTCCAAGCCATGCTTTGCCAAAAATTCAGCCACCGTATCAGGACCAAAGGTGAAGGAGACTCCTCTGTCATTCATGCCCCAACCCTTCACATCTCTACCAGGATCCGACCAAAGCAAATCACAGAGCAAGCCAGTGTCTGGGATAGCAACCGGACGAGGCAGATTCCTGATTTCATCCAAGTGTGTGAGTTCAGGCGAAAGACCACCATGCATGCACAATATTTTATCATCTATGAGGGCTGCCACAGGAAGGCAGTTAAAACAATCTGTAAAGGCTTTCCAAAGCCTAACGTTGAACCTTCGCTTACATTCATCATAAAATCCATATATTCTATTAATGGAAGCACACTCATGATTTCCTCTCAAGAGGAAAAAGTTTTCAGGATATTTGATTTTATAGGAAAGCAAAAGACATATGGTTTCTAAGCTCTGCTTTCCACGATCCACATAGTCTCCTAAAAAGAGGTAATTAGCATTAGGAGGTAAACCACCATACTCAAAGAGCCTTAACAAATCACTGTACTGCCCATGAATGTCCCCTGAAAAAGAAGAGAGATATTTCAACCATACCAGAAATAAAAGAGTACAGGCAACCCAGAGTACAGACACAGTAAGCTTAACAATAATCAGCAAATCAGATCACGAAAAGCCAAGGGAAAATATGTCTAAAGATGAAGCAAAAACATAAAAACATTGAAATACTACCTGCATTGGAGATGAATAACTTAAAATATGGACCAGTATTTCAAAATCAGTGGAAAGGTTAAACAAAGAAAGCGATTTAGACAAGCTTAAAACAAATTCCTGAAAATTTCTCAGATTTGATTTGCCGTAAGAAAATTTTACCCACGATTATAAGACCTACAATGTCATGAGACTGAATGTTGGCGGTAAAATGTGAACAAGAGAATAAACTCAATATAGCATAAACGAGAATGTTGCAATGGATAAGTGAACACGCTAGACAATATAGGATTATGAATGAATGCATTATAGAGAAAGTTGAGGTAACTCCTATTGTAGAGAAGATTATAGAATCGTGTCTTAGGTGGTTTGGGTTGTCACCCAGAAAAAAGAGTTCAACTGTACCAAAAAGGAGTACAGGCAAACACCAAATAAACTAAACTAAACAGCAATCAGCAATCTACAACATGAAATGCCCAAGGCGCATGGGCAAAAAAGAAAAATGTTGAAATATTACTAGCATTGCAGATAAATGTGGAAATGTTAAAATTACATACATAAGATTAAAAACAATTTTTCACAATCCTCTCCTCCACAATTTTGTAAGCCCTAAATACTACAAGGGGAAACGCCAAAGGTAAGCATGGCAAACATGAAATATTACTTGCATTGCAGATGAAAGTGGAAATGTTAAAATGACACACAAAAAGCTTAAAAACAATTTTTTGACAATACCCAACAATTTAAAAACCCTAAAACTAAGAGGGTTGCCCACATTTTCTTCTACCCCTAGCAACCAAAAAAGATACCCAGAAACTAAAATCACAAACTTGCAACAAATAAACGATACACAGCACCATCCAATTAGAAAAAAATGTAAATTTTAAACCCTAAGAGCAATTATGAAACAAAAATGAGAAATGGGTATACCACAAATCTTAATGGGGGCTTCGAGTTCAAGCAAATTAGGTTGGTGGAGGAAGATATCTCTAGAAGCAAGACAAAGTTGTTTGATTTCGGATTCGGAGAGTTGAACCTGTTTACCGGGTCGGGCCAATCGGACCTCCGTGAGTCGCCGGATTATGTCGTCCATCTGTAAAGGCTTTCCAAAGCCTAACGTTGAACCTTCGCTTACATTCATCATAAAATCCATATATTCTATTAATGGAAGCACACTCATGATTTCCTCTCAAGAGGAAAAAGTTTTCAGGATATTTGATTTTATAGGAAAGCAAAAGACATATGGTTTCTAAGCTCTGCTTTCCACGATCCACATAGTCTCCTAAAAAGAGGTAATTAGCATTAGGAGGTAAACCACCATACTCAAAGAGCCTTAACAAATCACTGTACTGTCCATGAATGTCCCCTGCAAAAGAAGCGAGATATTTCAACCCGATAGATACCCAATAAACTTATCAACAATAAGCAATCCACAACATGAAAAGGCAGAGGAAAATATGACTAAAGATGAAGCAAAAACATGAAATACGGTTGAAATACTACTTGCACTGGAGATGAATAACTTAAAACAAGGACCGGTATTTTACAATCCCCGCAATTTATATCCCTAGAACTAAAAGGGAAAACTCCAAAAGAAAGCATGCATAAACATGAAATATTACTTGCATTGCAGATAATAGTGGAAATTATAAAATGACATACAAAAACTTCAAAACCTTTTTTACACAAGACCCCAACAATTTTTACATCCTAAAACTAAGAGGGTTACCCACATTTCCTTCTATTCCTACTCCCTAGTAACCAACAAAACATACCCTAGAAACTAAAAGAACAAACTTGTAACAGATAAAGGATACCCAGTAGCACGCAATAGAAAGAAAAAAAAATATAAACTAAAAATATTTATGAAATACCACAAATCTTAATGGGGGCTTCGAGTTCGAGCAAATTGGGTTGTTGAAGGAAGATATCTCTAGAAGCGAGGCAAAGTTGCTTGATCTCAGATTCGGAGAGCTGAACCTGCTTCCCTGGTCGGGCCAACCGGACCTCCGTGAGTCGCCGGATAATGTCGTCCAGCACCGCTTCATCAATCACTTGTTGTGGTTGTTGTTGTTGTTGTTGTTGTGTACTCATCGCAACAATACTAACGCACTTTTTCTTCTTCTGTGCTGTTATGTTCTCACTTCTCCACAATGAGTGTGAGCCAACCGAGAAAGAGACCAGTGTCTTCCTCCTTTCATTTCTTTTTTATTTTCGACATGTCACTTTTATATTTAGGGCTAGGAATTAAAATTTATGTATATAGAAAAATATTGTTTTGCTTTACTGGCCATTTCACCCTTTAATAAAATGATTACATAAAAAAAATTAAATGTGTTTATTATAAAAAAATCATATATGAGAAAAGAAACCGTGCATTGATTTCTAATAGGACAATAAAAACATATACTAATATATAAAAGTTTTATACATATCATTTAATATTTAATCATATTACACATTCTAATAATAGGAAGAGAAAAAATGTAAGAGTTTTTTATACTATTATTGTATCATTCATATTTATTTTTAATTATCATTGACACTTAAAAATAATATAAATAAATGGTGGATATGCACTTATTGTGTATAATTTTTCATATTATCATATATATATATATATATATCATATTACACTAATATTAATATAACCTACCTTTTGGGTATAGCTTAGATCAAAAAGCAAATATTTTCTACAATGGAGCATATATGGACATCAAACTTGTAGAGTGTTGAAGTTAAGTTTCGGAAGGCTCTTAGTTGAATAATGTGCCCGATAATAGAGTCAAAGGGCATTTATTCCTACCCTACATGCCTAGTGTTTCAAACTATCTCCTCCTTTAAGGTATACCTTCTTGAATTTTAAGCATTGCATTTACTATTTGAAAACAATTATATTAATACTATTAGTTAGAACTTAGAAGTGTCCTCTACTCAAATACATTGAGATTAGTCTTTTACCATGATATCTAAAAACCGAAAAGTTTAATACGATTTTATTTTATTTTGGCATATCATTTAAGAGTATCAATATTGATTAAGTTATCATCTTATTCTTTATGATTTATTAAAAAATCTACCCTCAATTTTGAGTGAGTAAAAATACGTGATAATAAATAAATATAAAATTCGTAATCTAATTATTAAATGACAGTCTTCCACAACCGAAAAACCAATATAATGTTGGTCTAGTAATTTAAGGCTCTGCTAGATCTTAGAATGATCAAATATTCGATTCTTGGGAACAACATTTTTTGGGAGAGACAACTATAACCCAAAAGGATTAATTTATTAGTCAAAAGGTAAAGAAATATTTTTAGTAGTACAAAAAAACCACTCAACCAAAAGTTCAAAGTTGAGGAGTATCACACCACAACTTATGTCATCTCCTAGTTTAGACATGCCTTACATCTATATGTGCTCTACGTGTGCCTAATGATGGTTTCAAAGTGCATAATGGATAAAGTCTTAGCACATAAATAGAATTTTTTTTGTTTAGACATGTTAGATTATTATATTCAAGTAGATAGGTCCATGGCTTTAGAGTTTAGAACAACTCTAGGAAGAGCTAGGTATATATAGCCTCAAGTTGTAAAATGGGGATTCTTCTAAAATGGATTTGCTATAACAATTTCATACCTTATCGACTCTTCAAACAGCACCACTCTGGTCCATATGCACTGCTTTCTGTCTTTCTTTCCATTTTCTTACCCTTTTGGTGTTGTAAGTTGTAACTTTGGTGAATTAATTATCTCTCTCTTTTTTTGTTCTAGATCCAATGCAAAGCAGAATTCTGTTAAGAAGAGTATATATCATTGACTTAAAAGAAAACAGGAAAATAAACTCTGGTCTTAGCTGACTCCTAGAATTTTATGGCATATGCCAAGAAGCTAAGTGGAAAAAAGTGATTTGTTTCTAGTTGATTATCCTAGATTGTCCAACGTGAATATTTTATATGTTTATCAACTCAATAATAATTGAAAAGGTTATTTTTGACTAATGAGCTTTAATTGAACAGTAGGGTATGCCCTAGTTTATGATTCAAGCTCAAAATTCAAGATTTTAGCATTTTGCACTCAATGATTTTTTTTATGTGTATAGCTATTCATGTGATGAGTGATTATATCCGTGTCTAAATGTGTCTATCAAGTTTCACTATGAGACAAGTAGTAAGCAGTGCAACATCTTCATCTTCAACGACAACAAATACATGCTAACAAATTGCCTATAAAAAAAATAGATACATTCTTTTTGTGCCTCAACTTTTGCTCATGTGAGAAATTAGTCCATTTTTGTTTTTTTTTCCCGTTTTTGATTCTCAATCCTTTTTGGTTATATAACCTTAGTCCCTCTGTCATGTAAATTAAGCATGAGTATAACAACCCTTTTCTGTATACTGTTTCTCTTAGATCATTTACCTTCTGAGGTGATTCAAATTGTAACATCAATTATGTACTTCATCTTTAACTAAACCCAAAAATAAATAGATAGATCTTTACCTTTCCTGTTTGGGATGCCAAGCACAGTAAATTAATATTGTAAGTTGCAATTGATCCAGAATAAGCTATCTCTATGCATGTCTCACAGTAATTCAAGCAGGTACCCCATTATATTATGTAAGTCGAAAAACAAAGATGGGATGAATAATGCTAAAATAATGATAGATTATACATATTTGCTTTTCTTATGCCTGCAACAAGTTCACTGTTTTGTAAAAGTTAATACAAACTACTGATTGGAATATAATAACACCAATCAAAGTTTTCTTAGGGAAATATAAACTTCGGTTACATGCATGCACGTGCATTTTCTTGCTTCCTCCAACTTTTTAAAGGAAGTATTCACTACTCAGGTACCAATATGACAATAAAATAAAAATAATAAAATATTTAATTTTTAATTGTCTTAACATGATTTTATTAATATGGGATATAGTTTTGGATAACAAATATTGCAAGAATATTGCTAGTACGTAAATTTTCTTATAAATTATGATATATAGTAGCAATAGTAATAGACTAATTTTAAAAAAAAACATTTGTTGCGTGAAGTAGTATTTTCATTATCAAAGTTTGAAATTAAGTTCCCCAACTATAATTGAGGCTCTAATATTATGGCTTTTATATTATCCGCAACCATATAGTAATTGCAATTTTCTACATCTAACATACTTTCGCAAAATTATAATAAAGGCAATGTTATCGCGATTACATCTGTAGCAATATTAGACAATTCCAAGGAAAGAAGTATAATTTGGCTGTAGATAATTTGAAAATTAATTAATAATAAGTGCTTTGATACAAGTCCATCATGTTGTATGTCAACAAATTTTGTATGATCCTCACAAAAGATGCCAAGTTCTTTGCTGAGAAACTTAAATCACGTTCTGTGAGAACAAATACTATTAAATTTAACGATAGAGAATAAAGTATATTTTGGTACAAGAACATAAGTTATCTCCTCACGTTAGTAAAAATATTACATGTGTCCGAGTCGGGAATATCCACAAGTATGTATTGAGGTTAACTCTCAACAAGTATTTTTCCATTCACAACATGTACCACTTGAACCAACAATCCGTAGATGGGAAGAATATAGTTTGATTAACCTTTTCGTGACATATATCAATATATATCAACTAACTTTTGTTTAAGTTTCAAGATGCCGATACTATTTTATGTGCAAGAAAATCGGGGAAGTTGGTATATCTTCAAGGTGCTCTATAACACGTGGTCTGACTCAGATTTTATGTCTTTCTAGCATAGAAAATCTAAAGATGAGATTTGAGGATGAAATAGCTTTCTTTTTTTCCTTTGCTTTTATTTAAATATTTATTTGAGCATTTGTGGTTAAGCTACAGGAGGAAAGCACAAGGCTGCTAAATTAAGATGTTTCAGAAGATATGCTTCAGTACTTTAAGTCATAAACCTAATTTATAAGCCAAAATACACATTTTGAAGATTACAGATACATATATACTTTTCAGATCAAAGACATAAATTCACTTTATCCTGATGAAACAACCAAACAGGGTGCTTCAGATTAAAGATATTAGAGCAAATTGATAACATGCTTATAGCTCAATGGTCCAAGACATCTTTGAGACACAAATTAAGACAACAAATTCTGTTCGGGTTTTAGAGAGGATGGAAAATGAAAGTTTGAGACTATGAAACATACTTGTAAAGTAATTTTGAAGCTCTTACTTTTTTCCTTCTAAAACTCAACTCGGTCAGATGGTCAGATTTGATGCCATGTTAATATTAGATATTTGATTTTTTACTAGATCATCTTTCTCTCCATCTTACTACAGACACCTCCTATGTAAAAGTAAATGAGCAAAGAATCAGTCACTTTTGTTCACATATTATATATATGAAAAAACCCTTCGGAAAAAGGACTATTCCTAAGAATCATTTTAATTTAATAAACAGAATTAGGTGTCACTAATCACCTTTGACAAAATATTAAGTTGTAAGATAGAAGGGTTTTTATTATATCTCTAAGGACAGACTTCAGTGTCAGATAAAACACCCCCATTGAGATAGTAGAAAAGTCATGTTCTTTTCTGCCACACTAAATAAAGGACAATTTTTTGTCCAATACGCTAAATTTAATTAGTTCTATCCCTCATCACTCAGTAAATCAACCCAACCCTACAGCAAGACTCCTATGAACTTAAAACCATGAAAAATGACAGATTTTTTTTACTATATACTAAAATTCAACTTCACTTAAAAAATGAATGAGTCCCATGTTTTGAGCCAATCCTTTCCAAAAATTTGATAAAGTCACCTATGAGATTTTCATTATATCTCTAACGAAACTTTTAATGGATTTAATACATATACATTAACAGTTTTTATACTGTCAACAAATCATTCACCATTGATTTATTAATTATCATGACTCTCAACAAAAATAATACAAATCAATGGTGAGTGATGTGTCGACAGTATAATTGTCGGTACACAGATTTTAAACTCTTAATATAAATGGTCCCAACTTTATGGTTACATGGCTGGCTAAGAGAAATGTCACTGGACTCTAGGTTACCATGTCCAGTTATTTGGTTAATGAATCTAGGAGCGCATATGAAAACCAGAAAGCCAGGTTCTCATACAACCAGAAAAGGAACGTGATTTCATTGTAAAATATTATTACTTTTTGATGAAAAATGCTTTTTCTTTTACTCCTGGCTTTTGAAGTTCCTAGCTTTCAGTGCCCCCTATACAAATTTACCTACATGATGATAACATTTTTAATGTGGGAGACTGAGAAGTGAGTTGGCCTTCTTTTTTCTTTTCCCTTCCTTTTATTCATATATGGTTGCACTTGCTATAACTGAAGAAGCTAGTAGCTGTTTGTTTTGCTTTTTAGGCAAATGCTTATTGATAGCATGCAAAGATTCTTTTTCACGTGAGTCTTATGATTTTTTCCCTCTCTTCTCTAACATTGCTTGCCTGGAAATATGTACTTAAAGTTTAAATCTTTAAAGTCATTTACAACTTGAAGAATATCATACCATCACTAATGTATCCATTAATTTCTTCGGCTGTCCAAATTTTGGAATAAAATGATTTTCTTTTTTGTTGGTCTATTTATATGGCCATTTTCCTTATTACAATGTTACTTATGAAATGCAATATTTATGTACTTTTAGTGCATGCATCTTTTCTCTTAGTTATGTTTATGCTTCTTTAGTTAATCTATATATATTCATATTCCTGAGAGTGACATTTATTAGGAGGATAATATACAATAACCTCATTCTACATCTTCATGTTATATTCTTTACTTAATTTCCCCATTGTTGAATTTGTTAAAGAAGGCTGGGTTATGTTCCTAGTTCTTGGCTACTACTGATAAGATGATTCCCTCTATTGAATGAAGGATACCTTTCATTTTTTAATTGGTTTATTGAATGCCATGTCAAATAGAAGACAAAAGGCATTGGCTTTGGTAGCAGGAATAAAAGGGTAACGATTTATACTCGCAGCGTATGAATGGAATTTGAAAAGGATAGTGAATTTGCGGTTTGAGTGAATTGTCAAGACAAATCTATTAGCAGATAATAAGAATATATATATATATAGATTTAATATTCTATACCTTCTTCTAGAGAAAGTTTATATCTATGAAATTATTGTACTATAATTTGCCACCTCTTTTTATCTTCTGATACTTCTCTTTCGTTTTAATGATCAAACATTCATCAAACTTATAAAGAAGCACAGATAAATATTTATTAATCCACGTTGGCCTTTGCCGTTTACTGCTATCAGATATTTTCTTCAACAATATCATTTCACCAAAAAAAGATAAATATCATTTCACAACAAATCATAAAGAATTATTCCTAGTTAGTATCACTAGTCACTACATTTTGTAAAGTATATTATGAACGCCACTGATTTTTCCCCTTCGAATTATTCCTTCGTGTGTCATAATGCCTTGTTAGTAAAACAGTACCATGGACTTTTATAATCAAAAAAAGAAGAAAAACCTAAGACTAGTCAATTGAAGATGGTGGTGGAGAAGAGGTGAAGTAAAGGAGATTGAGGGTTTAAGTCTCCTTCCATAAAAAATACTAACATACTAACATTTGTCAATAAAAAAATAAGCAAAAAGGTGAATTCAGTTGTACATTCAGGTGCTGAACAAATGAAACCATGACATTCTGAATTGGAACTTTTAATTTCCCATGCATGAAGATTTTCTGTAGTGAAGGACTAATCCTTTAAACAAAAAAAGTTCATTAAACTTGATCTTATTTCTTTCAATAAAATTTTGTTCACAAACAACAGAAATCTGACCTAAGAGTATGCTTAACGAACCAACTATATACCAGATATGCTTGATGGTGAATCTCCAACATTTTACGATGTTATAAAACATTTATGGCAAAGTAGTTAGAAACTGTGTCCTTTTACACGACAAATTCAAACCAGTAAGGCAAATTTTGCATACACCAACTTCAGTTTCAATTCCATGCATGCGTGCAAACACAGCACAACACTAGTTTTCTTTTTCTCTTTCTCTCTCTAAAGTCTAAACCATGTTTGATTCTCAACAATCCAATCCACCACTGGCATAATATTCTATCCTCATCAGAAGATTCCCATCTTTCTCTCTTCATTGCTTTCTCCAAGCCAAGAATCTCATAGATTCCTTTTTCAACCCCCTCTTAACCCCCTTCCTCAATGGCCCTTCTTCTTCATCTCTCTCCTTCCCTTTCTCTCTCTGTCACTTTCATTCTTTCTCCTTCCCTTTTCTTCTCTCACTCTCACACAACTCCCAAATATACACATAGCTTGTTAACCTTTTCATCCTTATGGCTCCTCTTTCTGAGGTCAACCACCTTTCACATCCATATATACATGGTGGTAAGCATAATTAATTATTCACCATCAAAATTAGAGCTTTTATCTTCAACCCATGGAATAAAAATTGGATTTTTCAAAATTAAGAATGGGCTCATGAAGCTAATGTTTGAATTTTAAGTATTTTCTATTGATTTTACCAAAAGGGTATTCTCAAAGTTTCTTAATTTACTTTGAATATTATTCCAAAAAGCTTATCTAACCATAATGAAGCTATCCATTGAATTTCAAGTCTTTTTTCTTTTGATTTTACCAAAAGGGTATTCTCAGAGTTTCTTAATTTAGTTTTAGCATATAGATTCCAAAAAATTATCTAAAGCGAGTTATTTTTGGTTTATATTATGATTTAGTGGTTGGTTTTGATTTAACTTGATGAGAATTTTTGCGGCAAGCAGGGGATTTTTCTTCTTCATACTCAGAGAGAAAGTTTGGTGTAATGAAATGGCTTAGTAAGCTTTTCAAAGGTGGCTCCAATAGAGGGAAGGGTGGTCATAATCATCATCTACACGAGCCTGCAGAGGAAAACATGAGTTGGCGCGCTCCATCTATAGCATCGGTGAGCAAGTAGTTCTGACTTTCTGTTTTCTTCATTGGTATCTATTGTTATTATTGACCTTGTTATAGATACCATTATTGCTCTATCAAAGTTATAAAAATAGAATGCTAATAGTTAGTCAATGCAGTATCTTCTTTTGGGTGTAATGCATGTTGTTAGGAGTCAAGTGGGGAACATGAAGAGGGAAAAGGGTACAAAGGATTTTCATATGTCATCAACCTTAACTAAATCATAAGCACAAGAAATTATACTCATTTTGTCATATTTGGTTTATTAAAGAGCCTTTTTGTATTGATCTCATTAAGGATAAGTGAGACACAATCTCAAAGCAGTTTTTGAAATTTTAAACACAATACTCTTATCTCCCCAAGGTTTGGTAAGAAATGGTTACTTAACTTCACATGCTGCACTCTCTTGATGCTTCAAAGCTCCTTAGAGGATTTGAATTGCTTCTGCTCTTTCAACCAATGCATAATTTGTAGTTCTGTCAATCTGAGTTCTTATTGAAACGAGGTTGCTCATTTAACAATAGAACATTTTCATTGATTTCAGTTAAAAAATTGAATTGAAGTATTTGCAGATTGGGAATCAATAATATAAATCTTGGACATGCAAATTTTAGTGTAATTATGCTTCAGTACAATTGTAGTTATATATCTAAGGAATGACATTTGATCCGGTATCATAGAACCTACCTTGTATCTTGGCTGTGTACCAGTAATTTAGAGTGTTAAACCAGTTTGAATTGTGCTGTATCATTTGGTATTAAGTGATGACAGCACTTTTGATCAAGTTTCTGAAGCATATGTGATCTACAAATTTATAAATGGATATCCAATAACTACTTAAAATTTATTTACCATTACAAGTTCGGTCGAGGATAAGATACCTTCAATATTAATGGTCCTGATGTAATCAGGATGATCCTGCTAGATCTCAGAAACAGAAAGATCTCGGCCATGCAATGGAACTTTCTTCAGCCGAAGATTTAAAGAGACCAAATGGTAGACACTAAATTTTCAACAAAAAGTGTTTGTTCTTTAGCTAAAATGATATATCTTATAAAAGATCAAACTTTTGTTTCCCTTAGCCCATCAAGGATATGGATGGGGGACATACAACGATGAAGATTACTCAAAGGGTCTTCCTGATAGTTTGGGCTCTTCTGCATACCCTCCACATGCTCCTGCACCATATTATCCAAGGGATTATAGGTAAAATCTTGGCTCTCCTAACTCTTGTATCTTATATGTTGATGCCAAACATCAAGTGTTTCCAATATGGTAGTAGGAAGGTTGTAGAGATTTGCTATAATGGTTAGTTCCAGTGAAACTCACTTTGTTTCTTTTCATGCTCATGAGCCAAGGTTTCTCTGGCATTATGCATGTATGAATGTATATATCTATTCTACATTACCTAATTAATTATTGTTTTATTGTTATTTACCAAATACTTTCAATTTTTATCAATATAATGAAGATAAAAGGCTTTGTACATCTATTTCTACACTATTTTTAGTCCTACTGCATCATTCTTTCCTTTATATATTTATCTCCACCTATCAATATATCTAACCAATAGTAAAATCGTCACGAACCAGCTCTGTTGAAAGCTTAAACCAATTGGTAAATGAAAATTATTGGTTTTTGAAACTATATTTCTTTTTTAGAAGAATGAAAGCGGCAACGATTGAACTCTAGACTATTTGGTTAGAGACTCTGAAACAATGTCATGAACAATTCTCCCAAAATGTTAGGATCTTTGGTGAAGGCTTAGATTTGCTACAAAGATCAAGCTTAAATCATATCACAACTGATAGTGTATTTTGCAATTGAACAAAAGAATATGTGGCGGCTGCGACCGGGAGATAGTGCATGGAAATTGTTTGAGCTGCATGGATTCTTATTTTCATCCAGACTGTTTTCGCTGCCACTCTTGTTCTTACCCTATCACTGACCGTGAGGTAGTTTCTTCCTCCTTCATATACAACTAATACTTCAAAATGCAGCAAAGTTATTGATTTTTTACACTTCTCTTTCATCCATCTTACTGGCTTTTTTCTCCTTTGATTCAAGTTTTCTTTGTCAGGGAAGCATCCATATCATAAGATCTGTTTTAAAGAGTTGACCCACCCAAAATGTGAAGTTTGCTTCCAATTTGTAAGATTAGTTTGATTTTGCTTATTCAAATTGTTCTGCTTTATTCTTCTTCTATTGTAAGGACTACAGATTAGTTAGTTTGTCATGGAGGAACCAAATATTATTAGACATTTCGAACAAGTTATGAGAGCTTCCAGTGGACAATTTACATTTTTACTCCATTTATCAGAAAATCAGCCTAAATCATGAAAAGCTATATCAAAACTTAAATAATTTTGTTTAATTTTCAGATTCCTGTCAATTCTGCTGGCTTGATTGAGTATAGATGCCACCCTTTTTGGTCCCAAAAGTATTGTCCATCTCATGAATACGATAATACAGCTCGCTGCTGTAGTTGTGAAAGATTGGAGGTACTAATTTAACTGCTATTCTGCATTGTTTAACAATTCCTTTGTTTCAGAACTGGTAAATGAAACTTTTTTCTGAATCATCTTTTCATTTACTGCTATCTTGTCCTTGAAGCCTCGGAATGTAAAATACTATAGGCTCGAAGATGGACGTAGTTTGTGCTTAGAGTGCATGGAATCTGCTATAATGGATACTGGTGATTGTCAACCTCTTTATCATTCTATCAGAGATTATTATGAAGGAATGCAAATGAGAATAGATCAACAAGTTCCCATGCTTCTGGTTGAAAGAGAAGCACTTAATGAAGCTATTGTTGGGGAGAAAAATGTAATGAAAAATCCATTGTTGTTTTTTAACTATCATGTCAATTAACTAGTCCAATTCATGTTACTCCTTATGGTTTCTTCCAGGGTTTCCATCACTTGCCAGAAACAAGAGGCTCATGCCTTTCAGAAGAGCAGACTGTAACCAGTGTATCATATCAAAATTTTATTTTATCTTATGTGATTACAATTATGAACAAGTCACAAATTGTTTTTCAGATAATTCTACTATTTTCTGATTTTTACGCTGTTTCAGATACAGAGAAGACCGAGAATTGGAGGCCGTCGACTAATAGGGATGAGAACTCAACCTCACAAGCTGATCAGAAGAAGTGAAGTTACAGCAATTCTTGTTCTATATGGTCTTCCAAGGTAACTTATAGACAGTAGAAATTTTGCTTTGAGATATTTTTCCCAAGACGCAGAACCAATGGCTTCAAAATTTTTGTGTGAAGAGTTCTGATATTCTTATGTGATGCAGGTTACTCACAGGTGCTATCCTTGCCCATGAGTTGATGCATGCTTGGTTACGCCTTAAAGGTTGTTCACTTCAATCCTTGTTATGATATTCAAATCCTCTACATGCATTACTTTCATCTCAATTTTCTTGAATTAAGCATGTACTTTGATCCTTAACATGGTATTCAACTCCTCAATATTCATCTAATCAAGCAGGATACCGCAACCTTAATCCGGAAGTAGAAGAAGGCATTTGTCAAGTTCTTTCATACATGTGGCTTGAGTCAGAAGTAATACCAAACTTTCAAAACATGGGATCATCATACACAGCTTCTTCTTCCTCCTCCTCTTCAAAGAAAGGTGCAAAATCTCAAGTGGAAAATAAACTTGGTGAATTTTTCATGAATCAGATTGTTAATGATTCTTCCCCAGCATATGGTGATGGCTTTAGAGCTGCTAATGAAGCTGTTAAAAAATACGGCTTACGTCGTACTCTCGACCATATTCGTTTCACTGGTTTTTTCCCTATGTAATAAGAACACACAAGTTCTTATGCATGGATGATTTATCTTCTCTCCTGCTATTAGGAACATATAAGGATGTGCAACACCAATTTGACCAAGAAAATACATTTATTCCTCACACAAGTGGTTATTTCATGATGCTTATGCATTTAGCAACTCACATCATTAATAATGTTGAGGATTATAAATGAAGCATCTTCAACCATACAACTTTCGAGTTGTATTATACAAGTCCTACCAAGTTATCTTATTATATTTTCTTTAACCAATTCAAAAATTCTCCACTAGGTAAAATAATGTATTTAATTTGGGGTTCTTACTGTTAAATCATTAATCAAAACTTGAAGACAGATAAATAATCAAGTTATTATGCAACTGTTGTTTGACTATAAAATAGTTGGATACGTTTCAATATACGTTTTTCTTCAATCAAACAACTCTTGTATAACAATTGAAAAAGCTATATCTATCTGTGTAACTGCCATTGAAAATGCTTATATACAACAATTGCAAGAAACTCTATACAACTCTAAGTAATAATAAGGTTGGAATACTAATATTGGTTGAATAAACATTTTATAGATGAACTAATTATAAGGGAAAGTTTTCAAGTTTCCAACAATTGTTAGGTAAAGTTGAGTTCTCATATCAACACAGGCAATGTTTGCAGAAAATATTCTCTAAAGAATGGAAATTCCCTTTTCAATAAAAACTCGTGGTAAGACTGCATAACAAGTCAAGAGTCATTGACAATGAATTTATAAAATGCCAAGTGCTAAATATTGGACAATGGAAAATCAATCAACATCTAAAATGACAAAAATGTGGGATCTAAAGTACTCATGTAACTGTCATTAATACAAATCACAGATAACTTCTCTTAAGAAACACAGCAGTGCTGGACAACACTACAACCACAAAGCCTCCACTTGCTGATGATGATCAGACATAAGATATATTGTACGATTCCCTCCGAAAAGCTTTCTCCTTGAGGCTCAATTGCAGATTAACACTTCCTTATTTTCCTTCTCACATAGTGATAGCAAAAGATAGACCAGATCACTAGAGTACAAGACCCATTACAGCCTAATATTAGATGTTGTATGTATAAGTCTCTGTACAAGAGAAAAATGCAATCCCATCAGCAGCATTGCAAAATTGAACCCAGTTGGTAAATGTTAACTCTAACCCATTTGCATGGGTAAATACTTAATCCAAATTACTTGTAGTTCTAGACCATACTCCAAAGCTGTTGGGCGTAATTATGCAGAACCAATATCTGCTAAAAGCATCTTCAGTGTCTCATAAGTCATAAAACAAATACCTACACCTGGCACCACTTTGTAGTATTCAGGCAAAATTCCTCTGTATAGACCACGAACACCTTCTGTCCGAATTATTTGCCTAAAAACACCGAAGAGACCCATGTTATACACACGGGCTCGCCCACAAGCCCCTTCCAATTGCTTTCGCCGCCTCACAAGATCCAAGGGAAATGTTGCTGCATATAGGATAACAGATCAATTGAACAGTTGAGATTTACTTTTACATGGGATTTTATTACACATCAGGTCAAGAATCTTTCTTACCTATCACCAAATCTGATAGTGATAAATCAACTAAAGTCAAAACCAATGAAATGAAAATAAACAATATTTGAAACAAATAAGCTATGCAAAAAAACAAAAAGATTTTCTTATGGTATTGATTCTTGTCTCCGACAAAGTTGCAAGCCTGCAAAATCCTATAAGTAAGCCTGCAACATTCTATAAGCAAGCCTGCAACATTCTATAAGCAAGCCTGCAACATTCTAAAAGCAAGCCTGCAACATTCTATAAGCAAGCCTGCAACATTCTATAAGCAAGCCTGCAACATTATAGGAAGCCTGCAACATTATAGGAAGCCTGCAACATATATAAGCGAGTCTATAGAATAGCCCGAGCAAACATATCATAGGGAACTATGGGGGATCTAATGAACTTGCGTCCCGTGGTCAGTTGCCAGAAAACTTTCATGGTTGAGTATGGAAGAATTTAAGAAATCCAAAACATGAAATAGTATTGCTTGTAAAATTATCATTGGTAAAAGGCGAAGTATTAAAACCTTATTTGAAATTGCAATTGGTAAATGGGCTACTAGTGTTTTGCATGCATGAATAATTTGGATGCAGGTAGTTAGTGTCTATATAATACAGCTTTGGTACAAGAAAGATCAAACCCCCTAATCAATAAGATTTGTTTTTTCTCCCATGAAAAGATCTGTCTCTTTCCTTGGTGATAAATTGACGATTTCAGCTATCCATTTTAAATGCTTTGTTAGATCCTCCTAAAAAAATCCCTAATACTAAATAAAGAATGTATTTTAATGAAAAAGTAACGCATCCATCGTAGTTAAAATAAAAAGGTATTCAATACTTTCTTTATTTAGTGAGTAGAAAATTTGTATGAGGATTGACTAGGAGGAATTAGAACTATTCTCTACTTATATCATGAGTATACTATAATTTGCTACTACATTTTCCATCATTTAGGATTATGATGAAAGTAATAAAGAATAGATCCCTCGTAAACAGATCAACAAGGGCCAAAGGATTTGGATACCCATCGAAACAACAGGTGAAGTCACCTAAGTGAGAAGCATACCTCAAAGAGGACACCTCTCACATTGGTAACTGAGGGAATGACATAGGTTCATCAAAGTAATGTCACCCCGAGAGGTAATCCACTGCCTAGCTTGGAGAGACATGTAATAGTACAAAGCTGGGAAGATGGTTACTTGAGCAAGATCTTTAGAAAATAGTATTTACAGAAACAAGAGGTGAAGGACTTTTTCTTTTGTCCTCCTTACTATGTTTTCAATGTCAGATCAAATAACAACTCCAACCTGGTCTCTGATTCTAGAGGTCAGTCTGGTAAGATAGTTGGTGCAGTTCCTGCACCAAAACCTCTTTCTCTGCATCAAAAAGCATAGTGAAGCACTACATACATTAATTTCATTAATATTGTTGGGTTGAAAAAATTCAATAGTTTGACTCAAGGGTTCCAAACTGTAAATTGCACGTATAGTAAACACTTGATAGAACAGCGCTAAATTGAGTGCTCTGGTGCCACAGATGCAAGAAAAGGGTATAATACCAAAAGAATATTCATAACCACAATTTTTGTAAGTGTGAAACTGTGAATGATCAAACATTTGTATGACAAGGAACATCAAAAGTGCAACATATCAAGAATATTATCTGACAAAAGCACATCAAAAGTTATCGACAATATTTGAGACAAGGAACATAAAAATGCAAGATATCCATTTGTCTTTAGATCACTCACTTGTTGATGATGCAATGCCTGAAAGACTGCCGCAGGCTAGACTGACAACAACTGTTGAATCATCAGACCTGATGTGTATAGATCAATATAATGTTAGCTATGAAATACATAATATAAGGCAAAATTAGAGGTAATAGAGTGCTAAGTAACTTGTGAACTGATTACCTATGAGACTTCCAAAATGATCTCAATGTTTCATATACAGAGAAGCTGATTGCTATATTCGGCCCTACAGTCTGCAATAGCACCATAGATGCAGCTAATTACACAATAAAGAAATTATACAGTTTCAAGTAATTTTAAATTGATAATAACTGCATACCAATAGTGTAGTACCGAGACCCTTATAAAGGCCAAACACTCCCTCTTCCTTGACAATTGTTTGTAAAGCATGCCAGATACCTCTGTAGTAGATAACATTTCTCTGCAAAATATTACCAAAGGAAATTGTTAATATGAAAAATACGAATGCAAGAATATATAACCTGTAACCACCACTGTGCATAAACAGTTCACCAAATTTAAGCAAACATCTCTAGTGGACAAGATTCCGAACTAAGAAAAATTCAAGGTAGAGCCATACAAGGCTCCAAGCATCTAAGAGACTAGGACCGCATAAAAGACTAGTTATGCAACTAAGTATAGTTAGGAGGGGCAAAATTAAGTTGACGTGGAAGCCAAAACAGGCACAAAACCTTAGATGACAATGCACATCAATGCTAGAACGGAGATGGATGCCAAATGCCCTAACGCATGGAGACAGAAGGAGAGAAGGACCAAACAAAACAAAAATCTCACCTGGGCAGCAAGCCTTGTTCTTACAAGATCCAGGGGATAAGTAGATGCAGCAGCAGTTATTCCTGCTAAGCCACCACCAAAAAAATGTATGCAAAGGTCTGAACTGGCCTTATCCCTATGACTTTGCAGTCCTGGAACCATCTTTAGTAACTGCGCAGATAAAATGCTATTAAATATAAATCAATCTGAGAACAAGCGTACTTTTAAATGCAGCATTGCAGCTTTCCCTGTAAGATAGTGTAATGGTAATAAATATATTTGTATGTGTAGTAATGTCACTAACCTTCTTGTAGTGCTCGTATGAATAAAAGTTAACAGAAGAATAAGGCAGACGGTGAGCAATGGTAACCAGATTCCCTTTCCAAAAAGCTCTAAATCCTTCTTCATGGATAATTCGTGAAGCCTCATTCCACATGCTAGTTTTTCTCAAAGTTGCAACATTTGAATGCATTCCCTGAATCTATGAACATCACACAATAATTTTACAAAAATAAAATATAGCAGTTAGAGGCCAGATTATCTCACTGTTTAATACTGCAAAAAAACACAATATCAATCCCACTAAAATGATTTCAGCAGTATGACGTTTCATGTGGAAAATTTCTAGCATAAAGAAAAGGAAATAACAAAAAAAGTCATATATCAAACCCTCCTCACAGGAACTACGCAATGAACTATGAACTATCCACCCAATGAGAGACTAATTTCATGGGGGTAACGTCGTACACTCCAAATGGTATTTTTTTTCATACAAATGAATACTGTGATCGACCTAAGGACAACATGCTTAAGGGACACAAAGTATTTACATGCTAAAAGTACACAATCTCCTTCCAAAACACATTGCTACAATCAAAGCACAAAGGTATATGAAACATAAAAGGTACATTAGGCCAATATATATGTACCCAGATAAAGTAAAAAACACATCCTATAAGAGAGCTTAAAAGCATGAATTAATAGACAAACACGGTTATCTATCTATCTCTCACACTCCCTCAAAACTCCTATAATGAGAACATGAGAAGATTAACTAAATCAAGTCCCCATAACAAAACGAAAAAAAAAAATGAAATTTATCTATAAAAACATCAAAAATATATTAAAAATAAAAAAATTGGAACCTGAAAGAGTATAGTGAGCCTAGCAAGCGGCGCCGTACAGGTTTTGCTAAGAGCGCCGGCAACACCTCCGGCAAGAAGCTGAGAAACAGTCCCAGCCTGCTGCTTTTGCGGCTGTACCAACTTCCTTACACCTCCGTCCACCGCCACACCAACCCTAGCCTCAGTTTGCATCTCAACCTTTACTTTCACCACTTTCTCTTCGCCAAAAATTGAACCTCTAATAACAATGATTCGCTTCCAAAGAACGAAACTTTACTATCAGATGAAGAAGGAACTGTAACTGGGTATAAAAATTATCTTCTCCCCTATTTTGCTCTGCGCAATTTTAAACAAGTATGGCTTTTCTTTCTGTTCCTTTTCAGCTGTTTGTAGTGCTGCTTTTGGCGACGTCGTTTTTATAATTCGGCTGGTTAAAACGGTGTCGTGTTAAATAGGGTTAGTTAATGAGGAAAGTGAAATCGGAGTGGGGTTTATATGGTACGGTTGGTCGCACGGTATTTTTGTGTTCTGCGCAAATCAGATTTGAAAAAAAAGATGATGTTTGTGTTTTACTTAAAATTAGAAGGAGAGTTTAGTGTGGAAGCTGATATAGGAGAATGGTTCAAGACGGGGGAATATTGTGGTATTGTATGGGAATATGCCTTACTTCCAAATTGAGTTGAGAATAGGCTGAGAGACAGCTGTGTATTAAGTGAGGGTCCAACCGTTTACTAGATGTGGGTTATAAGATCTCGTTAAATTTCAAAAAAATTAAAAGATTGATGATTTGATTTTTATAAATAAATATTTCTTGAGAGATATAATCACACAAAAAATGTATAATTCTTAGGATTAGGACACAAAAAATACTCTTGATACTACTAACAAAACCAATATGATAGTATATTAGTTAAACATGTAGTTTAATAATTAAATTGGATTACAGTGAAATTATATTATTTGATTCTCTTAAATATTTGTGGTAAAAATTAAATAATTTTTATAAAAGTTTTATGATTTTAAATGAAAATAGATTTGTATTATCAACATAGTTTAAAGCAAAGTTGATCGGATAATTAGTTTTGACCAATTTTAAATGATATATTTATATGATTGATAAAATTGTTATATAATATTTAGGGAATGGTTCTATTTACTCTAATAGTAAGTGAGAAAAAACTAAACTATTTCATATTTTAGTCATATTTTAGGGAAATTTAATGGTTAAGATATATTCACTAATTCAAAAATTGAATTTCCCTATAACAAATGGTTAAGATATTGTGTAGTTTTTTCCCACTTAATCTTGGAGTAAACGGACACTCTTCCTGGTACTTATATGAGGACAAATTTATCCATTAAACCATATGATATTATATTTTTTTCTCAAGCATAATGTCGGTTTAACCAGATACAGATCCTTTGTCCAAAACTTTATCTCAGTTTGATCAACTTTGAACAATTAATATAAAAATGTAGCATTTTATATTTAATTTTTTTAATTTATTTATGTGTCGATTTTTAATTGGTAGATATAAGAAATTTGGACACCTAATCTCTGATCGGTTTAACCTAGTCTTGTATATAAGTTAGACATGTAGTGTGAGTAAAATCACCCTAATTTATGATTCTGTTTTACATGACCGAGGTCCACCGACCCATACTCGTTTTTCTTTTCACTTGAATTTGTGGGGTGGTGACAAAAGAAAAATGAGAAGGCATAAAAAAATAAGTCAAAGATATTTTTCTACTAGTCTTTGTCTCACATTATCACCTTCTTAAGCGAAAGTATGCTCTGAAAACAAAAGTTTATAATAGTTAGAGATGTATTTCTTCGATAAGCAAAAGCTATTAAAAAGGTATCAATAATACAATATTTACAGAGAGATTAAAGTAGTCACATAATTAATAAATCCTGACATATAATTATAAAATAACTAAAATGTTTTGATCTTACCGTAGATAACCATTCCACGGTTTCAAAATATGGAACTTTCTCTCGCTTCAAGTCTTTGGGACCTTAAACCTTAACCATAAGTTTAGAGGTGAAGTTGTTTAACATAGGCATCTTTACTACTGCTCTCACTTTTTTATACAAGATTTGGATGTTCTATTTTCTGCCTTCTGTAAATGATTTTGGTGCTTGAAATTGGTCTTTATACGTTGATATATATGCAGAATCCATTTTCAATCCGGTTTTATTTTGCATATTTACATCTTGCTTATATATATATGGAGGGAAAACATATCTATTAAAACACACAACTATCAGAGGCAAACATACATTACTTAGCTTAACGTATCAATTATTACCGTAACTTCTTGATCTTCTCATTACTATTGATTCTACTATACTTATACATTTTATTAAACAAAAAAGAGCATTTGGTGTTCTGTGGTGTAGAAGATCTTTTGTTGCAGTTGATCGATTTCGCTAATTATCATATGACTCATATCTTTGGAGAGGAGAGTGCAATGTATTTATTCACATTCTGTGCAATAATGGCATTTTCATCCATATAAATGATAAAATAAGATCACCTACCCAAAAACCAAAAACATGTCCCTATCCCTGTCTCATTCCAATAAAATTTTGACCTCTGATAAAAATCAACATATATGTTTTGCATTACTCAAAAAAAAATTAATGCATCACAATTTTATTGAACTAGGATATGGTTGGGGATAAGATTGAGGACGGTGATATTTATTCGTAAATGATATTTATCCCTAAAAGAAGAAAAAACTACCAAATAGCTTTTCCCTTAATTGGGTGTCTCTGCAACCATTGCTGATGATCATTATACAAAAAGGCGTCCTCCACATTATTATTGTCTCCTGATACAGAAAACCATATCAACAAATTAGCATGTTCAGTCAATAGATGGAAAGAAGAACTGCTAAAGCCACAAACATTAATTGACACAACAAAAGTAGCAACTTACAAACCAGAAACTATAGTGAATGATTGGAAGAGAATAACATATAAATACAATGTTTTCCTCATAATTAAGAGGATATTCTGCTGACAATTGGAATATAATACATAGATAATATTCAAGCATCTATCGTACCTTTAGTGAGCATGTAGGTTTCTTCAATATTGTGAGGTTCATGAACCTAACAAAGAAGAGCATTATAAATTTAAGTGAAATCTGCTAAAAACATGGAGCAATATTCAAATTATAAACCCAGATTTGGATAAGAAATTTTAAACATAAAAAGAAATTAAGAGCATAGACTTTAAATGCAAAATACTCAAAACAATAAAATTATTATATCATTTTCTACTACTTTTCTTTCATTTAACTCTTTTTCCTTCCACTTTTATTCCGAAACCAAACATAGCTCAATTTAGGGATACAAAAGAAAATGAGGATGAGTAAATGAGACGTAAAAAAGGGAAAGCAATCTATCATACATCTATATTGAAAACAACAATATCTCCGACACGAATGTCCTTGCTCATGTACAAGAATAAAACATCACCCTGTAAGATAAAAACAAGTGCCTTTAATTTTTGATAAAAATAATAATAATAATGAATTAGAAATAATAATAACAATACTGACTCGTTTGAAACTAGGTTCCATGCTTCCAGAAAGAACAACAATAACGGGAGATTCACAACCAGTAATACACATTAACCCGCTCCATATTATTAGCATATATGATAAGTTCAACCCTAAACACAACAAATTGCACATATCAACCGAAAAGAATTTCAATGATGAAAAGAGAATGATTGAGCATGCATACCAATTGTGACGAACTTTGAAAGAGTTTTTCTGACTGTAATGGACTTGATTGAGTCAAACATGTCTGATATGAAACCCATCCTATTTTTCTGTGCACCGCTTGGGTCAAATTTCTTAATATTTTGCAATTGGAATAGAAGAAGAATAACATATATATTGTCACCTTATTTTAATGCTAAAAGCCATTGCTCCCTATTTATTTATTACTAGATACTGTGAGCGTGTTCTTATTTGATTGTATAATAATGCACCAGATCTATGACATTGTGTTTGTCTTGAAATTTTTGAGAGGATCTTTTAGACTACAAGGGAAATTTTATTTTACTAGCTTGAAAACTTAGCATGGTTGCTCTCCAATCTATCCGTTTACAAGTTGAATATATTGTCTTATGAGAATCATAAGTTGGTCTGATGGTAAGGATGAAAGATTTAAATAATGAAAAGAATGAGGTTGTAAGTTCGAGTCTCACCTATAACAAAATACTAACATACAAATAATTGTCTGTAAAGTTCTCCACCGAAAAATATGACCACGTTGAAAGCTTTCAAAGGGCACTAAATGCATGAAGGATAATAACTATTCCCCTAAAATTCTCCCATGCTTGCCCTTTCCTTATCCAAAAGGAACCTGAGAGAAAAGAAGGAAATTCTTTTCTTATCATAATAAGAGCAATATCTTGTGTATATACTTAGTATTGCTAGAGAAAAAATATATATGTGCAGTATATCTTCCTTTATTAACTTCGGTCCTATTTTTGTGTGTGTATGCCGTGTGACCTAAAACAATTTGGATCACACCATATTCTTCTATTGTATCCCCACACCCAAATAATATATCCTCCCACTCATACAATAATAGAGAAAACCCCGCCATCCTCATATATCAACCATAGACAAAGGAAGCATTGCAGTAATCTTCTTCCATGAACAAAAGAATATATTAAAGGGCACAAGGGTGTTGAACCCATATACAAAGATGGACTACACCGTGAAGAAAAGGGACTAGATGCTACACTGTACTCTCAATACACCTACGAGAGAAAGTTATATTCTTTCTAGTCTAATCTCTACTTTCATCTTCAAGTTTATCTCAAAATCAATTGATTATTTCATATATATGGACCTTGACCAATTTGCATTTGTTGTAAAATAAAAAGTTTATAATAATTCAGGATAGCATATGATAATTTTAATGCATTGTAGAAAAAAAGTTTGTATTAATGCAAGATCAAAATATAAATATAATAATCATATTATTAATGGATAAAGAAATAATCATATCATTAATGATAAAAAATTAACGGATAATAATTATCATATCATTTTTTATCTTCAGTTATTCACCAACAATAACAACACATAACCACTTTATATATTATAGTAGTGTTATTGTATGTGTCAACCTACATTTCGTTCTTCAATAAATTTACTATTATAAATTAATATTATTCATAAATAAATTTTATATATATGATAAACTTTGGTATGCAATTATTATTGAGTGATAATGAAAAAATTAATTTTAGAATGTAAGCTGAAAATGTAAATGTAAATTATTAGAGTGATTATAGTATAAGAAATATATATGAGAGAGATGTCTAGACCAACATGTAATAGGAAAACTTAAGGTAGTGATAAAATTAGAATATTTAAATACTGTGCATATAAAACCATTTTTTATCCATTTAATTGGAAATAAAAGTTAAATTAAAAAATAAAAACAACAATGATATTTCCTATACACCATTTGATAGGGAATATCCTTTTAAATAAATTAAGATGTTCTTAGAGTGACATTAAAGCTTGATCATTCGAAATCGAATTAAACACCTACACACACAAAAATAAGTTATAAATAAACAAATATTATATACTATGCCCTTCAAAAAACAGTACCATACCGAGTTTGATGGATAAATGATGGAACTATATGAAGTATAACCCAGGCACCATAAACTTTGGGGGCTTATAAATAATAAAGCACACCCTTTGCTAACTTAACATTGCCTCCACTCCACTTCCCATTTCCAACCTCTATCTTTAAGTATAATGTCTTATAAGGTTCTATTACCTAGTCACTCAAACTATGATATGTATCATATTTAACTATTTTTTATAAAAATATTTGTAAAATTAAATAAAACAGAACACATCTTATATTTTTATTTGCTGAAAGAGATAAATTATTTTATGGTAAGAAATTTTTATACTTATATGCTTTATGGATCCTCTCCCTTATTAATAGCATAAACCCCTTCTGCAAACATGGACAACAAAATAGTTTGGGGTTCTTCTTCTTCCTCATCAATGAACTTTGATAAACTATTTGGTCCTAAGCTCTCCTCCTCCACTTCTTCTTCTTCCTCCTCCAATCTCTTTGCCTCCATATTCTCGCCTTCATCATCATTTGTATGCATCAACTTTCCTCATACGAATTATTTCTTTTGTTTTTTTACTCAATACTGATGAAGTTATCATCTTATTTATTTTAATTTATATGCATGGATTTAACTCAATTTTGATGTTTTTGGTCTCTACACCTCAAGTATGTAAAGTATGCTCGTTAAATAGTACTCGGCTGTGAATGAATATAATTCAATGATTTACTGATAAGGCAATGTTTGATCAAGTTAAAAGCATGTCTAAGTAATATATAATTAAACTATACTTGTTTTTTGTTTTCTATATAATTGACATATGTATCACATATACTCATTTTTCGTTTCACACTCATAGTAACATAGGTAAAAGCACCGATCGTAACAAGAGTACTAGTACCAATTATGAGAATGAGGCAGTGGAACCAAGCTACTTTACTCATCCTATAGACTAGGTATTTATCTATTCCTAATCCTTCATAGAACTTTACTTGCCAAGATACATACAGTGAAATCAAGAGGCTAACAAGAATCATTAATTAATATGATATGGAACTAAGATAATAGGTATCATGGAATCGACCATTGTAATAGTATAAATTCATGTTAATTGTTCCACTATTCAACTACTCACCTTACATGAATTTTGATGGCAAATTTACAGGATAATGGTCCACTTTGTATTATCTAGTTAACCCTATGAAAATAAAAACATGATGCAGCATAGGAATGGATTGATTCTCTCAAGTGGTTTCACAATGTCATGCTGATGAGAGTAATTGAAACAGAGTGTAATTTAGACGTTTATTACCTCATGTTCAGTGGTTCATCACACAAAAACAACATTTAAAAAAAACTCGCCGTTGCCGGGGATCGAACCCGGGTCACCCGCGTGACAGGCGGGAATACTTACCACTATACTACAACGACTTGTTATGATACTTCACACGTACGACATTATATAGATTAATCCTTGCTTTGTCTCCTGTGTATTAATGGATGGAACATCTAAGTATAACATTTCTTTTTATCTGTGAAACACATTATTTTGAAATATAAAATTAATATATTTAAGATATCATTTATTTTTATCTTTAACATTAATTATAATCCTCATTCATTAATGGGGAATCACATACTTAATTTGGGAAAACTATAAAAAAAATATCATAATAAGGAAGCATTGTAGCACTAGTACAATCACGAAAACAATCTTACACTGCACTCCCACATGCGAGAGAAGCTACAGAATGCAACTTAGTGACTTTGACTATATTTAATTGGACCTACATGTGAAATCACACTCTTAATAATTAAAATAGATGGCCACTTTCTATGAGCACATATGCATGTTTAAGATTTAATAATTATATTGTTGATGACTAAGGTAGAGTGTTGTTCTGTATTGGAACTCACTGTTCAGAGAATCTTCTAAAACAGAAGTCCCCGACAGATAGTTTCTTTTCCGCAGAACAATAAGACATGGTCGTCCATGAAGAATTGTATAGTTCTGTATCCTATAAATAATAACACCAATGCAATGCATAATTATGCTTAAAATTATGATTGATAATGAAAAGTGTGAGTAGACATTTAAAATACTTATTTGTCCATAGTCTCAATCATTATTGTAATGTTATTCTTTTCATGTCCTTTTCCATATGAAAAAGGGAAATTTATCCAATAATACTAATAAAAATAATATGCCCAAAATTAGTCTCCCTCAAATTTTATTCTCCAAGGGTATACAAAACATCATACTTTACTATTAACATAATTGAACTTCATGAAAGTGTTGTTAATAATTTCAATCATAAATAAACTTTGATCACAATATAAGCCATTACTCGATTGACATTTTGTGAAATGTTCTAATCTTATATGCTTGGGCAATACTGAATGGATAATGTGCCTCTATGATAGAATGGAAAATGAATTGAGTAGAAAAGTGAAGGCATGTGCACCTTCGACAGTAGCACACTGAGGACGACACTTTCATAGAATAAGTAATAAAGTAGAACCATTGTAGCCCCTGTTGCAAAAACTTTGAGATCAAGAAAATATGGTATCATTGTAATATGAATCATTGTCCATTAGTTGCAATCACTTGCCCATTTGTTTTTAATCACGCCGAATAAGTCACTAAGTTCTTTGTTATAATACAGCAGTGATCAAATTCAATGAATATTATTGATATAACTAAGAAGAAGAAGATAACCAGAAGATACAAATTGTTGTAAGAAGCCAAATTCAATGCATACCTTATTGAACGAATCTATGCATGTTAGTTAGTGTCATATAGGACTAACTAGTTTCGTTATTGGTACATAGATTTGAACATTGAGTACCAGTTTCTATGGGAATTTTTTTATTTCATCAATCAAATATGTACCTGAAATTACGTTCTTTGTTTTTTTAGCAAAAAGAAAATTGCCCGTGAAAACTAATCTATGTTGTAAATAAACCTTATATTGCAAACTGCGTTTAATAAAAGTAAATTTAATGAATTAAGTTTACATAGGCTTATAGGGTTTGGAGTATTTTTGGTAGATAATTATTATTCGGATTATGTCATTTAAACAAAATTCTAGATATTTGATTATCAATTTGCTTTCAATTTTATCAACCTTTTAACTTCATCCAAACCATGGTTTGTTCTTCTTTCTTTCTTTTTGCTTGATTTAGGTCTATGGTCTAGCCACATGGCAATATAAATAAATGATCAATAATTGACTCTGTGTAAAATCTTAACCATACATAAATATTAAATTCATCATGTAACACTAGATCAATATACTAAATCAAGTTCAAAATTTGTATATTGTTAGTGTAATTGTTTTTACATTATCAACATATTATTTATTATTAATTTTTATTACTTTTATTTAAGAGTCAATAATTGTTAATAATTCAATGTTTAATGATTTTATGATATAAAACACTTATACTGTGAAAAGTTATATTATTGAGTGTAATATTAATGCACTAACAATGTAAAGAATTATGCATAATCAATGTATTATTTACCATTCATTTGGATTATTATTTTTTTGAAAAATCAAACAGAATTGAAAATGAATTGTAGATGAGTAAATGACAGTATACAAAACTCATACACTATCAATGTATACATCTTTTTCTCTATATTATTTTATGTAATCATTTTATTTCAATCATTTCAATTATATTATTATTTTTACTTCCTAAAATTATTTATAAACCTTATGATTTTTTTTAATAAAATGGAATATTACTTTGCATTCATATATTTCACTAAATTTTACTAAATTCGATTAATAGATTTAAAGACAATTAGTTCATTATCCAATATTCAATATATTTAAAAGTTAATAATAATAATAAATAAATAATAAACCATATGATAATATCTCACCATTTTTTCCATTCAAAAAATGATTGCATAAAAATTAACATTAGATGAAAAATAACATACTTGACCGTAGGTAGCGCATAAAATTAAAATTAAAATAAAAATAATATTATAAACATTCCTTATCCAATAATTGAATTTTGAAAAAATATTTAATTTGTCAAGTTCTTCTCACCATGAGAAAAACTTGGCTATAGACAATTCCAATATCTCATATTTACGTATACTCAATTATAAATTGACAAATAATTAAATTGTGGGTACTTTAATGTTTTTCATTCTTTCTCTCTTTTGTTGTTTTTTTGTTCCTCTCTTGATCTTATATTTAATAATTTGGGGGAGTGGAACCCAAAATTTGTATGACTTATAAATTTATAATTGGGTGTATGTAAAATGTGAATGAATGAAATGAGATGTTATTTTGATAGAGAGAATATGATATTACTTTCGTATGAGAAAATCTAATTTAAATAGGAATGAGAAAAATTAGATAAAATTAGTGGAAAAGATATAGATACCATCTTTTAATTATTTTTAAAAAATGGATAATGATTATATTTTAAATATGACGAGAAACTTTTTTCGTTTTATAATTTTTTTTGAAAATTAAATTAAAATCATATCTCCTAGAATTCTGTGAGTGTCATGGAATCCCCATATAATACTAGACTCTTAGTATTACAAAAGATTTCTAAGTAAATTAGATTATTATTTTAGAGTGTAATACTTATGATTAACATTGTAAAGATTTAGATAAATTCAATATATCATTATCATCTATTTCTATTACTTTTATTTAAAAGTTAATAATAATTAAAAATAAATATGGGATGAAGTGGTAACAATATAAAAAAATTCCTCTCTTATTTTTATCCAATCATATGTATTAAATGGTATTAATGAAATTGAATGATGGTTTTGGAATCCGACGATCATGCGCACCAATTCATCAAATAAATGCTTTTTTTAATTTCCCTCGGGGCTTTTGTGCAAACAAAAACAGGCATAGAAGCTTCACTAAATGCCGCACACGTTGTCTTTTACTCTTCCTTTGTACTAAAATGTAGTCTCCTTGGTATCATGAATAAATAAATAAAAATTATTGTAATTTTCGAAAACTACTTCACCATGTATTCATAAAAGAGTGAAAGAATTATATTAATTTTCAAAAACTATTTCTCTGTGCATTTATAAAAAAGTGAAAGATTTGGGAGAAGCTTGTTGTAATATGTAAATAATAATATTTTTATGTAAGTTTGGTCAAAGAACAATGACCGAGAGTGGAATTAGGTGACTAAATACTATTTCCGTTGGCAGTGCGCTAAATTTTGAATTTATGAAAATATAATTGACCTTGAGGAGAGAAAAAAAGCAGAAGTGAATGTAAGTGAATAATAAATGGATTAGTCATACACTAAAAAATGTACATGAATGAATTAAAAGTTTTTTATTGAATGAGGCATGAAAGTAGACCTTTCTAATACATTTTTAATGAATTATATATGAATTGGTTGTTTACTTTTGACTAAGCGAAATGAAACTGAAAATGAAACCAATCCATATATCTATCACCCTTTGTAACCACGCCGTTTAATCAATTTAAAAGTTGCAAAATTAGTGATAGAGTGTACGATTGGCAAGCACAAAAGGACATACGTCCTCACCAATAGTGGGCCACTCCCGTTGTTTTCCAAAATATCCACATTTCTGTCCCTCTAGATGAATTTTCTATGCTAGTATTTTAATTTAGAAATGTCTCAATGAAAAGTAGATTTATACCCTATATTTTATGTTATCTAGTGTCAATTTATATTATATTATCTATACTATATAAATTAAAAATTTGAAATAACTTATCTCATGATGTAATTTTCATTTCTTATTTTCCCCTTAACATTATTTAATTTTTACACAAAAACCATATAGTTCTTAACAACCACCATCAACACATTAATTAACCACATATCTTACCTTAAAATTAAATATTATTGTAAACAAAAAATATATATAATATAAAGCACACCGAAAACAACAAATACATTCTAATTCTAAAAAATGAAATATATAAAAATTGAATAAGTAGTATAATGCAATGTTCACTGGCAGACACGAAATGTCTGTACACACTAGTATATATAAAATCAAAACTTAAAATATCTAACACAATGATTATATTTTACTATTTTACCATTAATATTTTTTATTTCTAAAGTAAAATTGTATAATCGTAGATAGCTATAACTAATATATCCTACTTTAAGTTGAATATTATAATAAATACAAAAATTATAACACGAAGTAGATCAAATAAAAAATATTCTAATTCTATAAAATAAAAAATACAAATTTAATACATGAAATAAGAATACAAGTCAGCGTACACGAAATATTTATCGATACACTAGTGATAACAAAATAAAAACAATAATAACATTATAAATATTTAATTTTTTATTTGATATATCATATTTTTATTAGTATGAGACAATATATTATTGTAGCTTACATTTTTAAATCCATGAAAGTGACCTTGAATCCTTAATAAAAGCAACTTGGCCTCAATATTAATCCTCCAACTCACTTCCAAGCTTACTCTTTAGTATCTCTAACTTTTCCTTTCTCACTCCATCCACACTTTGGGTCCCTACTTACAACTGTGTCGTTATTATAAATATTCCTCCACCCGAAACCCTCTCATTCTTCATTAATCACGACCCTTCGTAAAGATTTTATAACCATACCCCACTCTGCCTTATTCTTTTACTCTCACTATGGCTAAACCCTCTCATTCTTTTACTCTCACTGAGTCCGAAACCGAGTTAGGTTTTCCTTCTGAGTTCCCTTACGAGTTTGACTCGTTCGCTTTAGAACATCTCATCTCACCACTGGAGAATGTGGTCTGTTCCACTGAAACAGCGAGTAGTGTCCAGGAGGACTTGTTCGCTGGGTTGACTCGTCGGCTGAGTCAAGCTTCGCTTCACGAAAATCGCCCGAGTCAATACGCTGTTCGCATCAACACTAGCAACAAAACTGAGGTAAGAATACTTTAAAGACTTCTTGTAAATTTCAAAACTTGTTTTTGTTTCTTTGGGGCTAAGCTAACTTTTAATATTATTTTTTTATCTCCACAGATTCAGAAGAAGGCTCGGGTCATATCCGGGTCGCCCGAGTCAACATTGATTGGATCAGTAGGGTGGTCGGGTCGGAGTCCCGGGTCGGGCCTTACAAATCCAAACACATCTTCTCGTATTCTTTCTTCAGATACGACAGCGTTTTCAAACGACGCTTGGGATACCATACATGCCGCTGCAGAACAAGTTGCGAGGTCGAAGATAATCGGCGACGTTTCAAATCTCTATTATCATAACAAAGTTCACCGTGGTTTCCCTCCACACGTTGCTGTTGAGAATCACACCGATCATTTGTTGAATAGCAATAATCTCAACCAAGCGCCTCATTTTTTATATCTTCAGTTGAAGCAGGAGCAGATTAATACTACATTACAGATGCTGAAACAACAGTGTGGTGTTGTACGGGGATTAGAAACTGAACCTTATTTATCAAGTTATCAACAGCAGCTTGAAGTCCAGAACAATAGTTGTGAGTTTGGGTATGGGAGTGTGAAATGCAAGCACCATATGCCTAAAAGTACATGGCACCCTCCTCAAGTGAAGCATAAAAACCAACATGTCCAACCTAATAGACGATCCGGGTCAGGACCCGTTTTGAACGGTGGATCAAGGGATAAAAGGGTTTGTACTGGAACTGGTGTATTCTTGCCTCGCTCTTATATGGACCCGCATGAGCCTCGTAAGAAATCAAGTAAATCACTTACTAGTCTCTGGTTCAGTTTTTATTGAATGTTTTCTATCATTTGAGGAGCGGAGTTTGTCTGTTTTTGGTTATTACCATCTTGTTATTTTTTTTCTACAGATTGTACTCCTCTAAACTTGAATATTGTTGACCTGAATGCCACAACTCAACAACGCTTTGCAAATGCATATGGTTGGTTTTTTTAATTTTGAATTTTTTGGTTTTAATCTAAGTTTGGATTTTGTGACTTAATTGGTTAAGTCTTTTTCTTGCAGATGAGTTATTAGCGAAGAGAAATGCGATTCAAATGCAGCAGAAGTTGTGCTTGCGACGAGAAGATGCGAGAAGCTATGAGATTCGTCTGCCTCAGGAATGGACTTATTGATCTCGTTTCGTTTGATTATTAAAACTTTCAATACACTAGTGAAGTTTATAGGGTTGTTATATGGATAGTTAAACTTGGTTTGTTCGTTATTTACCTAGTTTGAATAAATCATCTGTTTTTTTTTGGAGATGCAGCTGTCTGAATCTGCTGCTTAGTTGGAGAGACAGTTTGAATGGAAGATTTTAGGAGCAGTTTAGTTAGGTAGGGCTTTATGGTTTTATCGTTGATGACTAATGTTAATTATAAACAATTATTTGTTACTGTAATAAGATAAAGGGTTTCCAATGTGTGATTTGATGTTTTTGGAAGTCGGTTTAAAGATTTAGTTAGTGGTGATGGCCTTGGCGTTAATTTCAAGTTAAGCTAGCAAAAAGTTTTTTAATATTGTTGCCCCATTGAATTTTTCGCTTTTTCGAAGACTGTTTTTTATGGAAATTGTGTACCTAACCTAGCAATCATGTTATGTAAGAGCAACACAAATATACAATGGAAGTTGTCACGGGTGTTTTTATTTTAGCAATGTTCTTATTTTGTTGAACACTGTATTCTGGCTATGGAGGGAAGCATGTATTTTTTACATTTTCATATTCTCGGAGAAAGGAGTCGCTTCAATTGTAGTTATGGTGAAAGTTTGAATGGTGTGGGTACGTTGTGGAATTGTTTAAGAATCATGCGTAAATCATGAAGTCTAAAATTAATTAATATCCTTCTTATGAAAAAGTGTAGAAAAATGTAAATAAAGTTTGATTGTGGTCTACGAGAAGTAGTAGATTGAATAGTATGCTACAGTGTTGAGTAGTATAATGCAATGTTCACTGGCAGACACGAAATGTCTGTACACACTAGTATATATAAAATCAAAACTTAAAATATCTAACACAATGATTATATTTTACTATTTTACCATTAATATTTTTTATTTCTAAAGTAAAATTGTATAATCGTAGATAGCTATAACTAATATATCCTACTTTAAGTTGAATATTATAATAAATACAAAAATTATAACACGAAGTAGATCAAATAAAAAATATTCTAATTCTATAAAATAAAAAATACAAATTTAATACATGAAATAAGAATACAAGTCAGCGTACACGAAATATTTATCGATACACTAGTGATAACAAAATAAAAACAATAATAACATTATAAATATTTAATTTTTTATTTGATATATCATATTTTTATTAGTATGAGACAATATATTATTGTAGCTTACATTTTTAAATCCATGAAAGTGACCTTGAATCCTTAATAAAAGCAACTTGGCCTCAATATTAATCCTCCAACTCACTTCCAAGCTTACTCTTTAGTATCTCTAACTTTTCCTTTCTCACTCCATCCACACTTTGGGTCCCTACTTACAACTGTGTCGTTATTATAAATATTCCTCCACCCGAAACCCTCTCATTCTTCATTAATCACGACCCTTCGTAAAGATTTTATAACCATACCCCACTCTGCCTTATTCTTTTACTCTCACTATGGCTAAACCCTCTCATTCTTTTACTCTCACTGAGTCCGAAACCGAGTTAGGTTTTCCTTCTGAGTTCCCTTACGAGTTTGACTCGTTCGCTTTAGAACATCTCATCTCACCACTGGAGAATGTGGTCTGTTCCACTGAAACAGCGAGTAGTGTCCAGGAGGACTTGTTCGCTGGGTTGACTCGTCGGCTGAGTCAAGCTTCGCTTCACGAAAATCGCCCGAGTCAATACGCTGTTCGCATCAACACTAGCAACAAAACTGAGGTAAGAATACTTTAAAGACTTCTTGTAAATTTCAAAACTTGTTTTTGTTTCTTTGGGGCTAAGCTAACTTTTAATATTATTTTTTTATCTCCACAGATTCAGAAGAAGGCTCGGGTCATATCCGGGTCGCCCGAGTCAACATTGATTGGATCAGTAGGGTGGTCGGGTCGGAGTCCCGGGTCGGGCCTTACAAATCCAAACACATCTTCTCGTATTCTTTCTTCAGATACGACAGCGTTTTCAAACGACGCTTGGGATACCATACATGCCGCTGCAGAACAAGTTGCGAGGTCGAAGATAATCGGCGACGTTTCAAATCTCTATTATCATAACAAAGTTCACCGTGGTTTCCCTCCACACGTTGCTGTTGAGAATCACACCGATCATTTGTTGAATAGCAATAATCTCAACCAAGCGCCTCATTTTTTATATCTTCAGTTGAAGCAGGAGCAGATTAATACTACATTACAGATGCTGAAACAACAGTGTGGTGTTGTACGGGGATTAGAAACTGAACCTTATTTATCAAGTTATCAACAGCAGCTTGAAGTCCAGAACAATAGTTGTGAGTTTGGGTATGGGAGTGTGAAATGCAAGCACCATATGCCTAAAAGTACATGGCACCCTCCTCAAGTGAAGCATAAAAACCAACATGTCCAACCTAATAGACGATCCGGGTCAGGACCCGTTTTGAACGGTGGATCAAGGGATAAAAGGGTTTGTACTGGAACTGGTGTATTCTTGCCTCGCTCTTATATGGACCCGCATGAGCCTCGTAAGAAATCAAGTAAATCACTTACTAGTCTCTGGTTCAGTTTTTATTGAATGTTTTCTATCATTTGAGGAGCGGAGTTTGTCTGTTTTTGGTTATTACCATCTTGTTATTTTTTTTCTACAGATTGTACTCCTCTAAACTTGAATATTGTTGACCTGAATGCCACAACTCAACAACGCTTTGCAAATGCATATGGTTGGTTTTTTTAATTTTGAATTTTTTGGTTTTAATCTAAGTTTGGATTTTGTGACTTAATTGGTTAAGTCTTTTTCTTGCAGATGAGTTATTAGCGAAGAGAAATGCGATTCAAATGCAGCAGAAGTTGTGCTTGCGACGAGAAGATGCGAGAAGCTATGAGATTCGTCTGCCTCAGGAATGGACTTATTGATCTCGTTTCGTTTGATTATTAAAACTTTCAATACACTAGTGAAGTTTATAGGGTTGTTATATGGATAGTTAAACTTGGTTTGTTCGTTATTTACCTAGTTTGAATAAATCATCTGTTTTTTTTTGGAGATGCAGCTGTCTGAATCTGCTGCTTAGTTGGAGAGACAGTTTGAATGGAAGATTTTAGGAGCAGTTTAGTTAGGTAGGGCTTTATGGTTTTATCGTTGATGACTAATGTTAATTATAAACAATTATTTGTTACTGTAATAAGATAAAGGGTTTCCAATGTGTGATTTGATGTTTTTGGAAGTCGGTTTAAAGATTTAGTTAGTGGTGATGGCCTTGGCGTTAATTTCAAGTTAAGCTAGCAAAAAGTTTTTTAATATTGTTGCCCCATTGAATTTTTCGCTTTTTCGAAGACTGTTTTTTATGGAAATTGTGTACCTAACCTAGCAATCATGTTATGTAAGAGCAACACAAATATACAATGGAAGTTGTCACGGGTGTTTTTATTTTAGCAATGTTCTTATTTTGTTGAACACTGTATTCTGGCTATGGAGGGAAGCATGTATTTTTTACATTTTCATATTCTCGGAGAAAGGAGTCGCTTCAATTGTAGTTATGGTGAAAGTTTGAATGGTGTGGGTACGTTGTGGAATTGTTTAAGAATCATGCGTAAATCATGAAGTCTAAAATTAATTAATATCCTTCTTATGAAAAAGTGTAGAAAAATGTAAATAAAGTTTGATTGTGGTCTACGAGAAGTAGTAGATTGAATAGTATGCTACAGTGTTGAAATTTGTTACAGAGTCCATTCATACATATTAAACTCAAATAATATAATATATATATTATCCGATTTAATAGTAAAATATTTTGGTTTGAAGATGCTTAATGAACTTAGTATTTTGAACTGTGAAGTTAAAACATCCACACCTTAACATGAATTCATTGGTTTAGTGGTGTAGGTCTTTATAGGATCTCTAAAGTCTAGGGTTCGATCTTGGAGCGATATTTGTTAGGAGGAGCTGTCACAAACTCAGAAATAGATTTGTTTTTTACCTAAAAAATAATGAAATACCTTTGATAGTTCCAAAAAAATCCGAAATCAAAGTGAACTCTGGTTAAAATAATAGGTTATGAAACAATCATCAAATGCATGAAGGAAAAGATGTTTTCACTCAAGTGAGAAGTTATAGGTGGGAAAGGGCATTTATAAAAGTAGGGATGGTAATTCCTATAACGAGTTGTGTCCATATCCGTATTTTAAGATTCACAAATAGTTCGGATTGAAGAATTTGAAATTTGATATTGAATGATATTTAGAGCCGCAATTCCTATATATATTTTTTGTCGGGTTCATATTTTTAACGTATGTTGTTTAGCATTAATATTATATTTATTAATTCATAACTATTATGTAAATTTGGTTAGCTTGATGGAGGGATCTTAAAATTTTGATATATTTTATTTAAGTAACAATTTAAAGTAGCATGAATGTACAAGTTATTTGCACTTTTTAAATATTTTCTTAATTTGTGGGTAGCAAAGGATCCACAATAGCAAATCCGATAAATACTTGTATGATTTCTAGTCCCAAAATAACAATAAATCGGCTATCTAAACCCTTCAAGATTCATTACCAACTATATGTATAACTTAGAAGAAAAGCATACGTGCTCAGCTATTTGAACCCTTCCAGATTCATTACCAATCATGATTGAGTCGTTTATAAATGTGAATTTTGAAGAAAAAATGGGTGAGTCTGTTGGCCTACTATACTAGCCTTGCCAAATATAAGTTGGACTGATATTTTGAGTCTTTCAGCAATAAAGACCAACCCATATTTTGGTGGGTCAAGTTGACCCGTATTGCCACCCTTAGTTGCAAGGCATCCTAGAGGAGTACATGAAAAATTAAAAACAAAAGAAATGACTAAAATATAGCATTTTTTATCCTTTTTCTTTACTATCAAATGTATCTCTTATCTCATGGGGTAAGAAACTATTTTCTTTCAGGCTATGTGACTGCTTATTTAACAAGTATTGTTTTCACTTATTGACATTTCAATCATCCTAATAATCTAACAATGTCTTATATTATTTTTTGGTACTACCAAAAGTTTTTGTTGACCTTATGGGTAAAGAATAATTGTTTTTCGAGGTTCGTGGTTTCCCCTTCCAATGATTGTTGTTTACAAGAATCGAACTCTAAACATTTTAGTCATCTTATAAATCTAATGAGACCTTACACTACTAAAATAATACATTGTTAATAGGTGTCACACTAGTACAATATGTTGTTGTTTCTTTACCCTTAACAATACACTTTTACAAAAGCAAAAATGTTGATTCTTTAGTAAAGAAAGATTCATTTCCTATCCACGTGCATCTCCCGTTCAATTTTCTAAAAAATAAAAGCAAGATCGAAGAATAGTCATTTTGGAAGTTGTGATTTTCATATCCGGACTCTGCATTTCTCTTCTGATATGGATTGAGTCAAACTTCTCGATTAGGGTGTAATGTGTTATATACTATTTTAGGGGGAATGTATACTTGAATGATGTGAAAGTTTTTATATCATAATAACTTATTTATCAATTATTGTTAATTTTTTAGTAAAATAATACAAATGAATTAACGGTTTATAATATTTATCTTAGAATAAAAATCAAACAATCATGTGCTTTTTTGTACCAAAAAAATTTATTGATTAAAAAATCATAATTATTTGATTTGATAAATTAATTATTAATTCAAGGTTTATTCCAACGTAAAATGTGTTAATAATCAATGATTATAAACCATAATCATGATTCTTGGTGTTTTAATTTTCAATATGAATTATTTGAATAGTTATTTACTATTATAGTATTATGTGTAATATTGAATTTTCCTTTTAGACTAGCTAGTAGACATGAAAATGTTACATGAAATAATACTATAATAGATAATACTTGAATTTCTATGATATTAGACAATATTATTAAAAGCTTATAAGAGTTGATTAGTTATTGGTGAATGCACTCAGGACTATTTTAGAGTAAACATTCAAATTATTGGTAAATGCAGTTAGGACTATTTCAGAGTAAAGATTCAAATTGATCTTCAATATTTTTTTTTGCAAAACCAAATTTGATTCGTGAAAATTAATTAAAATAGTCATTGAAAATTTATTTAAGAGATAATTTTATTCACCAAATAGTTCTTAGAATTTTCTTCAAAAATTCTTTTATGGTAGAATTTAGTCGATAAAAGATTGGACTAAATTGATCAAAATCCAAATTTTGATTAACCAATTTCTCCCATGGGAAAAAATTAAGGAGCCATTGGTGACTTTATGTGTCTGTAACAAATTATCATAGAGTTTTTCTCATTATCATATGATTGAAGTTGTCAACATGCAGTTATATCTTGCCTACCAATATTTTTATTGTCATTTGATTTAATTAAAGTAATTTCGATTTCCAACCCATAAAGACAGAGTTTTGTTTTACTTCTTTCTTTCCGATAACAATGACCTCTTTCCTTCCCAAAAAAACTTTAAAAAGGGACAGCATTATTTTACTCTTTTTATTTGGTTCAACTATAAATATCTTTTACCAAAACAACTTCGTTCAATTAAAATAATAAAAGAGTTTAAAATCTATTATTGTCAATATAAAGTTTTTTACAGTATTAATACATTATATATCATTAATTTGAATTACTTTTGTCTGAGTGTCAATAATTATTTACATATGAATGATAGATAATTTGTAATTGTGTAAAGAGAATGAGAGCATATCCGATGTCCCATTTTTATACGACTTTATATATTCTCACCTCTAATTGATTGTAATTAATAGATATTTTTCTGACCAATCATATTTCTTAACGCATTGAGTAATATAAAATAATGGAACATCAGATGTGAACCCAAAAAACATATACAGTCGTTGTATATATATTAAATCCATAATAAAACCACAAGGAGAATACAAATCTCGACCAATATTTAATCTCTGTCGGGACGAAAACATTTCTTGACATTTACTTTTAACTAAAAATATATATATAAGTTCTCAGATTGACATTTTCAGTTATTATTAACTCTTACAAAAAAATATTTGATGTCCAAAAATAATAAATAATGTACTATTTTATATGTTACTGTTTGTTATTAGTCAGAAAAATAAATAATTATTAAAATTTTAATTTAAATACTTTTTTCAACCAATCATAATCATTGGCATATCTAGTGACACAACAAATGTACTCCCTTCAAAATAATATACAAATGAATAATGAATAATATATTGATTGTGTACAAATATTTACACCGATAGAGCATCAATATTATAGTCTTAGTTTTAATGAGTTACAATCAAAAAGTAAACGTTTAAAAAATATGTTGATGTTGAAGGACTATCAAAAATTATAATTAAGAATTAACTTTGTTAAAAAAATCAGGAGTAAACGTTTATAAGTGTAGACCTTATGAAGTTTATACAATTTATTTTACAACACGAAAATGACTCCTAGAAAGCAATATTTGGTACTAGAAATTCAATCAAGCACGGCACGTTATCATTTAGTAGAACGCATCAGCGTAATCAAGTATATACTTATCATATTCCGCTTCCTTGTTTCTGAATCTAGTGGAACTTCAATTAAATTTGTTTTAATGCAATGTTATTTTAATAAGATTTGAAAATTTTAAGTTATTTTTCAGTTTTTTAAATAAGTATTCGGAGATGCATCTAAAGATAAATTATATATATAGATAATTTAATTTATTATAAAAGAAATTATTAAATTCAACTGTTCAAATAGCACCTTGTAGGAATATTGTTTTATCTATTACATGAGCATCTTAATCTTATATTTTATATACTACATGTCTAGCATCTTGAGTAATGTTCCTTAATTTCATTTACTGGTTTCGAAAAAATGGGTGATGTTAGTTCAACATCAATGTTTAAAATTTCATATATAATCATCTATACGTTTGTTGTTTTTCAGGTTTGAGACTATTATTTAGGAGTTACGATCAACCTCAACTGTATCATGAAAAAACATATATTTCAAAACGTCTATGTTTAAATTTTGAATTAGGTTGGTTGAATACTAATGGTTCATTTCTATTATTTAGTAGCTTCCTTCTAAATTAGCATTGACAATTTGGATTTGTTTGTCCACATAATATCTACTTAAATTTAAGTAAGCATGAACATGTTTATTTATGAAAAAGACATGAAAAATCATGTTATGTTTGTCTTAAATATGAGTTGGGTTGATGTGTGAGACACCCATTATACATAAAACTAAATAAAAATTAAAAATAGTCTTATGTTAGTATCCAATTTTCTCAAATATTGTTAGAAATGGTTAGTTAGTTTATTTCTATATTTGGCAAGTATTCAAATGCTAGTTTTGTTAGTTAAGTGCTTGACTTGCTATAAATAGTTTTTGTATGATGTTGATTGCATAATCACAAAGTGAGAATCAATGTCCAACTCTCATACACTCTTCTTCTTATCTTCAATTGCTACATACATAATTCTAATCCATTTTCTCCTACTCTAACTCTCTGTTCTTCATTCGTTCTTCTTCTTCTTCAACCTTCTTCTTCTTCATGGTGCAAAGGGAACTTAGTTTTCCTCCAACAAACTGGTATCAAGAGCACTAGGGAGATCCTTCACACATCATCCTCTCCAATCTCATCCTTCTGCAGTTTCATTCAATAGGTCACACAAGCACAAGCTTTCCAACTAGCCTACCTGTTCTTGATGGAAAGAATTGGAACAGATGGAACATTCAAATGAGGGCAATTACGGGGTTTCAGGAAATTGCAGAAATTGTTGAGCTTGGTTACCCTCAACTTGAAGCAGAATCAATAGAACAACAACGAGTGACATACAAGGAGAACAAGAGGAAGGATTGCAAAGCCATGTGTCTCCTACATCAGTGTGCTGATGAAGCACACTTTGACAAGATTGCTTCAGCACAATCATCACAAGAAGCATGACAAATATTGGAAAAATGTAACAAGAGAGCAGAGCAATTGAAGAAGGTTAGACACCAAACTATGAGGAGACAATATGAACTGATACAGATGGAGTTGAATGAGAAGATTGCCCAGTTCTTTTACAAGATCATCTGCCTCATAAATCAGATGAAAGCCTGTGGTGAAACCATAGCTGATCAAGCTATTATAGAAAAGATCCTAACCTTACCCCCAACTTTGATCATATAGTTGTTGATATTGAAGAATCAAAGAGACTTGAAGATCTAAAGCTGGAAGATCTTCAGGGGTCCCTCGAGACTCATGAGCAAAGACTCATTGAGAGATCAACTGAGAAAGTCAGCCAAACATTGCAAGCTCAAACTTTCAAGAAGGGAAGATATTTTGGTAAAAATAATGAAAGAAAACGAGGAAGGGGAAAGATTATAGGGGAAAGAACTTTGGCAATTCTAGAATTCAAGATCAAGAAAGAACTGATCTTGATCAAACATCAAGTTACTCAAAGAGATGAGGTGGTAGCAATTGGAGAGGAGGAAAGAAGAAATTAGACAAAAGGAGAGTGAAGTGTTTCAATTGCAGCAAGTTGGGCCACTTCTCTTCTGAATCCCAATCCCAACCAAGTCACTCAGATACTCACAATAGGCATCACCATGGTGAAGGAAGACAATGACTATGCTGATGATGATTCACCCATTCTACTAATGATGACAACAAGTCAAGGCAACAACATTGAAGAAATTTGGTATGTGGATTATGGATGCTCCAACCACATGACAGGACATAGAGAGTGGCTTGTCAACTTTGATTCTAGCGAAAAGAGCAGAGTGAAGTTTGCTGATAATAGAACTATCCAAGCAGAGAGGATTGGAGATATTGTGATCAAAAGAAAAGATGGCAAGAATGCCTTGATTTATGAAGTACTCTTTGTACCAAATATGAGTCACAACGTCATCAGCCTTGGTCAGCTATTGGAAAAGGGATTCTCTGTGAGTATGCAAGATGGCAAGCTTGAGATCTTTGACTCAACCATAAAGATGATCATCAAAGCTCCTCTAACTCAAAACAACACATTTCAGGTAAATCTCAATGTTATTGAATCCTAATGCCTTAATACTGAGACTCTGAGTGAAGATGTATGGCTATGGCACATGAGACTTGGTCACTTGAATTTCAAAGACCTTAGTCTCATGAAAACAAAGTACATGGTTCGTGGTTTGCCCTCAATTCAAATACCAAATAGAATATGTGACAGTTACCAAATCAGCAAGCAACCAAGATCATCATTTGGCAAATTCACTACTTCAAGAGCCAATAATCTTTTGCACATTATCTACTATGATGTATGTGGTCCTTTTGAGACTACCTCACTTGGTTGAAATAGAGACTTTGTCACGTTTGTTGATGACTTTAGTAGAAATATTTGGCTATACCTCATCAAGCTCAAGAGTGATGTGTTTAGCATATTCAAAATCTTCAAGTGTATGGCTGAAAAACAATCAGAAAGATCAATTAAAGTGCTCAGAACTGATGGAGGAGGTGAATTCACATCCAAGGAATTTTAATTGTTTTGCACTGAGAATAGAATTTTGCATGAGGTGACTGCACCTTATACTCCCCAACACAATGGAGTGGCTTGAAGGAGGAATAGAACCATCCTCAACATGGTTATAAGCATGCTGAAGTCTAAGAACCTAACACATGACCTATGGGGTGAGGCTGCAACAACAACATCATATGTCCTTAATTACTGTCCAACAAAGAAACTTGAATTCAAAGTGCCTGAGAAAGTCTAGTCTGGAAGAAAGCCCTCAGTTACTCACTTCAGAATCTTTGGATCGGTTTGCTATAGACATATCCCTGACCAAAAAAGAGGGAAATTGGATAACAAGAGTGAGCTATTGATCTTTGTGGGCTATCTCTCAACAGGTTCCTATAAGTTGTTCAATCCTAAAACTAATCAAGTCCTGTTCATCAAGGATGTGCACTTCAATGAGGCTAGCACTTGGATTGAAAAACAGAATTAGCAGTTCAAATTCCACTGGAATGGAATCCTAGTGACTTCATGCCAGCTGAAACCATGAATCAATGTGAGACTTAGTCTCACTCAGAAACTGAAATAAATATTAGTGATACAAGCAGGCCCTCCAGGATGAGAAATCTACCAGCCAGACTAAGAGATTGTGAAATCCTACCTGATAATGTGCTCACAAAAGAAGGGGAGCTAGTTCAATATTTGGCACTCTTTGCAGACACTAAACCTATCACAGTTGAAGAAGCCTTTAATAGCAGAGTATGGAAGGAAGCCATGGAGGAAGAATTGAAGTCCATTGTTAAGAATGAGACCTGGGAGCTGGTTCATCTCCCTGATGATCAAAAGCCAATTTCAGTGAGATGGGTCTTTAAGACAAAACTCAAACCAAATGGCTTCATTGGCAAACACAAAGCAAGGTTGGTAGCAAAGGGCTTTATGTAAAGGGAAGGTGTTGACATTTCTGAGGTATTTGCTCTTGTGGCCAGAATTGAAACAGTTAGACTGATAGTGGCTTTAGCAACCAAGAATAATTGGGAGATGTGACAACTTGATGTAAAATCAGCTTTTCTCAATGGCTCTCTTGATGAGAAAGTCTACATCAAACAACCCCTGGATTCGTGATAAGAGGCAGTGAAGACAAAGTTTGTAGATTAAAGAAGGTCTTATATGGGTTGAGACAAGCTCCAAGAGCTTGGAATAGAAGAATTGATGCATTCTTCTTAAAGGCAGGGTTCAAGAAGTGTGATGTTTGAGCATGGTGTTTATGTGAAATGTACAAGCAACAATCATGTTCTCATAATCTGCTTGTATGTGGATGATCTCCTAATTACTAGAAACAACTCAGATGGAGTTGAATTGATCAAACATAGCCTGAAGTTAGAATTCGAAATGTCTGATCTAGGGAGATTATCCTACTTTCTGGGCATAGAGTTCAGACAGATTGATGGAGGAACCTTTATGCATCAAAGGAAGTATACACAAGATGTTATAAAGAAATTCAACATGATCAATTGCAATTCAGCTGAGACACCAGTAGAGCCAAGTCTAAAGCTGGATAGAAGTGACATTGAGCCTGCTATAGATAACACATAATTTAGGCAGATGGTTGGATGTTTGAGATTTATTTGCCACACCAGACCTGGAATCTCATTTAGTGTTGGGTTGGTGAGTAGATTCATGAGTAATCCAAGGAAGCCTCACCTTGTAGCAGCAAAAAGGATCCTAAGATATCTCAGTCACACATTTATTTTTGGAGTCTTCTTCTCCAATAACTCAGGGAAATGTAGGCTGCAACTCTCTGCTTACTCTGATTCAGATTGGTCTGGTGATTTGCTTGAGAGAAAGAGCACTATGGGTTATGTGTTTATGCTATGTGGCTCACCTGTGTCTTGGTGCTCAAAGAAGCAAGAAATTGTTGCTCTTTCTACTTGTGAAGTTGAGTATGTTGCTACTTGTCATGCTGCTTGTCAAGCCTTGTGGTTGAGTTCACTACTTGAAGAGTTGATGGTTGGGTTTGAAGGCAGTGTGGAGCTTGCTGTTGATAACAAGTCAGCCATTAATTTGGCCAAGAATCCAGTTGGTCATGGCAGAAGCAAGCATATAGAAAGAAAGTATCATTTTCTTAGAAGTCAAGTAGAGAAAGACAAGATTTGTTTGAAGTATTGCAAAACTGAACTACAAATTGCTGATGTGATGACAAAGTCTGTCAAGATTGAGAGATTTAGGATGTTGAGGAGGTTATTGAGTGTGATATGCTTGTAATAATTGGTTTAGAATTAAGGGGATATTAGAAATGGTTAATTAGTTTGTTTCTATATCGGGCAAGTATTCATTTAGTTAGGGAGGATGGGTTTTGTCGTACTTCGTTTCTGATCCATATCTAGCCGTCAATCATGTTTGATATGGGCCCTAGGTCCATTATACTTTTATACCATGTTGTCCCCCAATAAACTGTATCAATAATATTTCTTCCACTACAATCTATCATTCTATTGTGTCTAAATAGGCATCACGGCATCTTGGGGTTTAATGGTTAGGATATGCCATAATTTTTTCATAAAAAGTGAGACATATTTCTTAAAGCACTATCTACCTTAAATAGTAACAATAATAATGTAACCGTAAGTCATTTCAAAATCTAATATGTGTACCCCAAAAATTTAATGTGTATAAGGACGTCATCTATATAATTTTATTATATATTTATATTAATTCATTTACGAGTGTATACGTAAAATATTTAAAATTTTGTTAATAATGTTTCAGGTAGATAAATGTCTTTGTAGTGTACCAACGATGTGTTGGTCAAATGATATAAGGTGCCGTTAAATTTTTATATGACTAAAATATTATAGGTTCAATTTCTGAAAAAGACACTTGTTAAGAGGGAAAGTCACGAATCCAAAAAATAATTAATTCCTTACTCAAAAAAGATTGAGAGAATACTTTTTGTCATACAAAAAAATATGTTTGTAGTGTTGTTATATTTGCATATTTAAATGCAGACTTGCAGGTTACTCAATATCCTTATAATAAAATATACTTTTAAATAAGTCAATAGCTGAAACAATACTTTAAAATTGTTAAACTTAGGCTTGAAAAATTATTTAAACAACTACAGAGGTCAAGTCTATTGAGCCTAAAGCATGACTTGAGTTGTTTCCATTTTTACCTTCCGCTCTTCCTAAAAGGTGGAGAGAGCTTCTTACTTTTATGATAAAGCTTGCTTTCCTCAATAGACAATTTTATTTTAAGAATAAAATAAATTATGCGTAACATTCTAAATAAAAATACAAAGTTAACAACAAGGGTGTAGATTAGTGATAAATACACAGCGTAAAAATAAATGATAGATTTAACCATTGAGTGTTAAGAAATCTCCAAATGTTACATGATTTACATCATTAGTTATATGATTTAACCATTGATGAAGCTAGGTGCAGTGTTCGAACCAATCATCACTAAAGGCCCACATCAACTAATCCTTTATTGATTTATCATTTAGGTAATGCCCTTCTATCAATGCTCTAAATCTATTATCTCAAATAATGTTACAAACTCTACTTTGTACTAGTAATAATAAAATAAAAATAAAAATAAAAATTTAATTTTTTAATTAATATTATAAGACAAAATTTAATATATGACCTAACACGATACATATTTGTCATGCATAGTTACCTAGATGTTAATTTAGTGATTGTCGGCTGCAATTTGGCAGAGTTTCACAACACTTCTCTAACCATCTATGAATGGAAAACTTGAAATCATGCACTAATTAAATATTCTTTGTCACAAATAAATAATTGTAAACAATTAAATACTAAACCCAACAAAATATTTTTTGTGACAACTTTTTGGTGTCCATGAATCAAATACTTGAAACCATGCGTTAATGATTACAGAAAATGTTTTATGGACATTAGAAGCTTGAAAAATGGTATAGTGTCTAATATTTTTATGTACTTAAGAGTATTATTTTGTTAAACAAATAAAAAAAATGTGAGGAACAGAAGAAAAAAATGTGCACGGCATCAAAATTTGTCTACAAAGAACGGAATTATTCTACAAAATTGTTTATACCCTTGTTTTTTAATTAATATTATTTAAAAATATATATGTATATCAGTATATGAGTGTAAATTTAAATATATACCAATATTTGCAGTGTTTTATGCTGAAGTCAATAAAAAATGTAAATGAGTTATAGTAAAAAATATTATTAAAATAATCTGCAATATATAAATAACAGTAAAATCAAGAGTTAGGATTAAATCACAAACAACATGACATTTTTATTATCTAAGGATAAAAATAAAAACTTACCTCTAAGGATCCTGGTTCTACAATCATATAGCATCTGCTAGCAAAACTGCAATTTTTCACAAGTTTTAGCATAAACTATGAAACTACGACACGGGAACAACCTAATTAACACACAGCTTTACAAGCAGAATCACACTATATAGTGAAAGTTGAATTCATATCTCTCAATCTCACACAAATCATACGTAAACTTAATTTTTTTATTTAGTTGAGAGACATCAACATTTGTAGGTAAAATATCTTAACCAGCTAGAGCCCCTAGCCTTGGATCTGAACGAGCTTCACATAACGCTTCTTCACCTCTTCCTTTTGAACAGTTATAGTGAGAACCCCATTCTCCATGCACGCCTTCACCTGATTCACGTTCGCATTCTCCGGCAGCCTGAAGCGGCGGATAAATTTGCCACCACCACGCTCCATGTGGCGTAACATGTTCTTCTTCTCCTTCTCTTTATTGTCTTTGCTCCATTCACCACTGATCTGAACCACCCTTCTGTCCAGTATTTCCACCTTCACATCTTCGTTCTTCAGCCCTGGAAGCTCAACCTTGAACACGTGTGCTTCCGTCGTCTCTTTCCAGTTGATATGGGAGTTGAGTGTGGTTGAAACCTCGTTGGTGATGCTGGGTCTGGCGAAGGGGTTCCGTAAGAAGTTGAGGCTTCGACCAGTGCCGAAGAAGCTTGGAATCACCGACATACTCTTGTGTATGGAAAATAATCAGAACTGAGTTGTTGCAGAGAATTGTTGGTTAGCTTTGTTGTTTTATTTAGGTATAGTATGAGATAATGGACGTGATATGTGGAGCTATATATATTGGTGGAGGAGGATGTTTCGGTCATTTGTTGAAGAAATATAATATTGTAATGATTTCACTTTTACCTTAAGTATATAAGACATAGATAATTTGTCCTAAACAGTATAGTATTCCATGTTTTAAGCTAATAAAAATGTTATGTTTTGTTTTTAATTTTTTTATTCATGTAACAATATGTAATTGACATTGTTTAGAATAAATGATCTCTATTAAAGTATATAGCCTCAAAAGGAGAAGTAAATTAAAAAAGAGATAAAGATAAAATAGAGTTGAAGCGCTCTTCTAATTATCTGCTACTCATATTCATGTGTCTTGTATTACAATAACATAGCTTATTTTATAGAACAAATATGTTTATAGTATAGTTTTCTTTATTGGACACTTAAAGTATAGTTACATGCAGGTGATTTGCTTAATTTCTTTTAAAAATATATATTATTTACTATATAGCAAGATTCTTATGTTAGCAACTTTTGGAACAAATTGTAAGGCGAATATTAAAGAACGTATATACAATTATGATAGACTTTGTGCATGTAGATGTAGATGATGATTACGTCTAAATCGTAGGAGCATCTACCAGTTACGACTGATAAGATAAGGAATATATAAAGCGAGTGCAACGACGTGGAGGAAGTGGAAGGTGGTAAAGAAACGTAATGACATAGAGAAAAATATGGATGCTGATTCTTGCTAATTTTAAAGATTTTCTTCTACCAGAAGAGTTATCCTCTTAGTTATCCATGATAGTAAATAGGGACAATGATCATCTACCTTATAATTTGTCTATTTATATGTTCCAAACTAATCAAATTATATAATATAATATTAAAATATTAACAAGAGGAGGTAGATCATCCATCATCAAATTTACTGTATTATACAAGTTGCTTGATTAATCAACTAATCTACCTAGGAAGAAAAAAGTATGTTTAATTTGTATTTACTTTGTGTTATCCACTTTGTTGGGTGGCTAATTGATCTTCATTTAATTACTTTATATTCCTCCTATCTATGGGCTGTGACAGATTCCACGTTGAAGATTCTGCTAGTGTTTCTTGTTCTGTATCTGCGCCAATAGAATTATCCTAAGATGGTTATCTAATACCTATGGCTAATTTGATTCTATCTCAACTCTTATGGCTAATTTGATTCTTATTCTCAACCGTGGTTTTTCTTTTAAAAATCGATCATTCACAGCAACTAATTAATATTTCTCGAAAGGTTTATTCTTTTATAGGTTTTTGCCCTTCCTTGTTAAAAAAGAGGTTGAAATTTTGGGTCAGAAAAACAGGAGATGCGGACGACAAAGTGAACTACGGAAGATATATAGCGTGGAAGAGACACACGGAACATAAAATCAATTAACATTTTAAACCAATGTAACTCTTTTGGGATTAAATCTTTACACCTCATTTCTCTTTGTTTTTTACTAGCGTGTTGACATGCACTGTTGTGTCTGTCAACCCGCTTTCGTTTGTAATATATAGTTTGTATTTTATAAATTCAAATATAATTTTTTGCGCTAAATTTACGGTTGAATATATCCAATTGGTCTAATATTCAATTTTTTAAAATAAGAAGATAATAAGAATAAAATAAGAAAATAATAGTATATGATTTTTTGGTAGATATAAAAAGATATTGAGGATAAAATAGGAAAACACAAATTACACCATGATAGGTGATTATTTGTGTTTTCCCTTTATTAATAGTACAGATAATTCAACCACCTTTTCTTTCCTATCATGCAACCTTAAAAATATCATCAAATAAGTTGTACATGTTGCTATTGTACTTATTATTTTAATAAAGTTAATTACTGATAAAAAAAAGTTGTACATGTTGCTTCACATAAACTCTTTTTTTTTTTGATCGGCCACATAAACTCTTTTTTATCACTTAATTTAATAAATTATTATTAGTGCGTTGGCCAATAAAAATTCTATACAACAATTACACAATCAAGTATTTTGAAAATGGAGAGGAGCTCACCCTATTACATACACCTCAATAAACACTTTGCCTTTTCAATCATACAAAAGTTATATATTAAAACAGTGGTAACATAGTCAATTTGGCCATGTGTTGCTTAACTTTCAAACAATCTGTTTGTATATTATATTTATGTTATTTTTGGGTCTTTCTATTTTTAGTAGTTAGTTATGATTTAGTTAGTTGGATAGTTAGGATTCATTACTATAAATAGTTAGTTCCTGTGTTTTATAAAGTAATCAATGAAATCATTTTTCTTCAATTGAATTCTATATGCGATTCCTTCTTCTCCTCTTTCTGCCATCTTGCAAATCTGTGCACGAATCCAAGGTACCATTTCTAAGAAAGCTGATGTGACAAAGAATAGTATAGAATAGGGAACACATGATTTTATTCTAATTGTTTTATGTAACCTATGCAACTTGCAATGGAGATGCTCAAATTTCTATTACTAGTGTAAAACCATTAATTGTCACATATTTTATCAATTGTCATGTGTGTATATAGAACATCAAGCAACAAAACTTGACTAATTTGGATTTTGGCATGTAATATTAAAAGAACTTCAATTTTATGAGTGACATAACAGTGAACTTTATTATGTGTTTCATTATTATATGTTTTTAACTTTAATCTTTATTATATTTATAAAATTTATGCACTGTCGGTGTAAAAATTTATATACATGCGCTTTCATCATCCACCATTAATTTAGATTATTTTTTTGAAAAATCAATAACAATTAAATATCAATGGTGAATGATACAGTACAATAACAGTATATAAAACTCATACACTATTAGTACATACATCTTTTTAATCTTAAAACATATTCTAGGTAGGTAATAACATTTTAATATTAAAAAATTATTTCGAAGCACAAACTATCCATGATAATCAACAAAACACAACACAACATCACAACAAGAGTCATGTTAGAGCTGAGTGCACATATATATATATATGTTACCTCACACAGCTCGAACCAACTACTTATACTTATTTTTTACATTCATAAGATCAATCTGATTCACATTATGGGCAGTTAACTATCCAATCCTGTGACAAGAACGGACATCTTCACCTCCTCCTTTGGAAATGTGACAGTGAGAACTCCATTCTCCAGAAACGCCTTCACCTGATCCACCTTCGCATTCTCCGGCACCCTATAGCGGCGGATGAACCTGCGGCCACTGCTGCTACGCTCCAAGCGGTGGTGCCTCGAGTTGTTCCTCTCCTCCTCTTCCTTGCTACTCTCAACACTGATCTGAAGCACCCTTACTTCTATCTCCACCTTAACCTCTTCCTTCTTCAGCCCTGGCAGATCAACCTTGAACACGTGTTCCTCTGGAGTCTCCTTCCAATTCTTGTGGCTGTAGGCAATAGCGTTAGGAGTCTCCTTGGTGCTGCCAAGGGAGAATGGGTCAGAAAAGTTGGTGCTTCTACCGGTGCCAAAGAAGCTTGGAATTAGAGACATTGTTATTGTTGATTGGCTGGGTTATATAGTTTTGTTACTTCTGTGTGATTAAGCAGTGACTTGTGAGTAAATGAAGGTGATGTTAACGTGTATTTATATATTGGAGAAGTAAAATATTTTGGTCATCACATTAACAAGTTGTGCTATATACACATTTTGGATCGAATGGTTTTACTGTGAACTGTTACTACTTTTCTTTTTAGTGATTCGGGAATTCTCTCTTTTAATAACAATTTGCATTTGTTAATTATAATAAATAAATAATGTGAAAGTAAGAGGAATATTAGGCCAATAATATCCAGCCAACAACATTAACTGAAGTGATATTGATACAATGATACTTATCGTTTCAGCGAAGGAAAGGATTAAAAGTACGGGAAAAAAACATTGATGAGTTTACTTTAGTGGATTCTTCGGACATGTTTGAATTAAAGTGACATAGAGATAGTGGAAGAATGAAGAAGTTTCCCAGTGTTCTTAACTTGTAATTGGTGACATGCATCCACTAACGGAGCATTGGAAAAATATGGATTGAAAGGAGCGTGGTAGGTGATAGTGATACCCTTTGCATGTAGATGTCGGGGAATATAATACACTAGATATCATATGGGTAACAGTGACACAGTCAGCTGGGAATAAAGCAAAATCACAACCATAAGGAAGGAAGGAAGTGGGGATGTATTCCTACTTAGCAAGCCACCACCACACAGTGAAAAGAGATATGGAATTTTAACATAAATAATTGTAAATTCACCCCATATGGTGTACCTTCACCGAAAAATTACAGTTTTAATATATTTTTTAGAAAAATTACAAAACTAGTATAACTTTACTGAAACTGGTAATGAAAATGCCGATTTCAATTTTTTTTGTCCCCCCCCCCCCCCAAAATGGGCAATAAGGGGGAGTTTTATTTAAATGAATTTTTGTTTACTTCTCTCCCCTAAATCGTCAATGGAGGGAGACTTATATATTATATTTATTATTTTTTCCTCCTCCCCTAAATCGGCAATGGGGGAGTTTTTGTTTTTTTTTGTTTTTCTTTGTTTTTTGTTCTCTCTCCCCCTAAATCGGCAATGGGGAGAGAGTTTTTGATTTTTTTAAAATTTTTCCCTCTCCCCCTAAATCGGCAATGAAGGAGTTATATTATTAGTTTTAGGGTTTAGTTTTTCAAGCACTAACCCTAACAACACACAACATAATAATTTTTTGCCAACCCTAACCCTAACAATAGAACACAATAATGAAATATTTTTTGCAATACTAATATTATACAAAAAATAAAATCTGACACTATTAAAATTTTAACTGTTTAAATCCCAATGTCATTCGAGAAAATTAAAATTTTAATTATTTAAACCCTATCTACATAAAATTTTAATTGTTTAAATTCTACTGTTGTTAGGGTTAGGGTTGACAAAAATTATTATGTTGTGTTTTATTAGGGTTAGTGCTTGAAAAACTAAACCCTAAAACTAATAATATAACTCCCTCAGTGCCGATTTAGGGGAGGAGAAAAAATAATATATAAAACTCCTCCCCTTGACGATTTAGGGGGAGAAGGCAAAAAAAAACTGAAATCGGCATTTCCATTGCCGATTTCAGTAAAGTTACACTAGTTTTATAATTTTCCTAAAAGATGCACCAAGATCGTAATTTTTCGGTCAAGGTGCACCATGTAGGTGAATTTGCCTAAATAATGAGATTCTCACATAGTCAAATTTACACTTTCAAGCTAAAATTACAGTCTTAGTGTTGGAAATATATTTGTGTATTTCTATATTTATGCCCAAAATCCAATTTATCATTAAAGTAACAATATTTATTTATTTTATTATGTGTTATTTAATTAAATAGATTATATGATAAAGTCTTTGATTAAAAATTAGAAACTTGTCATTATAATGGAGATTATAACAATGAGAAACACGTCTCCCATAATTTTTGGTCTAAATTGTTCTTGATCATAGAATCACTGAGAATAGGACATCAGTGACTCGAATAGATCAATATATGTTATAGTATTTATTATATAAAGATTAATAGATCTCATTTATTAAATTACACATATAGATGACACATATGTGGATATGATCATTGGACTGACTCAACTGAGAATTTCTAATGGTTAAGATTACCTTAAATTGTCAATAGGAGATTCTCAAGAAGAAATGAAATAGTTTTCTTTGATATGAGATTAACATAGTAATTAACATGTTATTTATTATACTTTGATTTCAGACACATAATGTTTCAGGACGTTATTTGAGTGAACACGGGGTATAATTAAATGTTTGTAGAATTAATGATTAATCAAGAAGGAATTCATCAACTCCTGGTAATGAGTTTGAGCTCTATAATAAAATAAGACATTGACCAAGATATTACAATGAATAAAGAAATGATCTTCTTTGAGTTATCATGAGAACTTATTAAAGTTTGACAATTATACCATACTTTAAAGTTAGCCCAAAGTTGCAAAGATGGAAGGAAATATTTTAATTAATCTTCTAGTGGTTCTTGAAATTATATTATATATTACTTCATGCTAACTGATCGTTGAAGAGTGTTGCTAGACGTCATCCTTGATTAGTAAATTAATTTGGTTAATTTACTATCAGCTAAGTATTGAGCTTACAGAGTCACACTAACGAATGTTCTAATCTTTGTTAAATTATTATTATTTGATAATTAAATTGGAGAATTTAATTTAATCAAATAAATAATTTTATGGAATATTATTTTAATTCTTTGCTAGCACCAATAATTTAAATAATAAAGAAAAACATATTCTAAAACATTTGTTTGTAGCTTAAAAATAAAAGAAGAATTATTGTGAAACAATATGTGATAATTGGTTTACAACATTTAAACCAATAAGTATCACTTGAAGTAATGAAATATATAAAAATATATGGAAATGTGTCTTTTGATATACAAAAGATGGAAGGAACTATTTTTTATGTAACAGTGCATGCATCACATATATATAATATGTACATGTTATTTCATAGTGAATAAGCAGTGAACGTTAGAGAGAGAAGAAAGAGGGTTGCATGGTGAACTTACCACATTTACATATGTATGTGTTAGTGTATCTACCATATGAAGATATGTATGTGTTAGTTTGCCAAACACATTAACGTAAGAAAGAGAAGAGAAAGTTGTTTTTCTTCATTGCAAGTGTGCCCCAATCAAAGGCAAAAATTGTGTTGTCTTTGTGCAATCTTTTCTCTTCTTTATTTACTACACTTTACACACAAAATGAGTTTTGTGAGTAACAAATTATTCGTTTTAGAGTAATTTATTTTATGTTCCATTGGTTCAAAGAGTTGATAGCAAAAATTGATCTCAGTGAGGATACACGCGTAGAGTCTTCATAATTTTGAAGAACAACTTTAGATTCTAGGACTACAACCGGGTACGTATTTTATATATAATATTTGTATTATATATAAGTTTAGACACAAATAGATCCATGTTTATTCCATTGTGTGTTAAAAACGTCATTAAAATTTCTTTCACTTGGTGTACCTTTTGTACTATTTATAAAATTAGTGCAACTTTTACAAAATCGGCTACAACAAGGCCAGTTCCCTTTATTTTCTCTTAGACCCACCTAAATCGGCAGCATAAATGGAGTTTTATTCTTTTTACCTTTCTGCATTAAAATCAGCTCACCAATAGGAGTTTTACAAATTTTTTTGTCTATCATCTCTCTTAAATAAGCATGAATGAGTTAGGGTTTGGTAAAAACAATGTGATACATAAAAAAAATATAAACCCCCTGCTGATTTAGGGGGAGAAAGAAAATAAAAAAAATAAAAAAGAAACTCCACCATAGTTGACGATTTAGGTAGGGCAAAAAATTGAAAAAATCTACCACAATTGACGATTTAAGAGTGATGAAGGCAAAAAAAATCATAAAAAATAAAACTCCAACATAAATGTCGATTTAAGAGAGAGGATATACTAAAAATATGTAAAACTCCTACTGATGAGCCAATTTTTATGCAGAAAGGTAAAAAAAATTCCACCTATGCTATCGATTCAGATGGGTCCAAGAGAAAAAAATATGAATCAATCGTGTTGTAGCCAATTTTATAAAAGTTGTACTAGTTTTGTAAATAGTACAAAAAATACACTAAGACTGTAATTTTAAGTCTGCACTATCTAAATAAATTTGCCCACAAGATAATTCATTTGAATGTGATTAATTTATCTGTTTTAGTTTAACATACTATATATATTGAAGGAAGAATTCTAAATCATATTATATAGCATTTAAAGTATGGACAATGATCTGCTGTCTTAAAATATATCTTAAATCATGTTTTAAAATAATTACCTTCACTTTGGTAGCTAGTTGGCCCAACGATTATCTCATCTCAAGGTTCTATAGTTGAATACTTCGGTCATAATTCTAGATATTATATTTTCATAGTGGTCTCTACATTTATATGAATAATTAAAATTTGTTAATTTTTCTTACAACAAATTAAATCATATTTATTTGATTTGCTTTTCATCTATTATTTCTATACATGTATATCTTTAAAACCCCATTTAAAATATGAAAAGGTTATTACAAGTTGTCTAAATAACATTATTAGATGTGTCAGATGAAAAGGGTCCTCTTTTTCAATCAATTTTCTCTAACTAATATAAAAATATTATTTTGTATTTTTAATTGGACGGGATAAAAATAGGAAAAAGAATTAGGATAGGTGATATATTGGTGTGAGATGGTACGGGCAAGCTTCCATTAGGTATGGGTGATAAGCTAGGTAGGAATAAAGCAACACATGAGGACAAGAAAGAGGAATGTAGTAAAGAGAAAATTCTTACTTAATTTACAAAGAATCATAACTACTTAAAGCACTGCCCGAATCATTTAAAAATAAAAAGCCACTGCTGGATTTTCTCAATTAAGTTGTTCGTAATGTTAAAAGACCACATGATAAAAAGTAATTATGAATAGATTATGGACGAGAAAATAATAGACACTACATACATGTATCAAATAAATATTATTATTGTATGGTATTGAAAGTTGTTGATATACATCAAAAAGTTTTTGGACACAATAATAAATATAACAGAATTACAATTTTAGGAAGGGTTTTGTTTTTACACTACGATGGTTATTGTAGAGAATAACGACGATGCAAAGCTTGGTCACAGCGATGGTGGTCTTCATCCGGAACTATGGATTCATGAGTTGTTCTAGGTGCACGAGAGTGACACTACTCTTGAATGAAGTTGAGCTCCTCTCGATACCGAAGATAGTCCTGTACTGAAATATGAGATAATAGATAAAGAGAAAAACTATTTTTTGTATTAAAAGTAATTTCAAATCATGAGGGTTAAATATTTTTTTTTTTGCTGTGTCACAATACTCATTTTGTCCTCAACTTTCCCAACCACAGAGGATATACATCTCTTCTATGCATGTGCAATATTAGATTTTAATAATATAAAATGTTTAATCCAATTTTATATAACATACATGTAAATAAATGTTATTAATGTTGTAAAACACTGCTATATCCACATGATGATCAAAAGATTAAAAACTTAATTTATGTGAGCGATACTTATTGGAAGGGGCAACCAACCACTCCAAAAGAGATTAGTTCCTTAACAAAAGGTAAGGAGATACTCATGATAATACAAAAATAGTAAATATTGTTTAACATAAACCCCTTTACTAAAAAAATGTACTATATTTTCTATTTCGAATAAATTTTTCAATATATGTATGGACCATACTCTCCAAATCAAAGTACATTTTAAAAAATTATGGATTTTGAAAGGGGAAACTAGAATAGATTTACCTTGAATAAACATGAGCATGACAAAATAAGTGAAATGGCATACTCAATATCTATTCTTTGCATAGATATTGTTAATAACACCATGAAAAGAAAGAGTCTTGTAGAGAAATGGTGACTAGAAAGAATTTGTTCTGATGTGAACTTCTGCATGGCACATTACAAATCAATAGTCACATAACCATAAGAAGGATCAAAGGAAATTAACTTCTTTCAAGCACATCACTCACGGATAGATTCTAAGAAGTTGAATAATGGTACAATCCATTCATTTTCACAATCAAAAGAAAGTGAAGGAGGCATGGCATGGTCCTCATGGTTCGCGCAGAGTGGGGCAATGGGTATCAAACAACTTGAGAAACATTTACCAGAAAAAAGTTCCAAGGCAATGCGCATAAATAAAAGTGAAGAATCTTTTTTTGGGTAGATGTAGAACAAAAGTGAATAATTATTCAGAATCATTATTCACCAAGCACAATTTAACAGATGGACCATGGAGCAAAAGAAGTGGTGTGAGATTGGTACTTTTCCCTTTGCCGCTACAAGATCAAATAAATCCAACCCTTCAACCCGATTATAAAGACCAAAAGATCAAATATTCGATTTTTTAAAGTGATATTTATTAAAATGATAACTATACACATCCCAAAAATAATTAGTTCTTTAACCCAAGAGTAAAAATATACTGTTAATAATACAAAAAAAAGTTTCTCCATAACCATCATTCACACTAGTCTCAACTCTCCCAACCCTTCAAACTACCCACCTAAGATGGCTTATGAGAAAGTGAGTCCTCAACATTGGATCTATTACTTATTGTCATTTGACTAAACAGAAATATTATTAATATAAAAAAAATTAAGAGAATAAGTGATACTTATATCCACATAATCTCTACATCAATAAAGTGATAGACAATTTGATGAGTATCTCATCCAATCAACAAGTGAATAAGAAAAAAGAGGAAAGCGAACATTAAGAATGTCAGAAAAGTTTATAAAAATAAGTTTCAGCACCTCATCTACGTGTAACCTCACTAAACATTAAATGTTTCAAAATTCAAACCTTTGCAGGAAATGTTGGCTAAGCTGCTATCAGAAATTTCTGATAGCCTATTGCTTTCTTGACCTTGGATTCTTTATTTTATTTCACTCAAGGTGTTGCCCTATTATCCTACATCAGTTGGTCAACGGGAATGTTACGTTTGTTAGAGAAATTTCATAGATTAACAAACCAATTTTTTAAACGAAACAAGTTATATATTTGCATTATTAGAAGTTTAAACAAGCCGACCAAGGCCACACTTTATCTATTTAGGCTTGAATTCATTCTCTAATGTGTTCGTTCCTCTTAAATTATTTATTAGTATGGTTTGTCCCCAAAGCTTATCTAAAGACCTTTATTTTCATATATAGAGTGAGAAAGTGAAGTTAGTTTAATTTGTTGGCATTTTAAGTCACATGAATGTAATAAAAATTACATCCCTATTTTCGAAGAAACCTATCAACCCTTCTTACTTGTTTTGGGTTTGGAATGTGATTTTAGGCCCATTACCCTATCATTTCAATTCGAGCCTGTCTGTGGGAAACGAGGGATTGAAGTAAGGAGTGAAGTTTTGTCCAACAACTTGGTCAGTTAGTTGGGCTCACTTCTGGCGTCGAAGAAACTGGCGTCGAAGAAAGGGCAACCATTTCTAATGCTTACCCAACTTTGTGACATTGAGATAGCTGATAAAATAATATGTTTGGACCAATGCTAATTGAGAATAAAATATCTCATAATATAAGGAGATAAATTATTTTCTCCGACCTCTAAAATCTTGACGTGTGTCATGTTTAATCATTTTCTATAAAAATATTTCTAAAAATAAAGAAAATAGTACAGATATCATATCTTTTATTCTCATACTAATTAGAGGTATAAGAGAGGATAAGATGGGCTGTAAAAAATCAACATATTTTACTTTCAAATCCATATACTATACATAGAATACGAATATATACACTCAATAATGTCATGCCTTCTATGCACTATTATAGTTTTTTGCATTCTCAATATATTATGCACCACTGTTTTGTTTTGTATTATTTTTGCTTTAGAGTTAATAATGGTTAACATATGAATAGTGAATAATTTGTTGATAATATAAAAAAAACACTTATATTATTAGTGCATGCATACTAAATTCATTAGTTATAGGTATTAAAGCTCAAGACAAGATAGAATCACATTTTCTTTCAAGTGTGTGCTTTTCATTTCTGTTTATTGGGCACTATTAACATATTTGGTCATGGCCAATGCCTAACCATACCATGATCAAACTTTATTTTCCTTAATTAAAACCCTTTTCTCTTCTTTTTCTATTTGTTTCATCGAATGGCTAAGAAAACAACCTTACTTTGGATCATTACCATAATTGAGTGAGTAGAATGCCAAGCTTTAAAAACGAATGGTGAGCTTTTATTGCAACCAACCATAGTGCATGGACCCTGGTGAATTGGCAAAAGTTGCAACCTATGAGGACCACATAAGAAAGTAGATGCACCAACTAATTGGGCCTTTTCCTTTTTCAAGGCAGGCACAAAGTGATTTCCCATTCATTTTTCTAAGTTTTAGGGTACATTAGGGATTGAAATTTGTTGTACAAGATCTCATTGACGTGACCAGATTTGCATCCAATTTTTTTTTATATTCACTATTATATTATTGTTTTTGTCATTAATAAAAAATATGAAATCTCGTTAAAAATAATTATTTGACAAGTTATTCTAATTTTTAGTGAGATGATTGTTTCTTAATAATGACAAATAAGTGAGGTTGAGTAGTGACAAATAATTTATCGGCATATGTTAGTATATTAGTTGTTAATATGTTAGTATTTTGTTGTGGGTGGGGTGAGACTCCACCTTCAACCTCCTACAACCTACCATCAAACCACCCTTATAACTCTCATTTTTGTTGATGGTGGGACTCGAACCCACAATCTCCTACACTCCATTCCTTACAACCGTCCTCTTCACCATCAGACCACCTTATGACTCCTAAAATGTATAGCAAATACTTAATAGCAAGCACTCCATTATCTCAAGCATCAAGAAGATAATATGATTTAGTACTTGATCGAGCAAGGTTAGACCTTAGCTATTGTATAAGGCTAAAACCACTTCTAAAAAGACCAGTTTATAATCTAAAGTTCAAGAGATACTCTACAAGAAAAAACACAGTATCTTTTGAAGTATATATATCAAAGAGGAAGTTGATAGATTTAATGTGGTGAGAGAGCATATTCTTTGAGGGCTTTAATTTGTCCATGCCTAACTTTTAGGTTATTTATCATCATTTTAGTTGTGACCCATGATTAAGGAGAATCCTGGATTTTTCAAATTAGAGAGATTAAGAATCTAACTAAGGCCACCATATCGAACAAACGCGGTAATAATAGTTGTCTATGTCCCCAAATTATGCTGGAAATTAAATAGATTATATATTTTCGTAATTTTCCTTAATGATGAGCACCAATTGCATAAATATAAGTCGAAAGTTAGGTAAGAAAGAAAGGGGTGGACATATGCTCTCCCATAAAAGTGTATCATTCAATGTGTGTCATTGTTTGTGATTGATCAAAAAAATAATTAATTATTAAAATTTTAATTTTAATATATTTTTTCAATCACTTACGAGCAGTGACATATATAATGAGATACTTTGTGGGACATCAGATGTGCTTCCGAAAATGGGTTGCCCAACTTAATATTGGAAGTAGGATCCAATGTGAGAACCATATAGACTATAGTCGTCACATATAAAGTACTCATATTGAAGATTTGGAATAAAAAAGGGCAAAGAGAAAGAAGTGTAAAGAAAAAGAAATGAAAATAGATAAAAGACAATTGAACTCTTAATAATTTGCATGTGAGCGGTCGAAGAAACCCTAATTCCATTGCAGACCGTGTATGCCCCACGAACCAGAATGAAAGCCTTAAACCAAACCAATTGGTGTAGGGTATAGAGAGGACGTGTCAGCACTAATTGAATTGAAGTTTTGTATCTCACTTTAAACCTCCATCCTTTGCTTCATAAACAAATTAACTCAAATTCCCTACGCATCATTATCATTAGAAAAAAAGATGTATATACTGACAATATACAAGATTTATACACTGTCATTATATCATTTACCATTGATATTTAATCATTGTTGACTTTTTAAAAAAGGTAATCCAAATGAATTGTGGATGATTGTGTGCATGTGTATAAATCTTTACACTGTCAATGTACAAATTTACACTCTTATCATTAATGGACTCATGTTTGTCCCATCCAGCCAGTTTTTTTATAATGAGTTTTCTAGTTAACAAAGAATTAAAAAAAAAAACTAAAAAGATAAATCAGTATTTCCCTCATTTTAAAGTCAATATCTTGAGCTTAAAGTTAAGAAAAAGTCCATTAAAAATAGATATTGATTCTCATACATATAAGTTTAGATTACCGCTTACCTAGGAAAAATACAATATAATCAAACCTATGTCATAAAGACTGAGGAAGAGTTAAATCATATAATCAGTGTTCCTACTTCCGTACTTCCTATTAATGTTCATGATAAATGCATGTACATATAGTATTTTTAGGATCTGACTATTGGTACTCCAGAATGCATATTTGCCAATTACAATTTTTTATTGACAAAATTATTATTGATATAAAGGAGTATGAATAGAAGTAATCTTTTTATTTGGAAAATTGAGCTAATTGACTCTTTTTTTTTTGCATGTAATTCAAAACGATGTTGTTTGGGAAAACATTCTCGGTTCTTAGGAGTGGCGCCATGACAAATCTAACCACTAGTCAGTCAAATCAACTTATGACCTTCTCTTTCAGCATCATCACCAACCTTCGACTCGCAATATTAATCACCTTTGTATGCTTTGGAAGTCAAAAGCTCCAAAGTTAAAGCTTTTGTGTGGAGACTTTTTCAGGATCGGATACCAACTATGGACGCTCTTCTCAAGAGGGGAGTTTCTATAGCTCCTGGAGCAGGAACCTTATGCCCTTTTTGCAACAACCAAATAGAAACTTCTTAGCATCTTTTCTCATTTTGCAATTTCACCTACTCGGTTTGACAGCTTCTTTACAATTGGCTGAACATCAACATAGTCCTTCCTCTTCAGCCCACTCATCACTTTACTAATCACATGGGCATGATAACAACATGTGTCATTTGAAGTGTTCGAATATCATTTGGTTAGCTACTCTGGCAGTCTAAGAATGACTTTATATTTAACTTTGTTCAACCCACCTTTGAGAAAATTCTTGAGTCCGCTAGGGTTAATTCTTGGTTTTGGACCAACATATGGGCAAAGACCAAATCTCTTTTTTGAACTAGATAGCGAATCTCGTTTATTGTCTTCATAATGTATTGTAATGGCTTTTAGCCTTTTTTTTCTTCTCTTCTTTTCATTCTCTTGTAATTATCTATTCTTTTAATAATATTTTCTTTTGCCAGATAAAAAAATTTGCTTGCCTTCATATATTCAATAAACAATGTTTAAGAGAAGGGGTGGTTAGCCAAAGGGACCACGAAACAAATTCTTCCAAATGACATAATTACTCCCTTACGAAAGAGAAAGGCTAGAGCTAGAAAATTTAAAAAGGAGGAAGTTCCATCCATAAACAAATCCATACATGTGATGTCAGAAAATATGTAATATAATATCTTCAGAAATTGGTTTTTCTATGGGTAAAAAAAAGTTAGATCAAGTACGAGAAGCTAGTACATGAAGTTACAAGTGAACTTCTGAAGAAATACATAGGTGACTATAGTAGAGTCTATGAGTAGTAAGAATCTCTAACCTTTCAGAGGAGTTTTCTTACCATTCTAAATAAGACATTACAATTTTATCACTATTTTTTTTAGTCCATAGTCAATATTTTAACTTCTACTATCTTCTATATCCATGTGTATGTGTTTTAAAATAGATATCAATGCACATTGGCTACAGCAATTGTAAGTTTCAAAGGAGAGTTGTAAGTAGTGTTCATGGAAAACTAGTATTTTAGTTATTCCTTTTTTACTCAAAATTCTAATTAAATATATGTTCATTCACACATAATATAATAAAAAAACATAACACTTGAATTTATTTGATCATATCATCACCCTATGATAACGAATTAATCCATTTTGGATTGTGTATTTGTCTCTTCCAACAAACGTCGGCTACATGAATCGAACCATATATTTGATTATCTTTGAATTTTAGTGAAACTTTATACCATTAAACCAACGACTTCTAATTTTGCCAAAACTTACCTCAAACAATTATGGTTATTATACATTGCTCTTAAGAAAATGCCAAATTATAAGTTATTAAGTCCTTAATTAATCTTCATTTAAACACATAATGGAAATTAATATCACTGGTGGTGGAAGTGATAGGTACACGTATGACATTGTTCCACCCCATTCACTAATCAGCATTGATCCATGAAAGTGGAAAGCATACAAAAAAAGGGGAACAGTTAGTGGAAGTTGGCACAGAGCGAAAGTTGTTGTATGTGTGTAGGAGATGGATCCATGGTACCCAAAAATAAAACATAAGGGTCATACACAGCAGTGCAAATAGATGTATGATTGAAGGTCCCTTATACTCCGTTTGATGGGGAACAAAGGCTGGGTGGGACTAAAATTATGTCCTTTAAATGAGAGACATATAATGTCCTCTCTATCACAGGTCACACCTCAACCACAACCTATTACTTTCAAATCGCATCAGACAGTATCTTCCTAAATTTAATCACCCCACTATATAGCATGTATACTTGTAAAACTTTCATACGTTCATATATATATATATATGCTCCAATATAAGCATGAATGCTAAGTGATAAGGCAATGATATGACTAGTATGTTAAAAAATGGTGATGTGATAAGTAAAAAGTTATTCTATTTATGTATGGATGTTAGGCAACCATTAAAAATGCTATAAGATTTTGTTTTCATGGGAGAGTTTGAAAATAAATTGTTATTAGAGAAAATTAATAGTGTATACCAAATTTTTATTGTTGTATGAAGTTATTTACTTTCGAGTGCTTTTTAATTAATTGCAGTACTTCACAACTCAATTACTTTCATGCAATAGGTAAAATCACTTTTTAGCTTATAGCTTTATTTAAAAATAAAAATATATTTTATTATAAGATAAGCTAGCAAAGCTGGATACACAAATATCTCAACATGGATGGAAACGCCCCAAACAAAGAAAACCAAACACCAACAAATAGCTGAATAATTAAGTTAATAAGGAAAATATTTACATACACAATCGACAATAGCTTAAGAAGATAAGAGAGATGGTTAAGCGTGGACGCTAAATAGCTTACTAGAAATGTAAAAAAACTTGTTGTTGAAGTGGCTATAAATGGAACATATATCAAGAACTTTTAAGAGGAAATTGGGTAGCACTACATTATAAGGTCGTTAGCATTATTGTAATTTAATTAGATAAGGTCGTTAGCATTATTGTAATTTAATTAGATTAGTCGATAGGGAATATATTATACTTTTTTCCTCTCTTTATGATTCATCTTTTAGAAAGCATATTTATCCTTAAATGTAATCCACTTTATACTATTTAGTTAGCATTAAATATATAATAAAATATATCTTTCACAACTATATTATATATTTATTAATCCTTATTACTTATTACAATAAACCTTTCAATTCCTCATGAAAGAACATGTAATTTTGGAAACATAATTAAATTTATATAAATTTGAGAATAACAATATGTTAGCTATTTTTAAATATAATTGTGAAATACTTTTATATATTATATATACATATATATTATGGGTTATATACAATTGCTTCATCATTCATTATTCATTTTATTTAAAAGTCAATATTTATTAAATATTAATAATAGATGATACACTATCAATATATAAAATTCATATATTATCGATGCATATACATATTATAATGTATATCTGGTGAAATAAGCGTGACTATATATTATTTTGCTGTGTGTTAGTGGGAACACGGATTGGACCACTAACCCTCGTTTAAGTAAAGAAGAAAAAAGTATATAGAATAATATCTAAAATGCAAATGTGCCTGTATGCTATCAATACAAATGGAGCTCTGCACAGCGTTTAGATCACGTGATAGAATATAGTAAAGGGAAATGTTGTGAAATCCAAGTTGTATGTTAAACTGGAAGAAGTCTCGTACTAGATTTAATCGATTTAAACGGTTAAATCGTTTGGTCTGATTGGATGATTTCATACATAATTGGTGATTTTTATTTTTAAATATATAATTATATAAATGTAAACTTTTGTATAATTAATAATTATGTATAATTGAACGTCTCTTCATCTTTTTTGGACTGAATTAAAACAAAAGATTGGAGTAGGGTTCATCTTTTTTTTAATTTTTTCGTGAACCATCCAATTTACTTCTCGGGTTAATCCGATTTAATCGGGTTTAACATAGTCGGACTAGAATTTCCTCAATTCAAAGTAGTTCAATCCTCACTCAATTAAGATAGTAAACCAATGTTGTTTTCGAGTCCGGTCAATGATCAAACAGATTAGACTGTAAAGTCTGGTTCTCATAACTTATGGAAATGGAGGAGTGGGGTGAAGGGTGAGGACATAGAAAAGGAAAACTATGTAATTTTAATTGAATTGATTTTACTGAAATGCCCCTCATAACAAACTTTTCTTAATTAAATAAAAAAGTATTTCTTATCATAAAAATATTGGTACACGATTCCTCCTTAAAAGGGTTGATCGATATTATCAAAGTGCTTATATTTATATTTATTTATTGATAGCCAACTCGAAGAGAATTTCCAATAATGGATATCTAACTCATTGTCGGGTAAAATTTCTTTCCGCGTGTCTGAATTGTTAGGGAATGGGGTCTACATCATAATAAATTCCATAATTTTATGATAAACACTTTCTGATTATTCTCCAAATCAAAATAAATCAAATCAACTCATGGAAATTTTGAAATAAATGAAGGTGGTGATGGAAAGAATCTACGTTGTTGAGTGTTCTTGGATATGGGACCATGAGAGTTAATTTTGCTCTAGTGGGGTAAGGGTAGAAGAGGTAGTTATAAATTCCGAAATAAATTAATTTCTTACAAAAAAAAAAAAGTAAAAGAATAACCTTGATAATACAAAAAATATTAAAATATATTCCTAAAAGAATTGTTCCAATGTTGTTAATATATAGAAGCACTATTATCCTTTGCATTATAACCCTCTCCTTCAAGAACCATCCACTTTCCCTAACACTACACTAAGGCCATAGAAGGAGAGAAGGGCTATACTTGTGAGCCTTGAAGAATTAAGAAGGCCAAGTTTGGTTATTAATTTCACTGCAACTGAAGGAGACATCCAAAGGGATCGCATTGATCCAAGATTATTTTAGTTTTAAATCTCTCTTTGCCTTCACAGAATATTTGGGATCATGCTATCCCTTTGGATTCTTCCTTTGGTGGCTTCTACAATCTTTCACACAGAAACTGCATTCTATAGCTAAAAAAGAGATCACTGCATATATAATTCCGGTAAGTCCATATAATTGACCTTGTTAACTTACCTAAGCAGTTCCCTTATTTTATTCTATCCCTTGATCAATCATGCTTTTGAATTGTGGTTAGGTTATGTATCAAAATATTATAGTCTCGTAACTATGGCAGCATATCTTAGTTTCAAACTATGGGTCTATTGAATAATTTTCAGATACAATATAATCCAACCAGAAATTAATTTATGGTTACCTTATATACAAGAAGTTGAACATGGTTGAATTCATATTTCAAATCTGAAATACTCAAAGATATATCAGTTCTTCAGTCCCGGGTGCCTGGATCCTACCAAGGTAAATTATTCTTGTTGAAAGTTGTATCTCGTTAATATGGAAACCCTTTCGATGTTTCTATTATATAGCATTGAAGCTTGTGTTTTAGTAGGATAGATTGTGCTACCATGAGCTTTTTTTATCTCTCTACTAAAATGTTGTTGAGTATATTATCCTTGAAGTTTGGGTCGTTGTGTTAAAAACAAAAAACATAAAGAAAATAGCAGCTTTTTGGTGAGAAAATAAGCTAGATTGTTAAAGCTAAAGTGGTAGGTTGTTGGATTAATATAATCTTTGAGACTATTTCCTGTTCTCTTTCACCCATCCTCTAGCTTCTGCCTTCAACCAAAACACCATTAGTTCATATCTTTATTTCCACAATGTTTTTTTAAGGACATCACCTCACCCATGTTGAATTAATGTGTTTCAATGGTTTCCTCCTAATACGTGTCAGTCTTAAAGATCAAATATTATCTTCTAACCTTATATGATATAATTCAATGCCCTACATCATTATACAACTTCCTATTGGTTAAATATAAAAATGATTTCCATTTAACAATCCAAAAAACAAGTTATCTTCAAATTAGTTTTGAACAAACATACCAAACAAAAAATAAATTTAACTTATAATCCATTATACATATAATTGACTATTGAAATAATCTAATTTTCACCCTAAGTATCCCAAACACACCCTAAGTGATGTGATATAGCATAGTGAAATCAAAACAAATTTGGTCAAACAAGACTTTGCAAATATCTTTTTATATATATGAATAATTAAGAAATAATTCATACTTCACCTTTCTTGATTTTAATCAACAAGAACGGTACTCTTTTATGTGTTTAGAAAAGAGTGGAAGAGAGGAAAAAACATCATTGAATACAATAAAATGTAGATATCAGATAATTAGCAATCTGAGCTAGGAATAAAAGAGTACCCGGTCATTCATGAGAAGACAGTAATTCCATACATTTTTACTAGGGAAAAAAGTCATTTCTACCCCATTTGGAAGCTTTTGATCATTACATACATCCAACAAATTGATTTCACCTTTAGATAAAGTATCTTTAATTATTATGATCATTTTCAGCACAACAGCTAACTGGACAAACCCCACTCATATTTTTCTGGCCACACTTAAGTTTTCATGTGTGGACATGTTCTTCTTCTGAACCAACCAGACACCAGTGTTCCATTGCTAAAAGGGTGCTTGTATAGGCCTTATTGTTACACACAAGCACAGCTATGCATTTGTGGTGGCCCTGAGTCAATTACACTCCAAAACACATGCTTTTGTGGACTTTAATTAGAATCCAAGGCAATGAAAGTTGTCTATTATAAGGGGTTCTTTATAACTCTTGAGCCTCACGCAGAGTGTTCCATATAGGAAATGGAATCATATACACATGTGCTGTCAGTGCTAATTGCTGAGAGACTGAGAATTTAAAATAGACATTTCAAACATTGCTATATATATCTTTCTTTGCAATAAAGGGTCTTTTTTAGGCTAAACCTTCCCTACTCTTATCACATGAATCCCAACGTTTATACTTTCCTCATGATCTCTTTTGTAACATGGTTCCAACTTCCCCCTCTTGTTTTAGTGAAAGCTCAAGCTTAGAAGAGGACCTCAACAATTGTTGTAATCTAATTGTGGTTTATCTCTACCATCACTTTTGTGTTGAATTATAGGGGAAGAATATTAGGACAAAAGAATGTACAAATTGTCTATAAGTGAGAACATGTATTCCAAATGTCTCCCTCTTGGACTACACAAACATTATGGAGAAGACACAAGCTGCTAAAAGAAAAAGAGATTAGATATTAGATATTAGATATTTCTTCATAAAAAATAAATAAAGTTGAATGCTTCCAAGTATAAATGGGATTATTGGCTGTGGGTACCCATGGATAGTGGCTCCAAAGCCTTGACCTGTCTTCAAATTCAAAAACTCCTATTTCCTTCACTGCTTCTCATTCTTCAATGTCTATAATGTGTAGACGCATGTGTATATAATTGATATTAGAATTTCAAGATAATAATATTATTATTTGAATTATTAATTATATTTTGATTGATTATACCTACATAAACACATACTTGCTTATAAAAGTTCCAAGTTCTCTTCTATGGAATGTACTAATGCAGAACGCTTGCAACCATAATTTGGGAGTCTATGGATTTGATTATCTCTTCCTAAAAGCTGGAGGATTTGATTGAGATGTGTTCAATTGTAAAGTTGAAAGATATGTTTACTTATTTTAACAGTTTTGTTGGAGAAAAATGATAATAATTAGAACTAAAGATATCGCCAATACTGTTGTAGATAAGAAGTAACAATCATGGGGTCGCTCACAGTAATCGTTTAGATCACTAATAATGTTATTGTACTATTAACAGACAAAGAGAAACCTCTATTATTAATTGTAATTTGCAAGAAATCAAATATTATTACACATCACTAGAGTAATCTAAAGTTCTAAACCAGAAATATTACATCAGTGGTGATTTTAAATTAAAATTTCTATTAAAATCCTAACACAAAATGATCATCCTTTAAAATTGTTTTCGTTATTGAACACTTGGTGCATGTTCCTAGTAATGATGAACATAAATATGAATTTATAATTAACCAAATTTAGTCGCAGACCAAAAATTAAATTTTGTGAAACTAATTAATCAATAGATAAAAAAATATAATAAACTAACATAAGGATGTAGAGGACTACAAGTCCAAGGTGTTGGGAGTTGTAGTAGTTTAGTAGTTGATTGATGCAATCAAAATAAAAATCCCAGATTTTATGGGGTTTAACGCGGTTACAAATAGTTTAAGGTAAGAGGTTATTAACATGTGTAAATGGTGAAAGATTTTACTTTTTTTAATGAGATAGGACCAAACTAAACCATACATTGTCATATTCTCACTGTTTTATAAAAAGTAATGTATTCAGAATAGTAGGAGAGAGGGGAAGAAACTAAACATTTGTGTTGTATTTGAAATTTCAGTTGTACCATATATAATAAAACAGGAGATGGGTGTAGAGTTAAGGTGGTGAGTGATGACTACAGTTTATACGTTATGGTTGAGGATCCTCTCCAATACTAATAGTCATATATTATAGGTAGCGTGGGAACGTGTGTCAAAATTGGGTGGGTATAAATGGCATGTTGATGGTGAGGGTAGATATGGCTAGAGTGGTCCTGCTACTGTGACTCCATAAGTAACCACGACAATAGCATTAGTGGCATGACAGTACTGTCCATATTGGTGAATGGTGGTGATGGAAGGTGGGAGGATTGTATATATAGTGGAGGAATTATTAAAGTCATTATTGAAGCTCAATTAATCTTGTTTACCAAATAGTTTAGCATATTGGAAATGCTTGATATATAAGTTCAAGTTAAACCATAAGGATTGAATATATATACATTGTCGGTTTAAGTGTTTTTTATATTGTTGATAAATTATCTATCATTTATATGTTAATTATTATTGATTCTCAAACAAAAGTAATATAAATAAATAATGTACTAACAATGTAAAGTTGCATACATTTTAAACTGGGTAGGTAAATAGAACTATGGAGCTGTAAAGCAGTAATGGCAAGGCGATATACTTAGAAATTTAAGGTTTCTAATTGAAGCTATCCAAAGCAAATTCTCCCGGACTGGGTTGTTGATGCTTAAAGATATTAACCTCATTTTAAAAGGATTTAATATGTATATACTAACGGTATAAGTTTTTTATACTGTTAGCAAACGTCTCTCATACATCGAGTTAAAATATATCAAGACAAAAAAAAACTAAACATAAAATAAAATTAGGATTGTATAAAATAAAAAATAGGGCCCCTAAATATTTTCGGTCCATAGGAATCGCACCTGTGCCCTGGGCCAGCCCTTCTCATAACTCTTCAAAATGGATTGAGATGCCTCGTCTCTAGTAATTCTTGTTAATTTAGCATCTTGTACTCTTGTTTATTTAACATCAAGTAGATTTTAGTTTAATTTGTAGTACAACACATTGACAATGAGTCTAAATAGTACTATGGAAATGAATATCATCTGTCATGGATGATGAATATAAATAGGTATTAAGAACCAATTGTAGAAGTGTGGTGTAATGGGGTGATAGAAGGATATTTATATATTGTCAGTGTAAATGTTTATACTTTTATATTATACATAATCATTATATAATACATTTTTGTTCCCAAAAAAAGTTCTGTATACATTTTATGCCTTTCAACTATAGCTCATAAAATGTGGTAATTCGATTTGGTTAGTCTGAACCCCATTCAAATAGACCATAAGCTAATTTGGCGCTATAGGCTTCGAACTCGATAAGTTCTGCATAAAAAGTTTGCTCATTATTTCACTAATTAAATTGATCTAGTACCAGACAAATAGATAATTTTTTACCCAAAACATATGTGGACTTTTTTCAGCCCAACAAAAACTACAGCTCAAACTAGCTAGTTAGAATAACAATAATTTCAACAAAACAAAATCATATTCTTGGTGTGAACCAAGTCCATTTATTCTTCTTTTTTAAATAAATTAGGGGAGCTCCCACTTCTAAAAGATTGATCACATTTTTCAATAGTGTCTCAATCCAATTAAAAGTTGTCATATAATTAAAAAGAATAATTATAAAGGCATAAAATAATTTTTATATATTAGTTATTGTAATGTGATTGATTTAAGATATGAAGACAACTTTTTGAGGGCAGGTGATCATTCTTCGAACACTAACTGCTAATCTGACTTTTCATCCACAGACGAGACATTTTTTCTGGTGCACTTTTGGCCTTTGGGGGTACTTCGTTATCTCATTATTATGGTTGTGTCAGTCCTTCCAACTTTCAGTTACTCTCAACTCCTCGACAGCTTTACTTGCGCACCTCTTTGTAGAAGTTGCATAGCTTTCCCATGTCAATCTTTCTTTTGGGTTAAGATCATCTAATTTCTCTCTAGATGGTCCAGTACTTATGACAAGTGAGAAAAACAAAATTTTTAAGGGTGCAGGTTTTTATTTCTTTTTCAATTAACTAGTTTAAGAAATTACAAAGTCTGAATTAACTAATTTAACCGGTGGACCCTATCTTTCATTTTAGTCATGTCTCCAATCCAGATCGTTACCGTGAAATCAACCTTTTCCTTATCTAAGTCATGTTTCCCTATATGACTAGTTGGAAATAGGACTGAGTTTGAAGCTTGACTCGAAAAAAGTTGAAATTCTACAGGGCACCTTGCAAACCCACCTCAGCTTTCGTAGCAAAAACAAACTTATCAATTTTTGTATAGTAGTAAAGTTTGAAGTGTAAGCATATCAAAGATTAGAAGAATGGTTCGGGGAAATAAAAAGTGAATGTGCACCTTCCTTCCATGATTGTTACTATTTGTTGCTAAACTTCCTTAACCAAATTAGTAATTCCTCTTGGGATATGTGTTTTCATTTTGATGGGAGAGGAGAAAACTGAATTTGATTTGGTGTGTCATAATTTTCCGTATGCATTAACTTATATTGTTCTCATTATTCCCCATAGGTTAACCTGATGGTTATTCACTCATTAAGCCCATATTTATTATCAATGTATAAAAACCAATCTAAGAAGTGTCAATAATTAGATAACTTATAATGTTCACCTTGATTAAAAGCAGCATAGTGCAACGTGGGGAGGTGATAGAAGTTTCAACGCACAAGATCGCTGATCATGATTTAGAGGACGAGGTAAAGCTGTGGGCCCATGAAATCAAAAATTACAGTTGTCTCAAATCTCGTAGCAGGAATTAACTGTAGGACTCTGTTCTCTGTGCCACCATACTTAGACAACTTATAGTTACTTAATTTAAATGTAAAGAAATCATTTGTTTTAAATATTGTCTCATTCATTATTCCAAGTCAATTAAATTATTATTTTTTGTTTTAAAAATATTCTTTCATTGATACGTCAATATATGATCCATCACTACCAGAAAATGAAACACCGGTCGGAAATAGGTCTAATTCAAGTACTGCCATTTTTAATATTTGAAGATTCTAAAAAATATATCTTATAAACCCAAACCAGGTCCCCGTTTCTTATAGTTAAAGAAGATTGAATTTATGAGAATATAGATTCATTATAAATTGAAAAGAGAGAGAAAGTCACGCTGGCTGCGAACAAAGACAATCCAGAGGAAGAGGAAGAGGAGACATTGCTCTCCGATGTTGACGGAGGAGATGTTGAAATTCCAGACACCGCACATCAGATTAGCACTGGTGCCTTCTTTTGTTAAATTATAACTATTGCTAATTTTGATGTACAATTAGAGTTTGGTGAATTCTCATAATTATTGTTTGATTTATAGATTCATGGTTTCAAGTGGGTTTTGTGCTTACCACCGGAATCAACAGCGCTTATGTGCTTGGATATTCGAGAACCATGATGGTTCCCTTGGGTTGGGTCGGAGGTATTGTTGGTTTAATTCTTGCTACCGCTATATCACTCTATGCAAATGCTCTCATTGCTATGCTACATGAATTTGGAGGACAAAGGCATATTAGATACAAAGATCTTGCTGGTTATATATATGGTATGTATTCTAATATCCTTCATAAAAATATGAGCTTTTGCTAAATATGATATTAAATGAACTTGATTTTGCAAATTTGATTTTGGAAGGCTTTGAAATGTGGTCTGGGTGCTACAAACCAGCCCCCAAACATGCACTGAGTAAGCTACTTCTCCTCAATGCAGGTAGAAAAGTATATTCTCTCACATGGGTGCTGCAATCTGTCAATCTTTTCATGATAAATGCTGGTTACATCATTTTGGCTGGTTCAGCCTTAAAGGTAACCCAAAGAACTTCATTGCCAAATTAGCTCATGTATCCTGATGGGTTGGCTTTATTTACGTTTATCTTGGTAAGTATATATCCTTGCTGATTTAAGAAATCTAGATTAAAGCATGAGGGAATTTGAGATCTTGTTAATTCTGCTAGTTAAGATATAGGGAACTTTGAAACTAGTCAGTCTTCTAGACCAAAGAGGATCGGGCGATCGGCTATAAATTGAACTAATGGCGGAGGTGTGTGTTGAACAGAGAGAGAAGTGTTTTATCAGGTAGATGTAGGCAAGTGACTTGCCAAATCACATTAGATTGTAGATTTGTAGTCTCTGTACTCATGTTGTCATCTTGTTTATTAACTCCTCTGATGGCCAAACATAATATCTTTCTTAAACATGTAATCATAATTAGATTCTTCTCATTAGTCATTATCTTTCAAGAAATACCCCACTCATCTTTGGTTTCACATTTCTCCTTTATGTGACTTCATTTGATGATACATCAAATGCCTTAAATTTTTGACAATTATTCTGAAGATCATATAATAATGATGGGATTATTCTGTTTCTGGATCCACTAAAAAATATGAAACTTGTTCTGTCAACACTGTTTTTACTTTGTGCAATTGTCTTCTTGAAGAAATTTTTCTGAAAGTTGTTTACTCATTTTCATGCAGGCCATTTATGTTCTATTTAGGGATGACGATCAGATGAAGCTTCCATATTTTATTGCCATAGCTGGATTTGTGTGTGCATTGTTTGCCATTTGTATTCCACATCTTTCTGCTCTTGGAATTTGGCTGGGATTTTCAACTATCTTCAGCCTAGTGTATTTTGTAATAGCATTTGTACTTTCACTTCGAGATGGTAACTCTCATGTCTGTTATATCTGTGCCTGAGTACTTCTGTCATAATAATGATTTGCTTCTAATTCTATACCATCAATTCATTAAATTAATTGCCATTATTGGTCCACTTTTCTTCAGCAAGTTAAAATTTGCCAGCCATCAAAATTTCATTTGACAGGAATATCTAGGCTAAACATTTTCAATGACATTCATCTTATGAATATACTCTTCTCTTATGTTTGAGGAAAATAGTGTGCAAGTCTGGTTTTCCATTCCCCAGTTCTCCTGTAGTGAAGAATTTCTCTTAATCGTATTCATGTCATTATTAATGGTAATTAACTCTTCCATCTGATGTAAAGATTACCAGTGGTCTAGCAATTCATTACTGGTCAAATCTTATAATTCAGTTCTGAGTTTCTTCATCCTACCATCCCTAGTCTGATTATCTTTAGTTACATTTGTTTCTTGTTTTAATTCCTCTTTCCTACTTACCAATAAATGTAAATATGTAACGTGACACTTTCCGAATTGGTCTTCTGCTGGTATTATGATGACGCTTATTTATGTTATTGATGAGGGATATAAATAGATCTTAGATTCATTTCTATACTATTTCAGCTGATATCTCGTATATGCTTTGTTGACTATGTTATAGGGAATTTGCTTCCCTCATTGTTAAATTGTCTTTACATATTGTGCTAATGCAAGTCAAAGATTTTTTTTGAGAACTGGCAAAAGAATTTCAATTCATTAGTAGTTTATAAAAACATTTATCTATATACTAGGATACTTTTGAAGCATATTATAGAATGTTTAGGTTGAAATGATGATCAGCAACTGCTTCAGTTACGAGCAATTGCATTTCACAATGCTTTAGTCTTATTTTATTTTATTTAAGTTGATAAGTTCGTTGTGAATTTGCACATTAACCTCCAGTGCATCATTAGGAATAAAATCTCCAGCTCGGGACTATAGTATTCCAGGAACATCAACAAGTAAAATATTTACAACAATAGGGGCGTCTGCTAATCTTGTGTTTGCATTTAATACAGGAATGCTTCCTGAAATACAGGTAAAATAGAGGCTTACAGTTACTCATGTCTTCAGGTTTTATGTGAATTCATAATACTCTTTTCTGCATGTATTCTGGAAAAGTGAGTTTTATTTGGTTGACCGAAACAGGCTACGATCAGGCAGCCGGTTGTCAAGAACATGATGAAAGCTCTATACTTTCAGTTCACAGTTGGAGTTCTGCCGTTGTATCTGATTACCTTTACAGGTTACTGGGCATATGGATCTTCAACAGCAACTTATTTGCTGAATGATGCCAACGGTCTAGTCTGGGTGAAGGTCATGGCCAATATTACAGCCTTTCTTCAATCAGTCATTGCTTTGCATGTACTTACTTCGAAACTGAAATTTTTGTTGCTCTTAAATGTTCTACTTAAAATTGTTTCACTGGTCTAATAATCTCTCTTCTGTTTCTGGTAGATATTTGCAAGTCCAATGTATGAGTATTTGGATACCAGACATGGGATCAAAGGAAGTGCAATGTCTTTTAAAAACTTGTCATTCCGAGTCGTAGTAAGAGGTGGCTACCTTACTTTAACTACATTTATATCAGCTCTATTGCCATTCCTTGGAGATTTCATGAGCCTCACCGGGGCGATCTGCACATTTCCCCTTACATTTATCCTTGGAAACCATATGTACCTAGTGGCTAATGAGAACAAACTAACAACTATACAGAAGCTCTGGCACTGGCTCAATATTTGTTTCTTTGCCATAATGTCTGTTGCAGCAACAATTGCATCTGTAAGACTTATTGCTTTAGACTCCGAAATGTACCATGTTTTTGCTGATTTATGAATATGTTTATGATATTCTTTCAGCAGTTATATAATACTGGTGTTTTGTGCTTAATTCAAAAAAGCTTTCATTAAAAAGTTTATATATAATAGATAAACTTTTCATATTAGAAGATTTACATGTGTATTCGGTTATATACTCTTTGCATTCTAATTGATGAGCGTGCTCATTTCCATTTATGACTATGTCACAATGGTAAACGGTAAACGTGATTTTGCAACACTGGCTAACATCATTAAGTACTCTTCCTCAAGAAAGGGAGGCTGGTGGTGTTGATAACCGCTGAAGCTCCTCCTCATGATAAGTTTTTAAAGCATGGGAGGCTTCATCAAATCAAATAGTTTCTTTATTTCTTTAGATTAAAACATAAGTAATGAAATATGGAAGACGTACCAAGGTATTAGATAACTGAGTTTTTAAAGAATAATTTCATGGATTCAATTCCTACACAAAACGTTGTTGGTGTGAGATCTTGTTCGATTCCCAAGGTCAATGGTCCGATTCTTGGAAGTGATACTTGTTGGGAGGACAATCAGGAATTTGAAAAGAGATTAGTTTCTTATTAAAAAATATGAATAATATATTTGGTAATACCAAAAAAAATTCCTACTATGCATATGAATTAATTTTTATTATTTGGTGGTTAAAGATAAAAGATTAAATAAATAAAAAAATTATGAATTGATAATATAAGATTTTTTACACTTTTATCATTAAAATTTAATTTTCATTGATTTTTTTAAATATAAATAATATAAATAAATGATAAATAATCATGTATAAATTTACATACTCTTAAATAAAAGAAAAAAATGGTATTACAAACTAGAAGGGTGTGTATTAATGTCACAAAGCTAGTTGGCAAGTGCAATTACCACTAAAAATGAAATCTTAAATAATTTGATAATTTAAAGTAAATCCTAAAATAAGATAAACGGTGCATAATAATCAAAGTTTGCTAAATGTTTTATTGTAATGTCCACAATTTTCCTTGACAAAAATATTGTTTCAATCAGTTTTGTAAGGGAAGCCCATGTTATTGGGCCTTCAGTTCAGTCCAATCAAACCTAGGTTTTGCTATGTTTATAAGAACCGTGGAAGTTAATCAATGTTACGTGAGTGGTGGTGCCGCCGAAGCTGTGGGTGTGTGTAGTTTCTGCATCCATCAACAACCAAAATGGTTAAGGGTAGACAAGGAGAGCGTGTCAGGTATCACTTCTAATTCATTTTTCAATTTGTGTCTCCCATTTTCACTTCATTTTAGGTTTAGTGAATGCTTCAATCTTTGTGTATTTTTATGCACGCGTTAATGTTCTCTTCAGAGAATTTGATATGCATTGTAGCTAGTTTGTCTGACTAAGTAATCAACCATTTCGGCATTAAGTTATTCACTTATATGGCAGATTTTGTTGTTCAATATTTGCTAATTAGTTGTCATTTTTTAATGTATTTTTGTGTACCAGACTTTATGTCAGAGGAACAATCCTTGGATACAAGAGGTACATGTTTTTTCTTTGATTAATTTCAAAGATGTCGTTTTTATTTCGACATTATATTCAAAGATGTCTTTTTTACGATGAAGTTTGCCCAACATCAGATTTGGGATTAGTTAGTTTTAATGTAGTTGTGCTAAGAAGTTGGTAGTGTTGTTGTTCAGGTCCAAGTCAAATCAATACCCAAACACTTCTTTGCTCCAGATTGAGGGAGTAAACACCAAGGAAGAGGTTGCATGGTATGCCGGGAAGCGCCTGGCATACATTTACAAAGCCAAGGTTAAGACCAATGGAAGCCACTATCGCTGTATTTGGGGTAGGGTTACCAGGTCTCATGGTAACAGCGGCATTGTTCGTGCCAAGTTCAAGTCCAACCTGCCACCTAAATCAATGGTAATTTCTGTCAATAGAAATGATCAATTTATTGGCTAACTTTTGTATTGTTTTCTGAGTGTTGAGTTTTTAAACATTTGCAGGGATCCAGGGTTAGAGTCTTTCTGTATCCAAGCAACATTTAAGGTACTTATACCATATTATTGATACTCCTGTCCTTTCTTCATACATTATCAGATGTTGTAGTATTATGCTTCTCGGTAAACTGTATCTTCTGTTATAGTTTGTGTTGATATGCCATTCATGTTTTCTTGTTTCAATGATTGAACTTGAGACAGGAAATTGCACATAGTTCTTCTTGGGAACCTAGTTTATCAAAAGCAATTCCCAGGATTTTATTTGTGCTTATAGCAAGTCATAAGCCTCTCTGCTTGAGTCTTCTCCTTTATTCATGAAGATGTGCTCCAATGTTCTTGGCTTACAGTGTAGTTCTCTTGAAATGAACTTCCAAGTGCTGATAATGTTAGGTCCTGCATTGTTTTATCTATATGAAATTCTGTTGGTTTTGTACATTGTTGTTTTCTCAAATGATATCTGGCTCCATTCATTTGGTTATAACAGTAATCCACCCCTTTGACTCCATGTTTGTGCTCTGTTTTTGTTGGGTATCTATTATTACAAAAGAGAAAATAATTCCCAGGATTTTATTTGTGCGTATAGCAAGTGACAAGTCTCTTTGTGTGAGCCCTCTCCTTTATCCATCATGTGCTCTGATGTTATTGCCTTAAAGTTTTTTAATTTTCTAAACAATTGATTGGTATTGAGTTTCTAGGAAATCTGTCACCGGTATTTGATGATCCTATAAACCCTCCTATTGTTCTATACCTTTTGTAAGTTGATGTCTGTTTGCAAATGCATATTTCATGTGCAGATGATTTTAGACCCTCCTATTGCTCTATCTTGTTTGAACTTATGTTGGTATTGTAGATTGTCATTTTTCTTAGATGATTGGATGCTCTGTTCATGTGATGAAAACAGTAATCCGGTTTCCTCCTCCAACTAGGTTGTCTGTTTTCTATCTTTCATGTTTTCTAATTTCAAGTACTTAAAATGATCCATTTATCTCTCTTTTGAAAAAGGAAATCATACATTCACACATTGTTCTTCTTGGGAACCTAATTTTACAAAAAAATAAACAATTCCTAAGATTTTATTTGTGTGTATAGCAAGTCATAAACCTATCTGCTTGAGCCTTCTTCTTTCTCCATGAAGTTGTGCTCCAATGTAATTGGCTTACAGTTTTTTCTCCCCTTTATTGAAATTGGCATGGTTCAGATTAGAGGCAACCTATCATTATCACCTGCACCTTGCATTTTTATCTACCTGTAGATTGATATTTTTACAAATATACTAATTTAGTTCAATGCCTTGTTTCACATTTATTTTTTAACTGCCCTAAAAATTATTAGCAATGTTTTGTTAATTCATGTCATCCTAGTGATACTAAAATTTCTGTTTCGTTCAGTTCATTATAATAATTGTAATTTGTTTTCGGGAATGGTTAAGACTTAAGACTAAAAAGACTGTAAAAAGATAAGTTTGTGTAATTATATCAGTAAGTGGCGCCTTTAAAGAAGTAAGAGTATTTCCTGGTTTAATAAAACTTTCCTTTATTATTTAAGGGCAATGATTAGCAAAAACCAACTAAAATTTATGTACGACATTCTAATTTTGTTGGCTCCTGTTCCCAATTAGTGAAGTACTAATGTATAATCACAATGCTTTTATTTTATGCTACTTTGTTAAATTGTCCATGAAGTTTCCTATATTTACTCTGTATTTTCTTTTTATCTTCGCAGATTCTAATTGCTCGTAGGTGCCCATAGAGTTTATCCATTTGTAGAAGGATTGTTCAAGTTGAATTTTGATGTACTTGGTAACTCTTGAGAAGAATAGTTTCTTGTTTAGGATGGTGAATGAACTGCATGTTTTATCTTCATTCTCACTGCTATGTATTAACGTGGATTTTAAGTCTCATTTTTTCAGAAAATGGTTTTTGTCCCCTTCATTGTACCTTATGACCAGTTTGGTGTCCCTACCTTAAATTGGAAGTAAATTTTTATGTCGACCATCGTACGAAGTGAGTTTATAAAGTCAGTTTTCATCTCCAATTAAAAGAAACTTAATTCTCTCAATTAATTGTTTTCACCCGGTCAATTAATTTAACTCTAATTTTCCAATCAGACTTCGAAGATTATTACTTATAGTTATATCAATGTCTAATTATCTATATCTTGGAGTTATGAAATTCTCGCTGTGACAAATAGTAATGATGTGTTTTGTTGAAGAGGGAAAAAATGGGTTAGTATGAGTTTGCATTATATACCCTCAATGGTTAAACATCAATAACTATTCGAAAAAAGTAATAGGTAATATAAGTGAATATTTTATTGATGTATTGTGTCTATTATAAATCTTCATAGATATTATGTTAATAAAAAGATATACGTATCATGTACTTTAATGATTGCAAAAAGTAACTACGGCGTTTGAAAATAAAGTTTAGCATGTCCAATAGATAACTTGGAAAACATAAAGTTGGATCAAAGAGAATCAGAGAAGACGCGTTCTAAGTTGACAGTAGAACCCACGAAGGTAGTATAGTCATGCTCGAATATTTCAGATCCATGATTGAGTAGCAAATTAAAAATCTGAAATTAAACACATCCCTTTTAAAAAACCAACTCTAACTCCTATGAAACTTTATTTGAGCAATAAGGAAGGCGAAATCTGACTTATCTTCACAGAATTTCAGGACTACATGACCAAATCAAAGTGTACATGCATGTTCCTTGGCTCAATACATACAATCGTGTTGACATGTTATCGATGGATAAATAGAAATCTCTAAAAGAATTTTTCTATATTTTAATAAATATAATGCTTTTATACGTACTTTTTAGTGGTGTTTGGGAGTGCGGCACAGCATATACCCTTCTGGCCCTTTCCCACTATATGTAAGACTTTTCCAAACATTGACTTAGCCTAAACTTAGAGTACTAAGCTATCTTCAGTTCTATGTACAAAAATAAAGGACTATAAAAAGTCTGTACATTAAATTAAATACAAGCAATGAAAATAAGAAAATGAGAAAAAAATCAGTTTCTCTGTAAAATTGTATTAGAAATTATTCCAACAATCTTTTTATTTCATTTTGCTTAATATTTGTGAGACAAGTGGTCAGAAAGCATCTACTTGTACACGTGATGAAACCTCTACTCTTCAACTTGCTCATTAAGTATGTATTTAATTGAATATTGATATGTTAAAAGGAAAATGAAGCGCAAAGTGAGCATTTTTTTAAGTTTCACGTGTTACGGAAGCAAACAAAATAAGAAGATCCGAATCGCTCTGTTTAGGTAAACTGTAAATTTTCAAAAGCTCCATAAAAAAATGTTTTGGTTGAAGATAATTAGTTGCATCTCTGCCAAACTATGCTGCATTTAATAATAACGATATAAATCCAATTAAAACTTGTCATTTTTATTTTTAAAAAAGCTTATGTAAATATTCTGCATTAGAGGGAGATTAATACTAATAGCTCTCTTTATTACAAGAAAAGCTGGTGAAATATGCAGATCCAAGTTTCTCTGTTTTTTGGAAGACAGAGGTGCACTCCATTATGAAGAAAACATAATCAAATCAGGACACGTGTCCCAATGTAGAATATGAAACAAATTCTTGTATGTAGAATATGAATCAATTCTTTCCACCTTGGTTGGTTGTGCCCCACTATATACACATAGTAATAACAATACTAAGAATATTTTATTTAAAATAAGTATATATTATATTAAATTAAATCTAGGCTTGAGTTCGGACAAAAATTGATCCATAAGATATTTAGGGTCAGTTTAAGTTCGGATTCATGGTAAGTCCAAATACAAAAAAATAACTCAATTAACATTTAATGTTAGGTAAGTGAGAAGTATTACCCGACCCAACCCTATCCACACCCACTCTTAACTAATATTAAAAAAAAAAATCTAAAACAATGAATTTAATTGAGATTTTTTTTATTAAAAATAGACATAATTAAGCTTAAACAAAATGACCTTTTGGCTAGATCTATTAATCAAAAATAAGTTATTACCTTACTTTGGCTATAAACAATCATTTGAAAAAACCTCTTATACTATTGATTTGACAAGTCAATAAATGACTTAAGAGTGAAAAACCAGGGGCTTTAAATCCCTTTTACACTTATCACTCACTTGTTAAACTAATTTTAGTAAATATTTATTAATTTAATCAATTAACTTTTCACTCACATGTTTTATACCCATTATTACCTTTTAATTAGGTGTTGACTTTTTAAACAATTTTAATTTTACCAAACATGAACTTAACTCTTTTTTTGGACCTGAGATTTTGTTAATGGGGTGAATTTTTACTTAAGTCGGATAGACCAGTGCCATGTGTGCGAGGATCGGTATTATATGTCAAATTTAATGATGTACTTGTATACCAATCTTATCTCTATTTTGATAAGTCTAACTTATTATAAGAAATAATTTAATGGCAACTTTATATGAATTGGCAATTGTCAATCAATTTATGAACAAAACTTATCACTGATATGCTTTTAGCCCCACAACTTCTAATTTAAGTCTTAATTTGTCATTCTCCACGTGATTTGGCTTGTAGCAATAAGCTAACTTGTTAAAACAAAAAACAAAGCCTATTTCTATTTCACCATCTAAACTAAATTATAATTAAGCTTGAAATTGTTCAAATAGGCAGTTAAAAAAATGGTATCTAAAGTTCTAACCATAGTATCTAAAGTTCTAACCATAGTATCTAAAGTCTCCTCCAAATTCATCCAATATATATTCATCAAAATCCTAATCCTGATATATCCAATTCATCTAATGACATCTAATATCAAACTTATTCCCAAGATTTTGTTAGAACTTATATACATAAGAAAATTCCAACTCAAAAAACTAGTCTCTTATAATTTAAGCAATGTTGTGAAACCTGATCCCAGATGTCAAACCGGGAGAGGTCCTATATTAAATTCAACCGGTTTAAACAGTTAAACCGTCTGGTCTGATTGAGTGATTCCGTACATAATTAGTAATTTTTATCTATAAATATATAATTATATATAAATGTAAAACTTTATATGATTAATAATTGTGTATAATTATATTGAAGTAATACATCTTCGTCCTTTTTCTTATTTTTAAGTGAGCCGTCCGGTTTACTTCTCGGGTTAATCCGGTTTAATCGAGTTTAACACGGTCAGACTAGATTTTCCACAGTTCAAAACGGTTTAACTCTCATTCGATTAAGACTTCAAATCAGAACCATTTTCAAGTTCGATCAACAATCAGACTGGTCAGACCATCCGATCGGATTCTAACAACACTAAATTTAAGTACAAAATTGAATTTGTTTTCATAATTTTCTAAAAATGTTTTTACCTAATATTTATTCTTTATTAGCATTGATCCACATGATTTTTATATATTTTATTTAAAACGAATGAATATATAAATAAGTAAAGAAAGTGCAGGAAACGAAGGAAGGAGGCAAGTCCCTGTTTCCATTAACGCGTTTTCCTTCCTCTTCTTCCATTATTCCTCTCTCTCTAACTTTTCATTCCCATAATTCCTCTCTTTTTGTTTTCTCCCTTTCACTTACCTACCATGATATCAGTTTCTCAGATCCATGGATCAACAACCCCAACCTATTTACCATTTTAACCTCACAACACTCTGATCCATCTCTTCAGATCCATCAATTACAACCTCAATACCCTTACACCTTTGAAAATGAAGGGTAAAAGTCGTTTATTCACGATCGGGTTAGTTTCGTCATGGTACTCCTCAAACATTGGGGTACTTCTCTTAAACAAGTACCTTCTAAGCAATTACGGTTTCAAGTATCCAATATTCCTAACCATGTGTCACATGACCGCGTGTTCTCTTCTCAGCTACGTTGCAATTGCGTGGCTCAAAATGGTTCCGTTACAAACCATTCGATCAAGGGTTCAGTTCTTAAAGATCTCAGCACTTAGTCTCATATTTTGTGTTTCCGTCGTTTTTGGTAACATATCGCTACGCTATCTACCTGTGTCGTTTAACCAAGCTATTGGTGCAACCACACCGTTCTTCACTGCTGTGTTCGCTTATCTTATTACGCTTAAGAGAGAGGCTTGGCTTACCTATTTCACTCTTGTTCCGGTTGTCACTGGTGTCGTTATTGCTAGCGGGGTAAATTGATTAAACCTTCATTTTTATGTTCTTACTTTTTTATTTATTTCTGCTATTTGGTTTTTGTTTATTTATCTTGAATTTTGAAATTTACAAAATAGGTAAAACCCCTGCAACTTGACTCATATGGTAAATCACTATATATATGGGATCAAGGAAATTAGATATGTTTTTAGATTTAACTTTCTAATTCTTTGTTGTGTACTTGTGTTTGTTAATATGGTGATGCACTGTCCAATTACAAGTTGAAGCTCGTTTTGTTCATGTTGTGTAGTACATTCTTTGTTGTCGTTAGATTTAGGTAGTGTTTTGTAGACAGGCTAGAAGGATAAAACAGAACAGAACAAAATATACTATTTATGTTTGAGTGTTTTGTAAACAGATCAAGATACAAGGGTTAAAAAGTGTGGCATTTTGACACTCTTTTCTCTTCTGTCCTGCCCTGTTAGCAACACCATCTTATATGGTATCGCTGGTTAAGAAATCCAAAGTTTGAGTTTTAAATTTTTCAATAGTTGGTCTATGTTATTTTTGTTTGATTTATGTAGTTGATCTCAACTACGAGTAATGGAATTATATGCTTTTAGTTGCTGCCTAATCAAAGTCAAGTTTTGCTGAGAGGCAGCTTTGTAACTTTTTAATTTCTAATTTAAGTAGCAGTAGATCTTTCTTCTCTTATGTATGCTTTAAGTGATATTGATCGATACAAACATAAAAAAGTACTCTATGGCTTCTTATATATGCTTGTTTCCCTTTGCCTATAGGGTGAACCTAGCTTCCATTTATTTGGGTTCATAGTATGTGTAGCGGCTACTGCTGCACGGGCCCTGAAATCAGTGTTGCAAGGAATTTTGCTTTCTTCTGAAGGGTATGGATGAGTAGTATTCTATTTATCTCTGTACTTTGTTTTGTTTACAGTTTATATATTATATGGGTATTGACATCCTTTCTTATTGTGTATTAGAGAGAAGCTGAATTCTATGAACCTTCTCCTTTACATGGCTCCAATGGCTGTTGTTTTCCTTCTTCCCGCTACACTTATAATGGAAGAAAATGTGGTTGGTATTACACTGGCTCTAGCCAGAGATGACATGAAGATCGTTTGGTATCTTCTATTCAATTCGACGCTTGCATATTTTGTCAACCTGACCAACTTTTTGGTCACAAAACATACCAGTGCTCTTACACTTCAGGTATGTCCAACACTCCAACTTATTAAGAGTAAAATCTTCAAATAAGAAGATAGATCAGTTGCAAGATGTTATTTTTTTCCTCTGGTCTAGTATTCTATATTTGTTTAAAGTAATTTGTGTAAATACTACATAACAACTAATCTGAGAATTGGCTCATTCAGGTGCTTGGGAATGCTAAAGGGGCTGTAGCAGTTGTAGTTTCAATCTTGATATTTAGAAACCCAGTGTCGGTCACTGGAATGATGGGTTATGCCCTTACAGTCCTCGGAGTTATACTTTACAGCGAAGCTAAAAAAAGAAGCAAGTGATATTGATACTTCATTCTTAGGAAATCAGCAGTCAATTCCCTATATTTTTGTTTTCTACACTATGCGGACAACCTTAAGGTTCCATGAGGCAAATTTGTTAGCATGCTTGTGATCAGAATGTGGAGGATTCCGAATATATACAATTTTTTTGGCCAAACATGGAAAGCCCCATTCATCAGGTTCCACTTTGTACTAGAAATTGTGCAGAAATAGCTCCCCGGTAGAAACTTCCAATAAGTGAATCACCACTCTACTATACCCATGCTGCTATTATTGAGGAATGTCTTTTAATCATTTATTCTTTCAAAAAAGAGTTCTAGTATTGGATCTCCACTCATTTGTTCACATTACTTACAGTTGCTATTGATGATAAATTCAAATTTTGGCCAAGAGAAATTTGTATTACCCACAAAAAGAGAAGTTTAGTTTTGTGGTTTGAGACATTTGCCACTCAAAAATATAAAAAGTATAATCACAGTAATTATTTATAATGTCATGTAACTATGTTCCTTTATTTTTCTTGTTTCCCTCGGTAACCTTTTTATCACGAACAAAGTTGGGTAAGTGAAGTGGAAAACACTTTATCTTTGTTATCCACACCATATACATGAACTAACGAGAATGGTTTTATCCACTTCTTTTTCTTGTTTTACGGCCTCCATGAATGAGCGTAGCTAGTTTTAATATGCATGGTGATAATTATCAAGTAAAAGATACGAGGCACCTTGCATTCATTTTAGAATTGCAGCACCTGGAATTTGTGTTCCAATAGGTTTTCCAGATGAAAATGCACATGAAATCATGTTCCACATGAAAAGGGACACTGAATGTTGCATTCAACAAATATAAGAGTGACCCAATATATGAGGCAAACAAACGTATCATTGTTACTTACCCAACAATGATTTATTTTGGAGGTTGTTAATTTATATTTGTGGAAAGGAGGGAGTACTTTCATTTTCATTAATATACAAATGCACTTCTATTGACTTGTGATGATTAGGAGTAGTTTGCGTCATTGGCTAGAATCAAGATCTCATGTTTCCATTAGTTAGTGTCCCAATTAAAGGCACATAAATACCATATCGTATACCAGGGAAAAGTATACAATGTAATACACATTTTTTTCTTTAAATATTTGAAAAGTATTTATTCGCAATGTATTGGTGTAACGGTTTGCAAACAGGCAAAACAACTCTGCGTTTTGGTTCGTAACTGGGGTTTCCCGCCTTTTGTATTGATTGTGAAAAAACAGGCGAAAGAACAATCTTCTCCACTAAGGAGAGACAAACACAACATATAATGACACTTTTATCATTTTATTTATTATGAAATTACTTTTTTACCATTGAAAATATGAAATAAAACCCCATGAATCTCATCAAGAAGGCTTGGAAGGAAGTACATAAATCATTCACGATTCCATGCATTGCGTACTCTATTCATTCATAATTAGGTAGTAGAAAGTAGTGAACTACTCAATGATGCACCAAGCCAGAGTAATCAAAATAGCCCTGCATTCAAAAATTGACGTATAACTAATTTACCCGCTCAAACGTCTTACACTGCTTTCTCTTCCTTCATCTCTCTCTTCGTAACTGATTCTTGCAGCACGACAGATGCAGCAACCACTCACCACCATGTGCATTATCTTTCTCTTCCTCACTCTTTCCCTTTCTCTTCTGCCAACCACCACCACCACAACCACCATCGGCGTCACATACTCCACACCACCACCATCATCACCATCCCCACCTCCACCACCAGACTGTATCTCCACCGCCATGACCACCCTCAACCTCCACTCCCTCCGCCTCGACGACCCTGACCCTTCCGTAATTCGCACCTTCCTCTACACCAACACAACCCTCTTCCTCACCCTCCCTAACTACATGGTCTCCCAAATCGCCACCAACCGCACCATCGCCCTCGCGTGGCTCTACTCTCACGTCGTCCCCTTCTATCCACGTGTCAATATCACAACCATCTCCGTCGGCAACGCTTTTCTTGACTCCTACCCCGAACACTTCTCCGACCTCCTTCCCGCCATCACCAACCTCCACCTCTCCCTTCGCAACGACCTCGGAATCCGTCACATCCAAATCTCCACCACCTTCTCCTTCGTCTCCGCCATCTCCTCTCCCTTTCCTCCTTCCTCCGCCGTCTTCCAGGAACCTCCTGGAGCCACCAACAGCTTCTTCGGTTCCTTGCTCCAGTTCCTGCAAGAAACCAATTCCTCCTTCTTGATCAACATCTACCCTTACAATCTCTACCGCCTCAGGCCCGAGATCCCTCTCGGCCTCGCGTTGTTTCAAGATCACGCGTTCAATTTCAGAGACGATCTCCTCACCGGAGTTCGCTACCGGAATCTGTTCGACATGATGGTTGACGCTGTTGTCAGTGCTATGGCGGTCGAAGGTTACGAAACTATACCGATCGTCGTGGCGGAGACAGGGTGGCCGAGTGGCAGCGCCAACGGGAACGAAGTTGATGCGAATCCAGGTTACGCCGAGATTTACCTTGAGGGTTTAGTGAAGCACCTTGCGTCAAGGACAGGGACGCCATTGTTGAAAGATGGAGTTCGTGAGGTTTATGTGTATGAGATGTTTGATAAGGAAGCGAAGGAAGTTCGTGATTGGGGATTGCTTTACCCTAATGGCACTATGAAGTATGATATTGATTTCTCTGGAACGTCGTCGTTTAGAGGTGTGTCAGCTACACTGTTTTTGCTTTTGGTTTTGTGGCTTTATCAGCTAGAATTAATTGGATGAATGGGACTGTGTCAGTTCTGGTATATAGTATATTCTGTTAGGTTTTGATTCCACTTTGTTAGATGCTATTGATTTGGATAGTTAGTTAGGTTGAGTGATTTCTTTGATTCAGACTTAGATCAATAGCTTTATTCTACTCTGTAATCAGGTTGATATGATGATGCTGTTAAGTGTGATCTTATTATACTATTAAAAAAGTTTGAATGTTCTGTAGAGACTTTTTTGTCAATTTTATTCAGCTGTGTAATGAGATCATGTATATCTCAATGAAATACCGATTCAGATTCTTATGTTTTGTGATAAGTGTTAAGTTATATGAGTTTAAGTGCAAGAGCAATACAAAAATTGAAATTATATGCTCTGTACCAACAACCTTCCTCATTTGCACCTTTTTTTTTGGGAATGAATTTGTTTGCACATTCTGTCAACTTGAGCTTTTGCATCTGGTGGCCTCTGCTTGTGGCTTCAAATTTTCATTTTATAAGACATGCCGTGGTCCAAAATGATACTGATTTGTATTAACTACTTTGGTCAAGAAAAAAATATTTTTCTATAGAGATATATTTTCTGATTCTTTTTGTTGTATAATTAATGGATTGGAAAGTGTACAGTAATTAATGATGAACTCAACTCAACATATAAGATAATTGAAGTTAACTTATTTGAAAAATTATGAATGTTTGGGTTTGGGGTCTAAAGCATAGTCTGTATTCGATCTGTTGTGTTCTGTTTTAGGCCCACGGAAATCCAATAACTAATGAGTTGTCATCTTGTACTTTATAGATGACAAAATATAATCGATTTTGTTTGCTCCGGGCATAGAAGTCATAAAGTATAATAGATGAAAGTTTTTTAAAATCAAAAGGGAAGAAGAAACGTTGTACATTTAAGTTAGCATTGGCTAGTGGTCAGTTTTTTTATTCATTTAATAAAGGATAGCAATTTAGACATGCTTACTTGCTTAGGAGTTAGGACCATGGTTACCTGCTATTCAGTATGAGTGTGGTTGATTTGGCAGTTGCTCACATTTTATATTAATTTTGCTGAGTTTTTTTCATGATGAACACTATAAGTGAGATACATTATGGTGAATTCCGTAAGTGATAGATAAGAAAATTATGTGACAAGTCCAATTCATGGTGCATCATTTCTGAAGATCAGGTTGTTGTTTTCTTTCCACTCTTGTTTCTGACATGTTGCTATTCCAAAGTTTGTAGCAATTCAGCGTTTTTAAGTTACCCTTGATCGTGTTTTTTGATGTGAAATTATGTTTAGTGACCAGTACTTTAACTCTTTTTAAAAAGCAGAACATCAGAAATGCATGTGCATACTACTAGTCAGGAGAATCATAAATGTTATGGCCAAGTGAGGAAGATATATGTTAATGTGCATATGCTTTAAAACTGTTGTCAACTTGTGTTTGGTTAGACATGTAATCGGATATTGATACGATGATGTCCCTGACATGAACAAATTGAGATGCAGAGTATACCAAAAAATTAAGTAGTTGAAAAAGGCAACCATTTATCTTGTAGGATGAAGCTTTTTCTATGTTTTTTTTTTGCGTGGATCCTGTAGAATGAAACTACTATCTAGCATCTACGCTGTCCTTTGCTGCTCAAACTTGTCACATATAGGGGCAGGAAGAAAAAAATTTCTTATCCCTGTATCTGCAACACTTAAAGTATCTATATGGCTGCTTATGATACTTTTTATACGGAAACCCTTGGCCTGTATCACATTCCTTAGCTTAAAAATGCCCTTATTCTCTTTGGTAGGATCTTCATCTTCTGCTCTGCAAAAATACAAATAATTGGCGGAATCAGACGCCGTTCTTACATTTTCTTTTGGTAAAACTAAAGCTTAGTCTTCCCACTGCCCTTTGTTTTGGTGAAGAAGGGGGTTATGTTTTTTGGGTACAGGACCAATTTCAAGCACCAAAATCATCTACAGGATGAGAGATCCAGAATGCAGAAAATGGAACATCCACATATTGGAGAAAAAGTAATTGCAGTGGTGAAGATGCCTATGTTTAATAGCTTCATCTCTAAAACATGTTGGTACACATGTGTAAGAAAAGGCAATTTAAGCACTAATATAATTTGAGAATCCCAGAGTTCAAGCCAGAGAAAGTTTGATCTTTTGAAAGTGAAGTGTGGATATCAGCCAAAAGATCTAAACATTTGAGATATTTTCTAAATACGTGTCCAGATTTATAGATAAGGAACATTATCACAATACCTACCTCATCATCAAGGCAGACCAACCTCTAAATCCAGCAGAGACAAGATGATTGATGGTTCCATTTTTGTGTATTTCAGACTCTCTTGATAACAAAATTATAGGCCATCCACCAGCTTGAAGGTTCATGTATAATCTTAAAACAAACATGCACTTTAAATTATTTGCTTCTAGGATACAATTGCTAATGCTGTCATTTTGAAACCTAAACCAAAGAACACCTTGTCAAATTTGAGGTAACAATGTATGATGATCAGCATCGAGTTTGATGAAGTGCATAAAAGTTTTCAAATGTTCTTAATAATAACTAATGGAGATTGTAGAGTAAGATGTGTAAATTGGTAAACTGATGCAAGTGGCTGAAACAAACCATATATTTAAAAAATATAAAATAAATAAAAATAAGGCACCATATTTAGTTGTCCCCTAATCAAAGCATTTATATATATACAACAACTAAGTCTTAGTCCGACTAGTTGAATATGTATCGAGCAATGTCATAATGTTTATCATGAATTATAACATGTTAGTTCACAAGAGTATCTGATCTGATTACGCGATAAGATTACCTTTGAAACAAATTGAAAGAAGGGGCATTGGGTGGGAAAATGCCATCTATGTCAATCAACACAACATCAAGACCATCATCTGATGGTCTAGAACTGTTGAAGTAATCCTCAACCATATACTTCACTAAATCCAAATCTCTACCATACTGACCTGCTTTGATATACTGTACAGCAAGATCCCTGCATATTTCAGGAATCTGATATCCTTCCAAGTTATTGAGCTCAGCATGCAGAGAATAAACCTTGCAATAACTGTAATCATTTGTATTAGGAAGGTTAACAACTCCAGCATTTCTACTTTGACAAGATTGCAGCATTATTGCCAGTGAAATCAGTAAAGTAGTTAACAAAACCCCGACAGCGACAAGTGCAGAAACCAAGATTGTTGCAGCCAATGAGGGGATGTGGAATCCTGATTCCATAGTATAGTTGCTCCGGATCTCTATGACCATGAAAAAGAAACATCAAAATTATGCTAAAATAATAATTGGAAGGATAACTAAGGCTGAAAAATAAGACAGCTTTAGAGTCATAGAGTGACAAAGCTGAGATCACATACCAGAACCACCTGAGAGGCTTCTTGCAGAATACATCTGCTCCATTTGATGCCCATAAGCAGACATAATTTTCAAGATATATATATAATCTATAAATCATATAATATATTCCAGCTCAAGTAACACCAACGGCTTATTCCCAAAAATCAAAGGGGTATCCTGAAATTTTAGAGAAACGTGGTAATCATTCAAAACATGTTGACTAAAATAGGTAAAATTCAACAGCTAACAAATAAAAGGAAAGCAAGCATGTTGTGAATACTTAGACTAAAATGGTAATTTGGTAAGGCAGAGAGAGAAAAGAGCACCTGTGAAAGACAACAAGCTATGGAGTATAATATGTTAGTTAACTTCTGGTCACATTTTAGTTATTATATTTTTTAATATTTTTAATTTACTAATTAAATGGACATTTATAACACTTTTAGAAATTAAACAAATAATTAACTAAATAAACTCGATTACTTTACATAAATAAGATAATAAAAAATATCCTCATATAAGGAAATATGTTGTCTCTTCACATGCTCCAACTTCTAAAGTTATAACATATATTTAAAATTAACATTTATGTTCTTATATGGAGAAATATTTTATTCTCTTTGGCTCCTATTTTCTCATTCTTCTCACTCTATTTTTTATTAGGGCTATCAGCCTGTATTTCAGAGATTAGAGTTGAAACTCAGAGATGAGTAAGAAAGTCTTTAATATCTTTTCAATGCTGATTAGTTTGGATTAAATATTAATACACTAATTGAGGTATGTTGATTAGTAAAAACACTACACATACCAATTCGCGGTTCCCAACCAAACCATCCATCTCATTTCTATGTTCAAGAATCAAGATATATGGTTGAGGATTAGTTTATGTCCCTTTCTTTAAGGTTGTTGTTTGTGTAGGACTTTCCATGATTAAGCTGCCAGAATGTGAGACCATAAACAATAAAGTCACTCTATGTAAAACCAAAATATGATACAATTATCATAATGATCCAATTTCTAATTTTCTATCTTTCCTTAATATTTTTTAATTTTTACAAAAAAATCATATAATCATATATAACTACCCAAAACATTAATTGCAAATTAAAACTACTTATCTCAAATTAAATTAGACACTCTAATAAAATAAAAAATTCTAATTTAAAGTTGTTGAGTTATTATATGCAACTAAATAAATAATTTTTATATATTAGTAGCTGGTTAATTTTTGGATTTATCCATTTTCATTTGTTTCGCTTCTAACATAAGTTGAAGCAAAATAATTAAACAATATGATATTATTACAATTTATACAATTACTACATCATTTATTATTCATTTGGATTATATATTTTTTTCTTTTTTCTTTAAAGACTTAACCATATGAATGGAGAAAATAAGAATAATAATCATGCATTTTTGTCATAGTAACACACGAAGTTGCATTAAAGACTCAAGTGATACACACACAAAGGCAAAGCCACATGTGAGGCTGGTGTGGGGTTAAGGATAGTGATCTTGATTCCAATCATCATTAACATTTAGTTAAACACTGCACATCAGCATAAAATATCTACATGGATCTTTGCCAAACCTAATAAACAACTCTGTACTATACATTAGGTAAATTTCAAAACATATATCAATAATTTTCAATAAAATCACCAAACAAGAATCTACTATGATCTCTACACTAGCTAATAACCAATACTTGTGGAACACATGCATGACACTGAAAATTGGAAATTTTGTTTGTCACAAATGGCATTTAAAATGCCTTAGATATTTGGAAAAGATAATCCAAGAATTCTTTTATTTGGGTCAATAGTGTGATAACCACAGCAGAAAATGGGGTGTAGATTATACCATCAAACCACATAGTAGATGAAATCCACTATAAGGTTGAAGCAGTCGAAAATATGAGTTCATATATAATTAGTAATTATGTATTATATTATAGTAATGTCTATATATTTTTGGATTGGAATAAAGCTGAATATTAGAGTAGTGTTCTTGGAACAAGGATATTCTCCATTAATAAAAGACAAATACTTGTTTAACCATTTGTTTTGTTTTCCAAGATATTCCAATTTAACCCAGTCTAACCAGAATACTTAGGTCCAAAGCAGTCAAAACTCTTAGATTCAGTTAAGAGCATGCACCAGAGTCGATTGTAATCCAAGTTAGACAGCCCCATCCAAATATCATTGCTGAATACAACACAATTTGCCTATCGGTTACAAAATCCTTCACAACATTCTGTAACTAGAGTTTTTTCCTAATAAAGGATCACATGCATCATTTTTCTCTTCCACAAAAGAAACATTTTATGTAGAAATTTATTCATGGCGAGGGTCCATAGCAAAATTGCGTAGCCGAACAACTCAATAATCATATCGAGCATATTGTTTCAACATCTTGTTTCCAAGATGTTTCATCTACTAACTGCATTTTCCACAGTTCTGGCCAATTCAACTGCTGCTCCAACATAAGTACCAGGTGTTAACTTCAACAGATTCAGCTTTGCTGCTTCTGGAATATCTAATCGTTCGATGAACTCTCTTATGCTCTCTTTCGTAACTGCTCGACCTCTCGTTAATTCTTTTAACTTCTCATAAGGCTCAGGAACACCATATCTTCGCATAACCTAAATAAAGATTTGCAAACGATTAGAGCAGAAAGTTTACGGGGATGACAACAAGCAAAATCAAGAGAGTAGTTTGTTCAAATTGCGTAGAAAAGGAAGAATAGTTAGTTCAGATTCAAACATGATCACATAAATATGCCAGGAAAGAGGCTTGGTTATGCTTGAGAAGCTAATTATAGAATAATAACCCAGACTGAAAGCTAAAATGGACACGATAATTTTCTCTAAGATTAAGTTCATCTTTAAAAAGAATTCTGCAAACATTTGCAGGTTTGCCTTTCCTTATTTTTTCACAGGCGCGAAAATTTAATTGCTTTGAAAACAGCTCGTGCAAGGTTAGTCCACCGAAGAAAATTTAATTGACCACTACAAAACAATATTATCATTGAGCCAAACAATTATATGAATAATTTGCTTATTATGCTTTACCATGTAGACAACAGTATAAAATAAATAAAGCACCACCAGAAAGAATCCATGGTATATACAAGCATTTTATAAATTCAGCATAAAATAAAAACGATTAAGCTAAATTATGTAAAGACGGAAGCAAAAACATACGGTTTGTATTGGTTCAGCTAGCACCTCCCAGCACTGGTTCAAGTCTTCACTCAAGCGAGCTTCATTAACCTAAATTGTAAAATTATCATATTACAAGAAAGCCCAATGTGAAAACAGCCTATCGTCTTTTCTCTAGATTAAAGCTTGAGAAACTTGCTCTGCAGGCATGCAAATAGTCAACGACTGCAACTTTGTATATGCATCCTATTAGATAGACAGGATGCTGTAATGAACCAAAAAGTTGAGGATTTGAGGCAACCAAAATGTATCATCTAACTATTTCTATTACACAAACATAATCATGCACATTCTTAGGGAAAAGCAACATAAATGCGTAGAATACCTGAAGCTTTCCTATTCCTTGAAGTGTGCTTTTGTAGGCAAGAAGAGAATGGCCTATTCCTACACCCATATTTCTTAAGACAGTAGAATCAGTCAAGTCCCTCTGCCAAAAAAAACTAACAAATAAGTATTTCCAAGAGCTACTTATTATCAAACTATCACTGCCATTAAATTATGCAAAAAGATTATAGCTCGGGTAACTCTTTTTAACAGCAGATTCATTTGACTAAATATATATACTTATGTGTGACTCAAGTGAGAACAATTGATTATTATGATAAATGAGAACATTTAATATTGGTCTTTGATCTAAACCAATCTTTTAAGACAACTTGACCGCTACTTAAATAATAGTCTTTAAGTGTTATTTTATTTAGTAGCAAGATATACATTTTGCACCATACAGATTGAGCTTTAGCTTTAAAAATAATAATAGTAATAATAGGAAAGACATATCAAATGCTTGGATACAAAAGACTCAATGTCTATTAGAAAAGCTTTGAAGGCCACGTACAATGAGTTACCCTGCAAGTGCACATATCTTGGTTGAATTTTGTCCATCTACTGCAAACAAGTTCTCTAATCTCTAGCATCTCTACCATGGGGACTACTTTTTAACATATACAACCAATAATCTCATCACTGGTGAAACTACCACATAACCATGTAAGTCAGAGATAGAACATAATTTAGGCGGCACAGGTGCCTCCCCGCCTCAAAGGTCTGACTATCTGCCGTTAATGTATTGTAACACACAAAATTACACTAACCGCTGCTAGAAGACTTAGAGTAATTAAAGAGCTCATAAAACAAAGACAATAAAGTAGGCCTTGCCTGCCAACGTGAAATCGGCAACTTCATGCCTAGATGTGACAGACCTCCATTAGCCACACCTAGATTACCTTCACTGTTTTCAAAATCAATAGGATTCACTTTGTGAGGCATAGTTGATGACCCAATCTCCCCAGCCTTAGTGATCTGCACAAAAGGTTTTGAACATGAAAAAGATTGTTGCTACTCTAAAAGTACAGCGCCAGATTCTCGTAATAGCTATTATACATCAGAAAACTCACCTGCTTAAAGTAACCCAAGGATATATAGCCCCATACATCTCTGTCAAAGTCAAGTAATATATTGTTGAATTGTATCAGGGAATGAAAAAGCTTTGCCATGTAATCATGGGTTTCAATCTGTTAACCAAGTGAAGTGATATAATTAGAAGGATATATAAAGTTACCATCTCATTAACAAATTAGTATGATCACAAACTGCTAGTGACATGCTAACTTTCATTTTGTATGTACTCAAGACATAACTATTAATCTATTATAAACAAATAAATAATAAGAGTTTCACAAGCAATAAACAAAATATTCTGAAACAATGCCTAACTTTACGTATAACAATTAAAACAGCCAAAACCTTAAATAGCATAAAAATAATCAAAACAATAAAAAAAATGGTAACAACATACCTGAGCAACATAAGGATTAAAACTTAATCCAAGAGATTTTACAAACTCTTCTGCAACGTGAGGCCAATTAACATCAGGATATGCAACAACATGCGCATTGTAATTTCCAACTGCACCAGCAAACTTCCCTAATATCTCAACCTGAGATAGGTCCTTCCTTTCCCTACTTAATCTCACAGCAAATATAGCAATTTCCTTTCCCAAAGTTGTTGGTGAAGCTGGCTGGTGAATAACACATAAAAATTGCAAAGTTCAATGAAGGCTGTATAACAATTAAGCAATGAACATATAACAACTAATAAAGTGTAAGTATAAGGGGGAAATGTTATTAAATTGCAAGAGTGTTTAAAAGGGACCCATCTACCATCTTTCATACAGGAGTTCAAAAGTTAAATTGTTTGTCACTGTCTGAAGTGTTTCTAATAGCCCATATTTCAGACTCCCCGATAATACATGATTCTCAGTAAATCAGTTAATACATAAATTAGCTTACCTGTCCATGAGTACGAGAAAGCATCGGGACATGAGCATTATCTTTAGCCAACTTGCACAAAGCTTCAATTAAGTTATCCATGACAGGAAAAATGACAGAATTCAATGCATCTTTCAGCATCAAGGCATGGGCAAGGTTATTTATATCCTCAGATGTGCAAGCAAAATGGAAAAATTCAAGCACCTGTTGGAATGGTTTTAGAATGATGTCAAACAGAAGGTAAACTAAAATCACAGAGCACAAAAAAAAACAAAGTGATTATCGACCTTAGCCACTTCTGCGTTGGATTGGCATTTCTGTTTCAAGAAATACTCAACTGCTTTAACATCATGATTTGTCACCTTCTCAATATCTTTTATCTCCAGGGCATCATTCACACTAAAGTCATCAATCAAGCTTTGTAAATAACTTTTAGCATCTTCACTGAAACTTGGAACCTCAATGATTTCAGGAATTTGAGACATCTTCAGCAACCATTTTATCTAACAAGAACAACACACTTAAAAATGGCATTCATAGAGCCATAAAAGCATAGAAACCCAATTAAATCACATAAAAATAAAAACTTTAATAACCATAAGTCCATAATAATGCAATTAAATCCCATTAGGCACACATACAAAAAAAATGAAATAGGAAAGGGGTATTAATAAATAAAAAAGGAATATATAAATAAGTGTGGTTGAGTAAAAGGGTAGGGTACCTCAACAAGAACACGATAGAAGATAAGGCCATATTCACTCATGAAAGGAGTCAATTCCTTAACTTTACCCCAATAGCGACCATCCAATGGGGACAAAGCAGTTAAAGAAGAGAGTTCAAAATCAACAGAATGAGGTTGCAACATGTTGTTGTTGGATTTTTGGGCAGGATGAGAAGATATTTGGTTGGTGCTGATGATGGCTTTGCAAGCACAGGATCTGAGAGAAGGAAAAGGGAAGAAAGTATTGGGTAATGGGTGTGTAGTTGAAGTGTGAAAAATGGTAGTAAAGGTGGGAACTTTAACGGTATTAGAGAGTGCTACGAACTCCATGAATGGCTAGCTTTAGAGGGGACAAGAATGAGAATATACACAACAGAACAAAAATGGAGTTGAGGAAGGCGCACCAAATTTTGCAGCTGGTGCTGTGGAAACTCACTTTGTGTTTCACGCAGTTAGTTCCTCACGATTTTGGTGTTCAGCCCTATTTCCAATATTCTTTTTAAGGTCATTTTCGTAAATTCACCCCAAATGATAGAGAATTAAAAAAAATTCTTATATTGTGTTCTTTATGTTATAATTTTTCGTATTTATTATAATACATAATTTAATGATAGACGAGTTATTGTTATGTTAACGATAATTATTTTGGATTATATTGAAAAATTATTAAGACAAAATAGAAAATTAGAAAATATTTCATAATAATATTTATACCATGTTTTTTATTTATATGTATTATAGATTATAGATATATATGCATATTTCAAAACATAGACATTATCTACATGAAAAAATTAAAACAATTTAATTTTGTCACTATTCGATGTGAGTGAGAGATAGATTGTATTCACAATAAAAAAAATATGGTATAGATATTTGTTGATATGATTTAGCATTCATTGGTCTCTTGCTTTATGTTCTTTGGTCTTAAGGTAGATTGGGATTGACCTACGAGGGAAAATATTTGAAAATGTTATCTATCAATCAACTCAGTATATAACATAGATATCTAGAACATCAGAGACTAATAAGAAAGAGATAGAATGAGAGAATAGGTAAGTAAGAATAAGTAATGAGAGTGAATAAGTATATATATAGTCACCACATAAAGTAGTATGTAGAAAAGTGAGCACGTAAAGTGTGTGTACTGTGTAGAGTGTATTTGGTGAGTTCTTAAAAAATGTGGTGATCAATTTTATTGTTAAAGGGGGAGCTTCAGGAAAGGAACAACTTTTACCACCAAAGGAGCTAAACTTTTGCACACCAAAATTAAACTAGATCTTCTACTGTAATATAAGGTCGAGGTGGATTTAATATCTTTTAAAATTATTAGATCTAAATTAATTTTAAATTTGGACCATTAAAATTATCATCCCATTTGCAAGGTTTGAACTTTCAAATACCATGTTGGGTGATTTGGGTAAATTTGTTCTTGGAGGTCACATAATAATTAGTTAATTATCATGTTTATACAAATAAAAGTGTATTTAAAAGTATAGGAATATGTCTTGTGTCGTTTCTCTAGAGTGTTGATCATCCTTTCGTACAAGAAAACAGTTATAAAGTCCTTACATCTTGCCAAATTTGGTTAACTATGGAGAATAGCAGTGGTAATAAATGAAACTATTCAGTTCCATCTAATTGTTGGAGAGATCGATGTGAAGAATTAAACTTCATTTTACAAGGCCAAAAATGTGACTTATCAACATGTTGACCTGGTCAGGTGGTTTTAATGAAGTATAAAAGCAGCATATCTTTTGACAAAGAATCATAAAAATCACATTGAAAAGATGTGCCATTTGAATCTTTAGTGGGTTGAGATGTTACAAGAGTGTCCATATGTACTCCTCTTAAGCTTTTTAACATTCAAGGTAATGAGGTGTATGACCTGAAAAGTGAAAACCATAGCTCAACCATAAAATTTCATGGTCATGAACATTTGATAGTAGGTCATGCCACAATCTAGTATTGTATATCTTCTGGAGATAGGAGTAAAGCTTCAAAATTATAATATAAAAATACAAAGGAAAAGGATGGGCAATAAAATTAAGAAACATGTTCTTTGTAATGAGAAAAATAAAGTATTTGCAGCTAAGAAGTATTTTTCAACTCTCAAAGGGTTTCTGTCAGCAGAAAATAGCAGAAATGGTTTATATCATAGATCAAAGAGGACTACCTTGTGTAGCATGCAAGAAATCTTGGTAAAAGTTAAAATACATGGTTGCCATTATTCTCACCTACCTTTTGTAAAACGACATAACATCAAATATTGCTCCATTATATAATGTCAAAGTGCTTAGTCATACTATACGTTATTAGCACAATAGCATTCAAAAACAGAAGATTGATAACAAGGGTCATAGAAGAATTCAAGAGACAAAAAAATTGATTGCTGAAAATATGGAGACACGACTAGTGGCACTAGCAATATTAATGGTGGCTCTTACATTTCCTCCTTGTGTTCTGTCCTTGGTGCGTCATTACAAGTTTGATGTAAGTGTAATTTATGTGCTCAACTTTGCAGCTTCTTAACAAGTGACATGACAAAAATTAAGAAAAACAATTTGCATTATGGAACATAAATATATATTAATTGCTGAAAGTACCCTGCAACTCTCATGGTAAAATAATATCATAAATCACTTTGTCATAGGAATTTGATTGAATTTTTTTATATTAACAAAAGGGAGGGGAATAAAAGTTAAATAAGAGTGGAGACACATTGCTATCTAAGAATCCTAATACCTTGTCTATAGCAAAATAAAAGAAAACACAAGTCAATTTTTGCAGGTGGTGTTGAAAAAAACAACTAAGCTTTGCTCAACAAAATCAATAGTCACAATCAATGAAAAGTGCCCAGGGCCAACTCTCCATGCAAGGGAGGGAGATACTGTAATTGTAAGGGTCACCAACCATGTTAAACACAATATTACAATTCATTGGTGAGAACTTTTACTCCTCAAAAAATTACTAGGAACTGAGTGAAAATTCTAACCATAGATCATCATTTTTTTGATTTATGACAGGCATGGAATCAAACAGTTTCGTACCGGTTGGTCTGATGGTCCAGCATATGTCACACAATGTCCTATCCAACCAGGGCAGAGCTATGTATACAACTTCAGCATCACAGGCCAAAGAGGCACTCTTCTCTGGCATGCACATATTACTTGGCTAAGGGCCACAGTATATGGTGCCATTGTCATTTTGCCTAAGAAAGGTGTTTCTTATCCTTTTCCCAAACCTCACAAAGAGAAGATAATCATTGTAGGTAAGTGGTCTGTCATTGATTCAACTATGTTTACTAGGCATGTGTGTACTTTATTCCTTTATAGTATCATTGATTTGTATGTGTTCAGGTGAATGGTGGAAAACAGATGTTGAAGCCATGGTCAATCGAGCCGCAAAATCTGGTCTGGCACCAAACATATCTGATGCCCATACCATCAATGGGCATCCAGGACCAGTTTCTGGTTGCATTTCTAGGGGTACTTCTATAATGGTGTTTCATTTAAGCTTACTAGCTTTTTCTAGCCTTCTATCAATAAGACATTTTTGCCGCTATTGTTAACCACAACCACGAGTGCAATTTAAAACCATGGATATGATATTTTAGCACTTAATACTAGGGGACTAGGGGCACAGATTTTTGTTCCTAGATGCTTCCATTTTATACCATCTATTCTAAAATGTAGTTTTATCAACTGGTGCAGGCTACACTCTGCATGTTAAACATGGCAAGACCTATCTACTGCGTATTGTGAATGCAGCATTGAACGATGAGCTATTCTTCAAAATTGCAGGCCACAAACTGACTGTGGTTGAAGCAGATGCATCGTATGTTAAGCCTTTTGAGACTGACACACTATTTTTGAGTCCAGGCCAAACCACCAATGCCCTTTTAACTGCAAACACTGGTGTTGGAAAATACCGAATAGCAGTTACTCCATTCATGGATGCTCCTATTGGCTTCGACAACTTGACTGCATTTGCTACACTTCGTTACAAGGGCGCACCTCGATATGGTAAAACAATCCTAACAAGCATTCCTCCTCTTAATGCAACTCCAATAACAAGTGCTTTCATTGATTCTCTTAGAAGCCTTAATTCAAATGACTACCCTGCAAGAGTTCCCTTAACCATAGACCACTCTCTTTTCTTTGCCATAACTGTTGGGCTTAACCCATGTGATACATGTGTCTTTGGGAACAAGCTTGTGTCAGCTATTAATAATATCACCTTTGTTTTACCAACCAAAACATCACTTCTTGAAGCACATTACTATAACATCAAAGGTGTTTTCACTGATGATTTCCCTGCAACTCCTCCCATTGTTTTCAATTATACTGGTACTCAACCGGCTAATATACAAACCAATAACGGCACAAAGTTATACAGGTTGAATTTCAATTCAACTGTTCAAATTGTCCTCCAAGGCACTGCAATGATAGCACCAGAAAATCACCCCTTTCATTTGCATGGATTCAATTTCTTTGTTGTTGGGCAAGGGTTAGGGAATTTTGATCCAAAGAAGGATCCTTTAAGCTTTAATCTTGTTGACCCAGTTGAGAGGAACACAGTAGGGGTACCAAATGGAGGATGGACAGCAATTAGATTCAGAGCAGACAACCCAGGTACACTACAATCAAATCATGCATCAACCCTTTTATGATTCTTCAAATACTTGTTACAAAAGTTAACATTTTTCAATCATATGATTCATTACCAATATAACAAATATTTGTAGTATAATCCATTCTAATTAAATTCAATATTTTTTATATACCTCCTTGTCTAAGGACTAAGAAGCATGTTTCTTAATATTTGTTCATAATGATGTGTGAACTATGAAGGTGTTTGGTTTCTGCATTGCCACTTAGAAGTACACACAACATGGGGACTTAAGACAGCATTCTTGGTAGACAATGGAATAGGATCCAATGAGTCACCGATTCCACCTCCCAATGATCTTCCAAAGTGTTAGAGATTGAATTTTGAAACCATAAGAGAAGATGAAGAGCAGTTTGTGAAGTTGTGTTTGTAGCAGAAATTAATAAAAAGTTGCTCTAGAATGCAATCTATAATTTTGGGGTGCATAAAATTAATGTATATGTGCTTGTTAAAAATTCAAATTGATTCGATAGTTTTGTGGAGTTCAGATAATTTTCTTCTTTTACATCTTTGTCTAACTTGTGGTTAATCTCTACTCGTATTAATGTATCATAGGTTGCTTCAAAATAAACATGGGAAATGATATTCTAAAATGGTGTATCATTGTTTCCGAAACAATTGTCTTTAAAACTATAAATAATGATCAATTTTGAGGTGTCAAATAGGTTAGGTGAAGGTGGGAATCCATGGGTTGTGGCGTCCACTTCATGGCATTTGTAATTGGATTGGATCCACGAGGTGAGTGGACTAAAATACACTCCAACTTCACAAACAAATTAAAAAAGCAAAACACGACGATTTAAGCGCGCCAGGAAGGGGTCGAACCTTCGACCTTCTGCTTAGGAAACAGACGCTCTATCCACTGAGCTACAGGCGCTTGTTGTTTATTCTAGTCCTGAGTTCTTATAGGAAACTATATACTATGGCAGCAAAAATATATAAATTAAAAGTTTAATCATTTTGTATTTTCTAACGGAATACAACATATAACATATAAAATAACAAAATTATGGGATAGAATATATGTTCTCATATTTCATAACCCGAGTATCTTGTTGACAAATGTATTAGTAATTAATGAAACTATGTGCAAGTTTCATCAGTTTGCTTGATACCTTTTTATCAATCATGTAGTAAATATATAGTCTTTATGTTCCACCTTTTGAACATAAAACAGATTCATACATCTTTGTTATTGTTCTTAAATAATAATAAAAACACAATGCCCATTGTACCCATTTAATTAATTAAGAGTGGTGCACTTATATAAACAACTTAATGTTTATAATGTTAATTATTTGATTATAATTGATCCACGCCATTTTTCTATACATATACTTCAAAATGATCACGTTAACGTATTTGAGCAATGTGAAGTACACATTGATGCTTATGAAAATCACTTTTTATCAATATATTAGGTTTTTGATATAGTACTTTCTCTTCCAGAAAGAATGTGGATTTATGCCACTGAAGCAATAATATTGGGATGCATCTATGCATCTCTTATCACTTTTCCTTTTCATGCCTGTAAATAATTTCTATTGCCTCTTAAATTTCTGCACCCTCTTCCATACTGTTGCTACTATACTTTTATCACTTTTCCTTAACTTATATTAAAATATCTATTTTCTGGTACACCATGATTTTTTCAAGGTTCTCTTTGATTCTAAAAGACATGATTTTTATAGATTCTCAAGTTTATACTGTTAAGGAAAGTAGATTGTTAATCATACTTGAAAGATTCTGAATTCTCTTCTCCTTCTGAATCAAACCTCTATTTGTATTTCTAAGCACCATTTTTCTAGTTCTTGTTGTAAACTTTAGTAGGGAATCATATGTAAATTAATCTTAAGAAATTATAGTTTTCACATCATATAGTTATAGATTACTAACATTTACTCATGGCGATACCCTCCATTTAGTTGTTGTTTGGTGTTCTTGGTTTATAGAGAAACTCTTTTATCTCCTTCCCGTTCTTACTATGCTTTTGCTTAAGTGATGACTGATAGAACAATCTTTATGAACAAAGATAGGGACAATGTTTCTGGTCAAATACTATATATAGGCTCTTTCCCAAGAGTCTTAAAATTTCATTGATAACTCTTCATCCAAGAGTTATGTCATTCAAACAATGAAATAATATATTCTTTCATGCAACAAGAGACATATTTCTTACATTCTCCCACTTGTCTCATGTGACAATACAATTCATTATTTTATAAACATCAAATATAATGCGGATATTCAGAATATGTTTTCCATATTCATTACATTACAAGTCATGACAGTTGTACATCACTTATTCGATATAGTCACTTCCATATACTATTATATTAACTTTTATTCTTAATATGATACATTAAAGCGAATCATATAATAATGTCATTTAGAAAAGAAAAATTTATTTTCAACATTACCATTCTCACGTGTGTACATAAGTGTGAAAATAAAATATTAATGAGAAGCTTAAATATTAATGAGCTCGAAGTGTCAAAATATTGAGACTTTAATAACATAATGTTCAACAGTCATTCGCAAACATAATACCCATATTTGTTACATGACTAGTACATATTTTGGGCGGTAACCCTTTCGTCAAAGGTCTGCAATCATAAGGTTAGTAGTGTTAATATGCTCAATTGACACTCTAAGTTTCTGAACTTCTTCTTTAATGCAAAGTATTTCACCTCCATGTTTAGCACATTTGGAATACTTGTCGTTTTTAGAAAAGAAGACTACTGCGAAATTATCACAATAAGTTTTCAGCGGCTTGAAAATACTATTGACAACCCCAAGTCCTGAAATAAAGTTCTGTAGCCATTTAGCATGAACCGTGGCCTCAAAGCATGCCACAAATTCAGTTTCCATAGTGGATGCAGCAATGACAGTCTCTTTCGCACTCTTCCATGAGATAGCTCCTCCAACTAATAAATACACATAACCGAAAGTAGACTTTCTTGAGTCTATGCATCTAGCAAAGTCTGAATTTGAATATCCAACCGCCTCAAGGTGATTTGATCTCCTATAAATAAGCATGTAATATTTTGTATCTTATAAGTATCTCAAAACTTTCTTTGCAAAACTAATATCTGGTCGTGTACAAGTCTGAGCATACATTAAACTCCCAACTATAGATGCATAAGGAATTTCTTTCATTTGCTTCTGTTCCAAAACATTCTTTGAAATTGCATCATACTAAACTTGTCTCCTTTTTGAATTGGAACGGGAGATGCTGAACCTTTATCCATTCTGAATCTCTCTAAAATTTTGTTAATATATGTTTTCTGAGACAAACCTAAAAGTCTTTGTCACGAAATATTTTTATTTCAATCACATAGCCTACTTCACCCATATCTTTCATTTCAAAAATATTAGAGAGAAACATCTTAGTCTCATTTAAAAGACCAAGATCATTAGTTGCAAACAAGATGTCATCAGCATATAGAACCAAAAAGATAAACTTAAACAATGTTTTCCTTAAACCTAAAGGATACAATAGTCATTAAACTTAAGATACCACTGTCGCAACGTTTAAATCCATATATTGATTTCTTAAGTTTACACAGCATGTGTTCTTTTCCCTTCTCTATGAATCTCATTGGTTGATCATATAGACATTTTATAAAAAAATCCCCATTTAGAAAGATGGTTTTCACGTCCATTTGGTGTAACTCCAAATCATAATGAGTCACCAATGCCATGATAATCCTAAGTGAGTCTTTCTTAGAGACTGGTGAAAACATCTCTTTATAATCATTGTCATCTTTATGAGTATAGTCTTTTGCTACAAGTCTGGCCTTTAACGTTCTAAGTTACCATAAGAATCACGTTTGGTTTTGAAAACTCACTTACAACCAACTGTTTTGGAATCTTCTGGTAACTCAACAAGGTCTCAAACCTCATCTTTCATTACATTTAACCATTTATCGGCATTATTACTATCATCGCATGTGAAAATGGGTCATTTTCAATTCCTATGTCACATTCTGACTCATGGAAGTAAACCACATAATTATCAGAAATAGCATATCATCTTTGTCTTTGAGATCTTCTTAATGCTATCTCTTGTGATTCTTCTACTATAGGTTCATCAAGTTCATTTTCATTAATGAGATTATTTTGTTGTTCTCCATCATTACTAATCTTGTGATTCTTTATGACTGTGGTTTCCATGAGACTTGTGCTAAGCTGCAAATTACAAGTTTCAAAACAGCTTCTAGAGATTTCAGTAAGGAAGCTGTTTTTAGTATTCATGCACTGTAATGCCAACTCTGATGTTGTTTTAAAAAAATCAATTCCACTCCATAGATTATTGTTGTGTAGGATTAATGTAGATGGGCCTGAACCTACTTGGTTCATGAACATCCTAAAAAGAAAGTACAATAATGTTCAAATCCTTAAAACTATAAATTTTTCTTTTGATGTACCATTTCTTTGGAGACTTAATCTGCATTATAAGATGTACAATTCAAGCATGCTAATTGCTCTGCCACAAATTGAACCACATAATGATATACCAATCTCAAAGTTGATGGGTTTCCAATCTTCAAAATTGTTAATAATCATATGCTTCCCGAGGGCAATATGGTCAAGTTGACCATGTTTGATCAGCATCACTTTACTAGTAGAATCTGAGTTTGCATTCCACTTTATTAGAATCCCATGCTTCATTGGGTCAGAATATAGGTAAATTCATGTAGGCATGCAAATTAGATCACATGTATCCATTTATGTTATACTTGGTATCTCAAGCCAACGAGAAAACTCAATTCATTAGAAAATAAAAATTATAAAAACAGAAATTAATATTTTAATATTATTTTGTAAAGTTTAATTAATTCGGGACATGAATATAAGAGAGATATATGATAGGTGATCATTGTCTATTCCAATGTGCTTCCCAACTATCACAGTCATCTTTTATTAATTATGATTCTCAACCAATCCAAATTCTTTCATTTATTTGATATTTATGGACAAGCCAATATACTTTTGTGTGGTGGCAATACTGTTGCCCCACCTTTGTTCCTTCTTTTACTGGTGTGTGGAAGCATCATGCTTTATTTTGATTCTGTCTTAATTGAGAAACCAATAGCATGGTCTACCCTCTTGCACTAAGCAAATTTTATTGATGCAAAAACTACTACTGAGAATAAAGTAGCCGACCTTAGATTACAAGTACATGTCAAAGTTGAGGAGTGAAATGATTGGTACTCTCATATCATTTATCTACTCATATTTATCATTCAATAAGGATAATTGTGTTAAATAAAATACAGAACTAAAATCACAATTGGTTAATAAAGCATGTGTTGAGAATTTATATATTGCCAATAATATTATTCCAGAACTGAGTTATACAACCTTCCAAAAACGAATTATTATTTTTTACTTAGTTAGACCATATTTCTTTATTAACATGGAGTTAGACTCGGGATTACAGAAAGCTAAACATCATGCTATTATATGACCCAAAAAACAAATGTTTGATCCTCTAGAATAATATTAATTTGGAGGAGGAATTATAATATCTCAATAGGATTAGTCTCTCCTCCAAAAACATGAATGTCGTGATAAAATATAACATTATTTTGATCTTAATAGGATCAGTGGTCTAGGACCACCCAACAATTTCTCTAATTTTTTTAATCTTACTTAATTATCACTCTAATCCATGGCTTAAACCCATATTTCATGGCATGTAGACTACTTAATCACAAACTTGTAGATGTTTAAAGGTGAACAAATTAGTTAGATGTCTAAACTCTCTAAAATGAGTTATTTATAAAGTGAACAAATAAGTCTGTATATATTATTAAATTATTTAATGAGTTGGGATAAAACTAAATTAACATTGAATACACTCTAACTAATATGCTAACTCAAAAAGTTTTTCTCTCAATATATATTACTATGTTAATTAAGCAATTCAACACCCAGGTTTTTAAAATTATGTCACTTTAACACTTGAAGCATTTCAAACCGTAAGTTTGCATGCGAATAGTCCTCAACTCCTCATCAAATCTCAAAAGAACTACATTCAGAATTTGTAGCAGATTGCAAGATAGTAACCGGAAAAGGTATCAACTATCAAGTATATCTTAACAAAAAAAAGAAGAAAGAAGGATGGTTTCTGATATAAGTTTTGTAAAGTAACAGTATCGTATATCACTTTTAAACTAATCATAGGTATTGTAGTTTAAGACACAATGTCACTTTCCTTTCAGAGAAGCGCATCATACAACCTTTTGAGGAAGATAAACGTACAACTTTGGCATCTTTACTCGTGTTTTTTAATCTTTGTGTATCCACTATTTTGGACTAACCACTACGCGACAATGGATTCGGCTATAGCAACGATCTGCAAAATTATTGCTTGGTTTGGCCCACAAATCTAAGGAACCTTATCAGACAGTCTTTCTGTACTGCTGATCTCAATCCTTAAGTTTTGTAGGAAAGGACATTGATGCATGTGCATACAACGCTGGTAAAGTTTCATTTTATATTTCATGTATGCTTAGTATGTAAATTTTGGGAGAGATAAAGAAAAAATGTATGCACTAGTTTTATATAATGTTAATGCATTATCTATTATTCATATTTAATTATTATTGACTCCTCAAAAAAGTAATACAAATATAATTTAATAGTAAATAATATATCGACTATTGTGTATAAATTTTTTCACTATCCTCACATATATATTATAACCACTTAGTACTAATTTGTTGATAAGAGACACCAAACTTACTGTTTGCTCATGTGTTGCACCTATGATTGGGTACGAAAGAAAGATGATGAAAGGGTAAATAAGCAGACCAATAATTGATACTCGATCTTTCGAATTCTTTTGTGTTGTTTCTAATGGTTGAATGGGTAAATTTTGAATAATAGCTTTATAATAGGATTACATAGTCTCCCTATCCCGACGAAATAATATTAAAATATTAATTTCCGTTTTTATAATTTTTCTTTATAAATAAATGGAACTTTGTAATTGACTTGGTACACCAAATGAGACATGAATGTGAACATGTGATCCACATCCTATCACTACACCCACTAATGAATTTACTATGCTAACATGGATCGTCCACTAATGGAATTGACTATGTTTATAGGGGTCATCGACTATTGGAATTCAACTATGTGATGACAGTGCCTGGGGTAGTAAAAGTTTCTAAAATGTTTTACATTTCACCCATTAATTTAATTGAATTTGTTTACACGACCATCCACCATTGTGATTCAATTATTACTACCATGCAAGTATCCTACAATATCATAGTTAATTTTTTTTGGACAATCACATTCTTCACAATAAAAATCCAACTTGAATTGCGTAGTATTACTATTACTGATAATGTCTTTTTTCTAACAAATATTTAATATAATTATATTTTTAAGCACTCAAATTTAAAATATTTGATTAAGTTAAAACAACTCTCCATCGGTTTGCATACATGTTTGGTTGAGATCGCTTACATATTTTAAGTTTATATGAATACACAATAAATAATAAATAAAAATAATTACGTGTATTTAATTCATTAAGATTTAAAAATATTAATTAAAAGAGAAAATAAAGATATCCATAATTGATTTAAAATTCAAGTTTAAATTTATGGATAGTAGAACTCTCCTTTTGGGTATTTAACAAAGTTTGTAATTAGGTATTGAGTGGCTAATAATTTAAGTTTTAAGTAATGTGTTAACTCTTATTTTTTTTCTTTTCAATTATGAACCTATACTATTGTAACACTAATATTTTTTTGGTTATTTTTTACTCCTATATTTGATACCACAAATTAGACAATGATGGAATGGAAATTTATTCAATCACATAACTGTCTTTGACATGCAATGCATTATCAATAATAGTGCGATGGTGATGGGTGGAGTGATGACAAGTTCACAATAGTGACAACACTGATTATAATGGTAGTGCCAAATTTTTTATATTTTAAATAGATTTTTGATAAATATTTTTTAGAGAAGGAACCAAATTTTGAAGAAGCTACATCACTTTCATCCCCACAACCCATATTCTATTTAAGAACTGAACCTGAGTTTGTACCAACCAATTGTTACACCTAAAATGTGAAACTTCTTAGTTTAGTTGTGTTATGAACCAAACCTTCTAGGTTTGTTATAGATTCCACAACACAGCATGCTAAAAATCTCTAAAACATTGTTTGGTGGGGACTTCTTTTCTTGAATTTGTTTTCCTAGTTGCTTAATAATGGGTGAGGAATGGTTCAAATGGGACAAGACATTTGTAGACAGCCTCAGTATCACAATTTGTGACCAAAAAAAAGGAAAACCGAAAAATAACAAATAAAAACAATCCTTAATTTCTATTCACAAAATGGAGCATCTTCAGTGGACAAAGAACAAGTTATATGAGTTGGTAGAAGCATTTCTGAATTAAGAAAAGCAAACACAATCTTATTACAAGACTTGTTAAGTAATTGCAGAGAAAATTGAAACCCTCTAACTAATACACTTCAACCACTTACAAACCAGATTTGAAAGGGAAAAGAGACTTGGGAAAGAGGACGAAAAAAATAATTGGTATATACAAGAACTTTAGGTGACAACATATGTTGCTGGATCCCAAGGTTTAACTGTGTCTGGAAAATCTGTTCTTTGCCCAGCAAGGGAGTAATATGCAAGAATATGAGCTGGATGGTCAACAATTATAGGCTCTTCAGGATCATTATTAGCAAGGACACGTCTAGACGGAATAATCTCGATGTTCCAATACGGGCGAGCCATAGCCAAAAGATCAAGGCTGGATGGAGATGCTCCATATCCTTGCACCCATAAGTACCTCAGAGATGTTAGCCTTGTTGCAGCAACAGATAGTGCATACTCACTAAAAAAGGAGCAGCCCCTCATTTCAAGTTTCTGAAGACTAGGGCAGCCCTTAGAGAACTCCAAAAGTCCTGCATCAGATTCCCCGATATAACCAAGAAGCATCCATCTCACATTTGGGCTGTATTGCCCTATGTAACCAAGTCCTACATCAGTCAAGCCTCCAGGTCTGAGATACAAAGCAAATCTTCTAAGCTTATTACAACCCCTCAGTAAAGCCCTCACTCCATTGTCAAGTGGCAAATCGGTTATCTTCTCTTCGCGGTCTAGTAAGACAAAGCGAAAGTCACAAAGGTTTTTTAAGTGAGTGCCAATGTGTTCTAGACATGCATTTGTAATGTCAGATACATAAACAGCCATATATTCAAGTTCTGGACAGCCCTGTGATAAAGCAATTAATCCTCTCTGAGACACAACACCTTCCTCTTCTGCCATTCCTTGATCATCATCACCTCTTTCGATCCTAAGCCTTTTTAGCCTCTTACAATTTTGTGCAAGTACTTCTAATCCTCTGTCTCCGATTACATTCCTTGTCTGCCCACAAGGAAAGATTGTCAGTTCATTATGAATGTTTCAAATGCAGTCCTGGTCATTCAGAATAACTTATTATAATAAAATATCCACAAATCCATTTCAATTGTTCTTATTATCTTATACTTCCATGTTTCCTTTACTTCAGTCAATTATTGAATCAAAATATGTAGCCATGTTTGTGCTTATTCACTATACATATGCATGCAAGGATTTGGAATCCTACATTAAAGGCCATAAAAATATAGAGTAAAACAATCATCACAACCATCTGAGGGTAAGCTAATTAAATGAGAGAAAATTCTCTGGAAACTTACTTCAAGAACTTCCAAGTTGGGGCACCTTTGGATTAAGTTACAATGGTCCTCTGTATCCAGCATTGCATAGAGAAGATCTAGTTTTTTTAGTATGGCTGCATAAGGAAACACTATTGGCATTTCATTCTTTCCTATATATGTCAAACCCAATCGACTTAACTTTGCTGGTAACGATACAGCAGAGTACTTTTCTGGTTCCTCATTGTAGGAACCTCCACAAAATTCTTCTAGAGCAGATGCATGTCGAAAGAAGTTCACAAGACCCAAGATTTCACAATCAGTAATTTTCACTGAGACTAAGTTGGGGCAATTTTTGGCTATAAGTTCAAGATCCTGATTTCTGACTTTGGAAAAATCTGTCAAGTAAAAATTCAGTGTCTCAAGAACTGTATTATTCATAGCAATCTCATGGAGCCACTCACCATCATTCTCTGTGATACTGCTTTCTTCCAAAAATAAGATTCTTAAATTCCTGTTCAAAAGAAAATTCAACAGTCAGAGTCTCACTACTTTATAATTCCAGTCCAAATTCAAGAAGCAATGATTCAGATTAAAACACTTGGAAAACCGCGTGTCTAACCAGAAGAAAAATCATGCAAATACTAGATGCCTGAATATATTCATATGGTAAGTTTGCAATATAGTTTGAGTGCTTAGAGCACAATGAAATTTTCAAAAGTTGCAGCATGCTCAAGTGCAGCATAATATCACCTTAATTTGAATAAGTTAGATCCAATGGGTAAAACAAAGTGCACTGAATCATCAATCACGCTTTTAAATGAGTAGCAATTCTCAAAGAGTCTGGCAACCAATGTAAAGGTGCCTAGTAAAAAAGCTAATTACAGCATAAAAAAAGCTGCATAACATTCACCATGCAATTAATGAATGAAAAGGAGCATAAACTCTGAATAAACCAATTACAAACACAATGATTCAGATTCATAAGACCTGCTCTCATGCATCTGAATCATTGTGTTTGTAACTGGTAATGCATCCAAAAACCATGTCCAACAGCCAGAGCTCAACAATGGCAGACAATGCAGTAAAATGGTGCACAACTTTAAATGCAATAGAATAACAAAACTGAGCTATTAAACCAGACTAACTACAACGTTATTGTAACAGAAAACATGATTTACAAGACAAATAAGAACACCTGAAGTTAGTAATAATTAAGCAATGAAAACAGAGAAAAAGCAAGTAAGATACTATTCCACAAAATTTGGAACATTAAATTACAACCGACAAAGGTTGGAAACCTGAAAGTAGGTTACAGAAGCCTAAACATTTATCAAACACAAACTCTTGACCCACTCCACAAATCACAGGTGGAAGTCACAATTGTGTTCGTTAGAAGTATTAAATTATTAACAAAACATATTATCATAAATTAAGTAAACCCTTCAAAATGAATTATTCTACTCCTAAGCCCTAACTACTACTCAACCATATAAAACGTATGACCCCAAAAAATTGATTTTTTTTTGTACAAAAAAGAAGGAATCTGGTGTATTTTCACTGTTAAACACCAAAACTCAAATCAAAACGTAGTAAATAAAGATAAAACAAAATTACCTGCAGAAATGACCAATATAGTAAAGACCATCGGTGGAGAAACCAGAACACTTATCAAGCTTGAGAGCTTGAAGCACGTGACCACGTGAGCGTGCAAGGTTCTGAAGATCGGAATCAGTGACAATCATGCGACGAAAGTGCAGGGACTTCAAACAATCGAAGTAACGTGCAATCTCCTTAACCCAAGGGGTAACGAACCCTCCCCAATTCTCCGGTATCAAGTTGAACATCGCCGCCCTCGGCTTCCCCTTCAGCTTCAACGACTCCAGGTGTGGGAACCGCCGTCGGAGACGTTCCGGCGTGGTGGTGTAGCAGAGCGCTATCGTCACGTGCTTCCTCGTGAGTGAGTCTAGCTCGTACCATCGGCGACAAACCTGAGATATCGCGTCACGGTCCTTTGGGTCATGGATGTAAGGCATCACACAGTCTAGAACAACGTCCGACAACCTCGTAATCATCCTTTTGTTCGTGTTTCGATCCTCCATCGCCATAACCACACACACAAAAAGCTCAACAAAAAGAAACTATATCAAAGATGGGGAATTTAAAGGTTTTGGCCTAGTGGGGTATTTGAAAAAACTTGAAAGATCTCAACTTGAAGATGAGAATCGGTAAAAGAAGTTGAGAAATTATTTGGGCCGGTTCATCTCAGATTAGAAGGTTGACCTAAAAGAAGAAGAAACATGAAAGAGAATAATCGAGTTCAGTAACAGAGTGACGTGTGAAGGTACAAAACACAACATGGTGTAGCGCCGCAAAAAAGGATTGGTCTAGAAAGGTTATTTGAGTGATTAAGAGTGAGAAGAATGAAAGAGAAGTGATTTTTAAATACTGTGGTTGGGTGGTAGTGGTGGTATCAGAATCAGATAGAAGAATAAAGCCGTGATTTAGGCACTGAAGACGAGCCAATAGGGTCAGGACCGAACCGGAGAAAGGGGCCAATCGGAGATGGAAGAGATGTACGGTGGAGATTGGAGGATGTGGTGGGGAATCAGACGGTGACAGTTGGGACAGTTTGTAAGAAGGGGATTGGTTTGGTTGGATCTGAGTCTAATATTATGTGAGGAATTTTAGTAACTCTTTACTATTATACTATTATGTATGTAAAGGGAAGGAGATAATTAGTGAGAGAAAGGGTAGTAACTAGGTGGGGGGAAAAGGACAAAAAAACTTGCCTCCATTACCAATAAATGTCAAATGTAATCGTCCCAATAGTGATGGGTAATATATAAATTTAGAACTACAATTATTTCTAAGATTACACCAATCCACATCCATCATCATGGATGTCTAATTACTTTTTTCTCCTCCGTTTTTTACTAGTTCTAGAATTTTTATGATTCATCTTTTCACCCTCGGAATATCATTTTTATAATATCATAAGAATTCAATTGTAAAAAGTTAATATATGAATATGTAAATTTAGAACTACAATTATTTTTAAGATTATGCCAATCCACATCCATCATCTATCCATTGTCTAGCTACTTTCTCCCTTGGTTTCTTACTAGTTCTAGTATTCTTAGGATTGAAGCTTTCAACTCTTCAAGTATCATACTTTAAATATTTTATGATACGTAATTTATCAATTGTGTATTAATTATAATTGAATATTGAATGATATATAATACATATAAAGATGTTATATTAATAATATATAAATATTAAACTCAAAATAATATATGATTTCATTCCTATGTAATATGGATTTGTATAATTTTCAAACAATTGTCAATATTTATTGTTGTATTATAAATGTGTCAAATATTGCCACCTCATGTAATGAGTAATTGTTGTGCAATGACTCATATCTCTATATAACAGCAATACAAGTTACGGGTTTGGGCTGATGTAAAGGGTTGGGGTAGAGGGCTATATATATTGATGTTATGTAAACCTAATGCAACAAGGAGAAGAATAGTAAAAACATTAATCCTTATTCTCTAATAATATATAGTGGTAGCCGCTCAACGCTCCCGAGGACGTAGGCACAATTGGCCGAACCTTGTTACCAAATCTCTTGTGTTATTCTCTTGTCTCTATACTCTTTACTATTTGATTGTTCGCTTGTTCCCAACAATTGGTATCAGATGGCTCTTAACCCAGGTGCCAAATTCGAGGTGGGGAAGTTCGATGGAACTGGTAATTTCGGATTGTGGCAAAGGAGGGTTAAGGATGTGTTGGCTCAACAAGGTCTATCAAAGGCGCTGCGTGAGAATAAACCAGAGGGTATGGATCAACTGGATTGGGAAGAGTTGAAGGAGAAGCCTGCGGAAACCATAAGGCTTTGTCTATCAGATGAGATGATGTATCATGTT